>NC_064919.1:82880481-83187356 GCF_929443795.1 Astur gentilis | reverse complement strand
GGAGTCATGTCATCACTGAAATTTAGGTCATGATTTTAATATGAAGCAGTCACTGGACTGATCTAGGATCACTGCTGCTTGGACTCCCTGTTCCTCAACAGAGAATTTTTAAAGCGCAAGCACAAAGCACAAAAGAAAAAGAAAAGAAAACCAAAATATCCTTAGGTGTATAACAGAGGAGGATTTTTTGTGTGCTTTTTGGAATGCTGTAGTTTGACTGTTGTATTTATTGCATCTGTTGCACAGACCTACTGCCCCAGCCACAGTCCTTTCCAGCCATGTTTTTTTCTTTTCCAAACCTCCATTTTTCTTTGTGGAACACACCTGAATCAAAAAAAACAAAAAACCCAAACAACCCAGCTTTTATATTTGTTCTTTCTCCAGATGTAAATGTTAAATTTTCATGAGACACAAACATTAAGATGACTAGTTGGATAACCAATTTTGTGTCAAATTTTATATCAATATACTTGTTACAGAAGACTTTTGACAAAACCAGCCTGTTGCTAACTGTGCAGTAATTAGACTTACAGGGGTTTGAAATCTTAGTCCAGTTTATTGTCATTAGTTATCTCAACAAGTATATCAATAGGTAGATCAATAGGTAGATCAACACAGACAGCCCTAACAGTAACCGATTATTTTATTTAGTCTCTGAACCATTCAGATATGAACAAGCTCTAGTCTAAAAGCTGTGTGCACAGCCATTTAAGAGACAACATATTTTAGCCCATGCTCGCGACTGGCTTCTGTACTACAAATGTCTGAGAGATGCCCACTTCAGTGCATCTGTGAAGACAGGCAGCTGCCTGGATTCAGTGGTAAAGACAAGCTCTGTGTCAGTAAGGTGCCAGGACCAGCCCTCCTGGCTCAGCGCCTGGAAGGATTGCTCCTTCAAGGATCCTGCAGCCACATTTTGCCACTGAGATGATCATCTGCAGTCACTAGAAAGCTTTCCGTGTGGACAAAGTCCCATCTCTTCTCTGAAAGGAACAGATTTTTATTTTCTCATTCACCGTACCTAATTATTTTTACATATTCACGTATGTATACATATATTTATCAGTGGATTTAATTAATTTAATTTAGGCACCTAAGCTGTGCTTATTTTTGAGGCACTTAGTGAAATAATCTCTAAAAGCTGGTGTTGAATTTCCCTGATCAGTGAATGGGAAGAGGAAGTTGTCTACTGGAGACCTCCTGTTGGAGACCTCTCTACCAAAGGTTGAGCATTTGATTTAGAAAGATAGATAGTATTTTATTCAGGTGTCCATAAAGTGGGCATAAAAATGTGTCCCACTTCCTATGGGTGCAGACTGTAGGCTCTGAACCTTCAGTGAGTCTTCCAGCCTCGTTAGTGGGCTCCATTGGGCTTTCAGAAAGTCCTTACCAATGTACTCATATTGCCCTCCCTTCAGCCCTCTTTACTTTTAAGATATGAATGCTGGGAAGTTCTACTAGTCCATCTACAAAGTACCCCTTAAACTGGCTTTCCTTTGAGAAGCAGAGAGTTCCTAGTTAAACAAAAGATTTGAGCAGCTAATAGATTCAATTGCCGCCATTTTATAAAATGGAATACCATTTTTTTATAAAATGGTTTGTGGTTATTCAGTGGTGAACAGTATTGATTTCTCTCTGTGTCCCTTGCTTGCTCAATTGCTCCCATAATAATAAGTGCATAATGTATGTTAAACAGACTTGGCTGATCTTGAAATTTTATTTTTCCATACTTACTGATACAGTGCTTACAGTTTGTCTCTGGCAACCAATTAAACTCCATATGTCCAACTTGTTAATTTTTGCTGTAGTGTCTTTGAAGCAATTTCATGTTTATTTACAGATGAGAGATCAAGATGACAAAAAAACCCCAAACACCAAACAAACAAAAACCCTATGAGAGGAAGGTAAGAGAAGCCTTTCCTGAGAGATTTCTGAGTAGTTGGAGATGAGGTTTGGGTTGAATCAACTTTTTTATTATATTTTGGTTCTTTTCTTTTGTATTGCCTAGGTAAAATGTCCAAGGTTGCAAAATCAAACCAAACAAAACTCCAAACTTATTTGTACAACTGTATTTTGAGTAGGGAGAAAAGAAATAAGAAAGCCTTTCTTTTTCTTTTCAGAACATCATATTGACTGAAGGGAATGCTCACATATGCACTATTTCCTTTCTAGGGATCGTGGTTTAACCCCAGCCAGCAGCTAAGCACCACGCAGCCGCTCACTCACTCCCCCCACCCTGCCAGTGGGATGAGGAGACAATCAGAAAAAAAAAAAAAGTAAAACTCATGGGTTGAGATAAGAACAGTTTAGGAGGACAGAAAGGAAGAAACTAATAATGATAATAATAATAATAATAATAAAATGGGAATATACAGGATTGGAATATACAAAACAAGGATTGGAATATACAAAACAAGTGATGCACAATGCAATCGCTCACCGCTCGCTGACCGATGACCAGTCAGTTCCTGGTCATATATCTGTGAAGCCTACGGGTCCTACACACCTAACACAAACACATAAAATTAGGCGCCTAGAATTAAATGCTGTAAATTTTCATCACACTTTCTTAAATGTGATTATAATTTCCAATGTATCGATTGATTTTCATATGATTTTAAAGGTTGTATGATGCCCTAAGATACACTAGGTATTGTACAAAAAGATGTCCCCCATGAAGATTTATAAGGCCAAAGGCTAAATGTAAGTGACTTCAGCCACTGGAAAATATGGGAATTGCTTTGATTTGCAAGCTTCGTAAATGGACAAAGCCAGAGAGAATGTAATTTATACTTAAGTGATGGATCAAAAGGGTGCTGTGAACATGGCTTTAATAGCTAATGATGATAAAGAATTCAGGGAAATGTTCACATCATCAGAAGGATTTAATAGATTTCACCCAGCCCTCTTTCTCATCTCCTGTAAAACTCATTTACTAAAGGCTTTAAGTGTGAAATTGCTTGTTTTCTAAATAATAGGTGTACAAGATCGAACTATCCCATACAGTGTAGTATTGAAGCAAGAAATAATGTACCTCAAAATGGAAAACAACAGTAAAAATAATTAATTACAATTTTTCAATCTTCACAGAAAACCTTTAAATAAAGGATTAATTCAACCTTTGTATATGAGAGAAATATATCTAGATAACAAAGATAAGGTTAGGCTTCAATGTTTTTACAAACATGATGCAAAGGCTTTCTGAGATTTGGTACACAATAGCTCACAGTTCTGAGTTTTGCTCTGAACTGCAGACTTCTGTGGTCTCAAACTTTCAAAGCAGGGAAAAACAATTATGACGTGACTGCAAACTGAAACTGTGGGGGAAAAAACCCAAACAAAACCAAAAAGAAACCAAACCACCCAAAAAACCCAACAAAGAAACCCAGAATTTTGAGTATTTATGGCTTTGATTTATTGGGGCAGCTACACTGGCTTTACTGCATCCATTTTCCTAAGTCAGTACCGAATCCCTGACGTATGTGATCCCATGCTACTTACTACGCTCTCCGTTCCTCCATTTTCTTTCTACTAATCCTTTAAATTAGAACAGGACCTTCCCGGTAGCGGAAAACCAGAAGCACATAGCAGCTGACATGACCATAAAAGGTGTATGAATATTAGGAAAATCTGCAGTGAACGTGGAGATCTTGCTAAGCTGCTATTATTTAGCCAAAGATACAATGCTTTACATTCAATGCTATACATATATACACACATAAGGCTTTATTTTGTTGGTTGTTCGTCCAACATGGCATTCACTGACTTGGTAGAACAGCAAGCTTGGATGGGATTCAATCCCAGATTAAGACATCTCCCTGTAAATGTCTGCCCCAAGATTACATGGAGGTTTAGAGTCTAAACCCGCGTTGTTGCCAGCACATAGCACCTCGGTGTCAGTTCAGATAACGCACGGTATCCCATATATCCACATGACTCTAGCAAACCGCCCCTGTGATCTATGAGGGAGCAGTGCTATTCTGGAGGAGCAGCTGGAGGCAGGCTATGTAATAATTAGGCTATACTAACACCTACATTAAGGTTTTTAAAATGGAAATGTTTGGGCTGTAGAATTCTTCCCACTGTCAGAACAGGCACAGAAATGAGTTTGGGGTTCAGCTGCTCTGCCATGAAGGGTTTTCTGTAGATGTTCAGCTGTTTTCAGTTCAAGCTTCCATGGATTGGGGACTCAAAGCATTTACCAAAACAGAGGTTCCTACTAAAATTTTTGGAGTACTATTGCTGTCCTCCTGAAAAGGTATCACTGCTGTAGGGCTATTTGCCTTAAGTAGACATGCTAAGGCTTCTCAAGTTGCACTGCATGCCCATGTTAAAGCCACTTAATCAAGTCCTAGGTCTCTTTGGTGACTAATGCAGCTTGGAAGCCAAGCACACATGAAGAACACTGAATACAGTTGTCTTAATCTGGAACCATTTTCCATCTCCAGTTTCCACATTATAGCACATTCTCCCATTTGTTTCTGTCCTATATGCTAGTCTACACTAAAAAGGTCATCAAACGTTCTACAAGCCTTTGAAAACCTGCCCCACACTAAGTAGTTTTAATGTCTACGGTATTACTCTATTGGTAACTCATCTGCTGGTTACTTTGGGGATAGCAGGTACTTAGGAGAATCAATAAAAGGATCAGCAGAGACTCATCCTTCCAGCAGTTTCCTGAGCTGCCATCTGTGTATATACTTCTGTGTTTGATAGCTGTTGACCTACCTGTCTCCAATGAATTTGTTTGGGTTTTTTTGCAACACATTCAGGGAGAGACCTTTCCTATTGACTCCTGTTGGGTTTCATACCAGGGACAATTCCAGTCTACTCACTGCCCTCTGATGGTCTCAGGGACTGAAGGGTTCTGGGTGCTCCCTTTTCACTGGCAAAGTTACAGGGCTCCTTCCCCTGAAAATGCTTCCCTGATCCTCACAAGACCTTTGATTAGCCTTTAATGAGACAACCTAACATACACAACCTGGGACAGCCTGATACCCAACAGTCACCTCTACCCAGAAAACATTTGTGATTACAACGGTACAATCACCTTATAGACGTTTAACAGCTTAATAAGATTTTCAATGATTACCTTTCATAACAAGAAATCCTGCTAGGCAAAGAGGTGCTCTACGCAGCTCTGCAGGTTCCTTGTGGAAAAAGTGCTGCTATTAAACACAGGGTTTACTGCTCTGCATTGCCCTCCCGCACCCAGTCCTGCCCCACGCTCCAAATGTTTTCGCCCTCTGCACTGGACGTGCTGTCAGAGCTACAATGAGATCCGCTGTCAGCTCCTTCCCTGCACTTCTTCATTCTGGGACAGTGTGGGAATGAAAATGCAAACTGGTAGGGGAAGCAAAGCTGGAGGGGTTTGTCTGTATGTTTCAGAGTGGCTTGTAGCTCCTACATAACTTTAATTTTGTTGTGACACTCTAAATGAGCAGTCCTGGGGACAGAAACACTCGACGTGAACCCTTGCTGCTGCACAACAAACCAAACTAATTTGTTACCAATTTCTAGTAAAAAAGGTCCAATCTACTCTGTTTGCAAGCACACACAACATGAACAGAGAAAGTATATCCTTTACCAGCAGTTTATTAGCTCCCAAAAGGCCATTTCCATCAGCAAAACCAAGGCCATTTGCTAGAAACCTATTTAATTCTCACTGCTGAATCTGATGTGGATTTAGATATGATAAAGGTTTACTAATAACAAAAAAGTGGTCACTAGGTATATGACCCTTAGATACTGGGGGGGGAGGTCAGATTATTTTCATGCCAGTATAAGCTGGCAGAGAAGTGAGACCCTCCTAGCAAAGCTGTTAACCAGTCTTGATGCTGATAATAAAGTTTAGTCTAATTTGACTTGGCCTGAAAATAAACTGCTCCTTTAATGATAAAAGATGCTCCATCTGGGATAGTATCGCAGTAGTCAGTTATTGTTCCTTAAACTGCAGTGTTAAAAGTAGGACTTTTAACTTGTAAATTGTTATTTCCTTCCTAATTTAGAACTGTCTTCCTCTTCCCGAACTTCACAGTGCACAGCAGGATCTAGGACATGTTTTAAAATAAAATAAGAAACAAACAATCCCAGACCTGGCTGTGACTGTATACTAGGATTCAAAAAAATATCGGCTCTAGACTTTCCAAACTGATATAATCATAAACCAACAAAAAATAACAATGTACCAGAGAGCCTATTGCAGTGGTAACATCTGTCTTAATTATGTAAATGCAAGTCTATTGTCAAGCATCAAGTTCTCTTTAATAAAATCTCAGAGCTAGCCAATTTGTATCACTTAAACAGTTGCATTTCACATATAAAACTGCATTAAAAGTATACATCCTTTATATACTAGAGAGTTAAGGTAGCGTTTCCTGTTATGGAACATGATGAGAAGCGCAAGGATTCCCTGGGGAATTTTGACAAACTGTTTCATAATGGTAGAAGTTAGGGCATTGGGCTACTTTTCCTGTCTGATACTACTTCACATTACATTTCCAATGGGAAGAGTTATTTTAACTAAGGTAAGCGTGTTAGACTAAGCCGTCAGCAGTCTGTGTGTGGTACCTACAATTTTGTGTAAAGTTAGATTAAGAAACTCTCCTGATTCAATAAATTCTTGGACTGCCTTATGACTTCAAGGAAAATATTGTGCTCTCACACAGCTTCTGATTTCCTACCCTCTCAACATGCAGCTTTTGCTGTTAGTGCCTATGGAATGAGAAACGCACCCACAAAAATCAGTGGTTGCACTTTGACGGGTGGGCTACTCCTGTAGACGTATTCCCACGGTAAATCAAGTGCACTAGCATTTGCATTCTGTGTTTGGACAGTTAGGCAGATTGTTATCTCCTAAAAATTAGCTTTGCACCATAGATTTAGTGCTGTCCCCATGAGTCACAGCACAGCGTCCTGACTGAAGGGGGAAGACAGCAGAATTGGCTTGAGCTACCTCCAGCACCGCTGCTGCTCCATGCCTGGTCTGGGATTTGTAACATACGGGACAGTAAGGCTGCTTCTGGAACTGCTGCTGGCATCTGTGCCATCACCTGCTGAGCAGTGTGACACAAACTGATGATCTGAGATCAGACATAGGCTCCAGGCTAAAACCTAAAGTTGTGTTTTCTCCTCTTCTTTACTTCAGCCTCGAATATTTTCCTAAATTAACCAACTGATTTTTAGTTGTAAACCCTGTTAATGGATCTGTTACATCTCCCCGTGGGTTGTTCTGTGGTTGCTGAGCCACTTTTCAAGCACGAATGGCACAGCAGCCTAAAGGCTACAGTACGCTTTAGGGCATGACTACAACTAGGCTCTCTCCTTGAACCGTGTTTTTCTGGTTGCTACACCACTGGTTGCCACCCTCCTTCATTTTTTTGTTATTCTTACAACTTTCTTTTGCAAAATTAGGGCTCTGGCTACAAACAGTCCTTCTTTGCTTTTTACAGCTTCTATGTACCTTAAAAGCTAGGCAATTTCTTTGCTTGGTTTTAACTTTTCACCCTTCTCTTTTGTAATATATATCTTTGATTTAGGAAAATAGACCTACTAGACTGGATTGTGTTATTCTCCTCTGATGTAATGAGGATTCAATTTGAGGAGAAGAACTCCAGCAATCTCCTTCACAGCAGGGGAACCTACAGACCTGCAGGTCTCTTATGGAGCATTTTTGGCACCATCTTACTTCAGGACTGATTCCTGGAGAAATATCACTTCTCCTATTGAAATTCAGGCTGTACCAATAGTGTGAGCTCCTAGAGTACATCCCTGGAAGCAACCCAGTCACCCATATACCTTAAGCTTCTCCCTTTAATTATATACCTATCCTTGTTCCTGGTCTCTCTACTCAGCCCACCTCAAAAAGTCTCTGTTACTCCTACTCTGTTTCTCAGCCTATCCCCCTTTAAGGTATTTCATCATCTAAATTTACCTAAGAAGCCAAGCAAAATTGTTACCATGAAAAGAAAACAACAGAAAGACAACCTTCACTCTGTTCTCTCTATTTTCCCTTCTTTCTGTTCAGGCTTTCTGCTAATGAGTAAAACTGTTGGGTTTGTATTTTTGTGAAAAGACAATTTGTGGCTCCTTTTTTTCTGTAGTGCCTGACCACGTTTATCATAGTCCAGAATCCACTACACTTAGACATGACTGTCAGGGAAAAAGCAAGTGAATTATAGTTTGACTTAGGTTAAGGTTAGACCTTTAAGTTGGCAAAGAGATAAGTCCTGAGTAAACTAGACAGCTGTACACAATATGGTCAACTGAAGTGCCTAGAGACCTTCAAAAAATCCTTATAGCTCCTAGAGTTAATCTTTACTAGGTAGGAGAAGCACACAGAAAACTGTGAGGGGTAGAAGAGGAGTAGGAAAGGTGAATCATGGAGCAAGACTAGACTGCTTAATACACATCCTCAGATAACAGAGGAATCGAGTCTGTGCTGATTAATGTAGGTTACACCTCAGAAGTGAAAAGCAGATGCAATTCCTCTTAAATGAAGAAATAGAATCAGGACCTAAACAAAGGAAAAAATAAAAATAATCAGATTTTGCTTTCAGGCCCAGTTTATGAACACAAAGTCTGGGAACACAGTACCTGGGACATGAAACAAGAAGAGAGGCACAAAAAGACTTGGGCATTCTGTCAGCAATTTTTTTTTTTTTGCTGGAGACAATGTGAAAGCAAATATGTTAAGGAACTGATAGACCTTTAGAGCCCAGATACTTGGGTCAAAGCATTTTAGATTAATTTAATGAATAATAATTCAATAACATGAGGTATTTAAATATGAACAGACTGATTCAAGCAACATCAGGAAGAGAGACTAACTCTCTCTTAGTACACACGGTGCTGAGTTGTGAATACAGCCACGTAAGTGAATAAGAAAGGGTGAGATGTCATTGATCAGCTAGTCCTTCCTGGAACATCTGCAGATCATTCACCCATAGAGAGATTAATTCCTCAAATACATGAATCTAAAAGAAATAGACACCTATCTACAAAGAGTTATCTGCATATGAGTATCAAAACTGCCATTATCATCAGTGGAGATTAAGTCAATGTATACAGTTAAATACAGACAGCTACTCAGTGGTCAAATTTAGGTGTCTACTTTGATTTTCTGCCCAGAATGCAATATTTACCCATACATTTCTGATAATGCACGCTCTGATTAAGGATTTCTTAAGAGAAAAAGCACCCATCTTGGTTCAAAACTAAAAATGAATTAGCTAGATGGTTGGGTGAGCTAATTGAGCTAATTATCCTCACTGTTATCCTATCCCCATAAAAGAAAAGTTCACTGCAACTACCAGCAAAAGAGTCTGGTCACCTCCATCCCTGAGGTCTGATGGTTTGACACTGAAAGCAGTAGGTTCAATGCTCCCTGGCAAACTGCAAGAGGAGTTACTTGTGATAGGAAATGGGACAAAAATGAAAGGAGTTTGGGACTTGACCCATTTAAAATGTTAACTGCAAATTTACAGATTCTGAGTTAGACCTCCATTCACTTCCCATCTTTTGGGGTTTTTTGGTGTTTTTTTTTCCCCAACATGCTAGAGTGCATCACTGGTGTCTTCTTCAGGCAGCATCTGACAACAAACTACTTACTGTAACAGCTATTTTAGGAAAAAATTTAAATCTTTCCCCCTGTAACAGGTGGAAATGGGTGCTTTCACCACAACATTTCTAAGTGAGAATTTTAACACAGCCTCACAGCAGTACTCCAGGATTTTTTCTTTAGAGGAAACAAAATACAAAATAAAATATAGCTGTTATAAACTGTTAATTATAGTTTATAATAGTAATAATCCCAGAGAATTTGATCATTACTGTAGTTAATGATCAGTTTGTTAGGGTTTAACTGCCTTTAGTTCCATCTAGGGATACCCAATTAGCAAGCCAGTCGTTAAATACTAGTAATGACTAATTATTTGAGGATTAAAAGCTTAAATATAAATAAAAGAGAGATTGAGACTCTTAAAATTAATGTGTTAATGTATCCCTTCCTCAGCATGAGTTACAGACTACATTCTGTCCTTATGACTAGCATACTCTCTATAGGGGATTCATTTCCCTCTAAATGAGTTTCTTTTTTTATATTCTCTCCAGATGTTTCATTCACATACATATTGGCCATTGTTTCAAAAGCCCAAATCTTTCCATTTAATAGAGTGCTTTCAATAGTGCTAAAATTGTTAGCTTCTTTTCAGTGTTCAGCATGCTTTTTGGGGGGCTCTAAAGCCTTCTTTGATTTCCTTTGGTTTCATATTCCTGACCATATCAAGCCAAATTGCCTTCAATTAGCATGAGTAATGTTATTTGCTATGTAAGATATCAAATGTACCTACACAACAGAATCAAGATGACCAGATCTGTCCAGGGAAAGCCGATAAAAGATTACTATAGCAGGGATCAGCTTGAGCCTTTTAGTTAGTACAGAACCAGGTGTTTCGTATATGGTAAGAAAACGACAATGGTAGAAAAGACAAAAGCAGAATAGGCACGGTTTGTCGTGATAGAGAAAACCTGGATGCACAGATATAGTGCAGCGAGGATAAATATCCACAAATATATGGGCTTATTCAGGGCATCAAATGTAGCTGCAGAGCGCCAACAGAGTGTCTGCAGGCCACTGAAGACTTGCAGATAGAGGTTAAATGTAATTTAAGTAGGGCAAAATATGTACGCTCGTTTCCACATCAGTTTACTTTTATCTTGTGTCTATTTATCCAAACCTATCTGCTTTACAAATGAAGTGCAAATAAACTACATGGTGTTTTCACAAGGGACCCCTCAGCCAAAGCAGAAGCAAAGTTAAATTTGACAAACCAGGAAATGGCAGCATTTGTTCTCAATCTAACTACAAAAGATAACAGTAAACTGCATAACCCAGTTATTTAAACATGATGGCTGAATAATCCCAAGAGTACTTTATACTTCAGGAATGGTTACAAGTGCCAAGACGCTGCAGGGAGACAGCTTACATTTCAAGGGAAAACTACTTTTGTGCAATCTTTCCTTCTTTCCCTGAATTATTCTGAAGTATTTCAGTGGAAGCCTCTCGGGAATAGTTTGTGCCAAACAATAAAGTTTCTCCTCACCCTCTTTTTGATATGATATTTGTTTAATAAACCCAGGACATTCTCTGTTCATGGAAACTATATTTGCTCTCTTGAAGTCAGTGGATCCATGACTCCTTAATCTAGTCATTAACCTAAGCCCTGTGAGCAATGCTATTGAAAAGACACACCATTTTTTTCATGTTTCTGTTCTTAGGACCTTTCATAGCAGATGTATAATTCACCATGTTTAACAATACAGATGAATTAAACCCAACATCTATTCTATCTTTACGAATCTTGAATTAATGTTTCCAGCAGCAGAAGGTCATTTTTCAGTTGGTCACTTAGAAGACACACACACTTACACACACACGAGTTTGAGCCCTTTCAGAGAGACTCTCGTTGTTAAACCTCGCTGATTAGGTTTCACACGAAAAAATGTAGACACAAAGCTCGGATGAACTACACTGCAGAAATACCCTTTTTTTCTATATTGTCGGAAGTGAATAATGCAAACATAACCACCTTGGTGGTAAAGCCTTTATTTCCAGAATAAATTCTACTGCTGAGACTTGATGAAATAAATTTGATTTATTTTCTTTCTGTAAAATATAAGTTTTACTAGCTAAAAGTTAATTCTGACATGTTATTGGTGAAATGGGAAAGAAGGCATGAATACCAAACAAAAGCTATCTTTTCCTTTTGGCCCTGAATTATAGTATTTTGTTCCATGTTGGCTTACAAAAGCTCCAGACTTTTTCAGGCATTGAAAAAGTGTCAGAAAGAGGCTTTAGTGGAATGACTCCATGTTTACATCGCAATCAGCTGGTAGGTACAACCAGCATGTGTGATGGTGACACTCGGTGAAAAATGACAGTCACAAAATCACGCTTGCCTCCGCTGAGTCTGCTGACTCTCATATGTGCAAAACTTTAATTTTTCAACATTTACAGTTATAATTGTAGTGAGTCTGTGTGCGTGTGAATGTTTGTATTTAAAACAACCTTAAAGAGAGGAGATTGCCAGTGTGCGGTCCTCCCATCTCCTGCCTGAATGGCACTAGTTGGGGGCTCAGAAAAGAAAAAAAGCTCCTTTCCTACACTAATGGTGAATTCGTAGCTGCATAACTTTCAATTCATCAAGGCTCAAAATGGAGCTTTCTTCTGATTGTGGCAGAGACTGTTACGTTTCTAATGGAGTGTACAGCATTTGTTTCTGAGAGTTGTGCAGTATCACAGCAATTCAGCACCATTAGCATTCACTGCTACGGGGAAGAGAGAACTCTTCTACGTTCATTGATCTCTGTCTGATACGCTTAATGAAAAAATACATCGAATATGATAACACTGCCTTAAGGAACAGAGGTAATTATTCAACTTCTGTGTATTGAGAATAACTTGCTTCCTTTTTCGGTGTGCATTAGAAAAATAGAAAAAAAGCATGCTAAAAGCACACTTATTCTTACTTCTTTTTTCTTTTCTCCCCTTCTCCCTGCTTCAAATAAAAACATCTTAACCTCATTCTTCTGGTATTCTGTGACCAGGCCTTATATGACTGTGATTTATGAAACAAGGGATATGAGAGCAGTAACTAATTGGTGAAACACTCTGGGCTGCCATGGCTGCTCCGCACACACAATGAGGTTGGGGTGCTGGCCATCATGCTAAAGGGAAGCAGAAGGCTTTAACCCTTCTCTCTCCACACACACAGTTTCCACCATGCTTCTTCAAGAAACTAATACTTCTCCATGCAGGGTTTTTTTTATATTCCCTGAGTGTCCAAAATACTCTTAACACACTGGCTTTCATGCACAATCCTCAAATGACTTTTTACGATGGGGGAATGTCTTTGTCAGCATTATGGGTGGTAACACTGCTGTGGATGGGAAAAGCAAGTTGCCCAGGATCACACAAAAGGTGAGTCGCTAGAACAGTAATAAAAGCTAGGTTTCTCCTGACCTTCTCATGAAATGGCTTTGTCTCCATTCTCTGGTTATATGGTAAGCTTCGGATTTTGATACATCACGTGTTACTAGAGCCACACAGAACAGATAAACAACACAGTTGAAAAGTGAATCAGGGAAGCTAGTTATCAGATCTTTCTATAAAAGATCAGGAAAGACCCTTCTGCCAAGGTCCCTCTTTATTTCTGAGTTCATGTAGTGCTGAGCTGAGATTTGCTTTACAAGGCTGAAACCTCCTTACTAAGAGATCATCTTTAGCAACAACTTCAGAGCAGGTTCCTTTCCCTGAATGTACGCTTGGGAACTCAGTTTTATCAATAGTTTTGCAGAAGGTGAGGCTGTGAGACTGATGTGGGTTGAGCAGTGAGGAAGTCACAGGGAGGGAGGGATTTGTTTCAGAACAGGCAGCTACAGACATGACCTGAACCAATATCTTGCTTATTTTTAGTCAAGTGTACTTTACTACCCAGAATACAAATAATATAGATTAATAGATAAGTATATCTGATAAATAGCCCTGTCTGTCTATCCTTAGAAATGTATTCTTGTACTCAGTACTTACATTCAATTATAAATAGGTGGATTGAGCAAAGCTTCAGACTAACTTTGCCTACCTAGTGTAAGGGCCACCAGCTTGTCTCATGCATAATGGACTAAAATGGTGACCTAGGATTGTTTCATCAGTCTAAAGAGCCACAACCTCCCTAGGCTGAGAATGATACTATCACACTTCATCTCTGGAAGAGCGCAGAGCAGAAACACGCGTTTGCCGGTGGGGTGCATGATCACCTGGATATCTGGTAGAGAAAAACTGGAGCACTAAAATGGCACAGGTCACCAAACAGTCAGAAGTCCATAAGCCTTGCTGCTAAGATGGATGAGGATGCTAAATGGAAAAGGAAGTACGTCATGAGATGAGAAAAAAATGGGAAGGAGAGAGACAGAAGGTAAGGATAAAAACCAGCTGAACAATGAAAAACGAGTTCATTCAGAGAGAGAAAAAAAGAAACAGACAAATCATTGTGCTTCAGGAGAGAAAATAGGAACAAAAGAAAGAAGCCCTGAAGTTTCAGATTCATTCCGATAAAAAACTTCCTTATGTGGGCGCAATCTGAGCCTCTCTTTCTTTAGCAGTCTCGATCTGAAGTGTAAATCAGACCTCTCATGGACAGATGTCCCTGACTTCAGATGGGTGCAGACACAGAGGGAAGAGCTGCCAGATCTGAGAGCACCAATTTTACACGTGGAAACTCCTCCTCCAGAAGGAGACCCTCTTTGAAAATTTGGCCTGCCAGGACAGAGGGTAAAAAGAGACCCAAAGAGATTTAGGGATATTACTGAGCAATTAATCCCCACTGCTGTCGAGCAGACACAAAAAGCCATAGCATAGTCCCCACACATGCTTGTCCTAAACCCCAAGCAGGATTAGTTTGGGGAATCTGAGTGATTGTACCAGGACCAGGTTGTTTTCACTCAAACTCCTGCATGATTTGCGATGTCACCACGCACTTGGAAAGGCTCCGTACCAAAGACGACGCATCAAACTTAGCCATTCACCCTGACAACAAATAGGAGCAGCGGTACTCTTGGAAGATGTGATAAATATTTTTTAGTGTCCCATTACTGCATAGCCATCTGCTATTTATTGCAATTGTGCAGATCATAATACATTTATCTGATATTTATATAGACGCTGCTTTTGCTTCCATAAGAAGCATATTGTAACTTAACATGGCATTAGCTTATTGTTCCATTAAAACAGAGTACTGGTAAGTGTATGCATATGTATATACGTATATCTAAATTATTATTTTCCTACCCCTATTCAGACAGTGCTGGGAAGCTATATAGATACTCAACTTCTGCTAGGCAATATTTTCAATACTGAATGGAAATAACTTGTTTGTGCAAAGCCACTAATTTCACTAATTACAGCCACACCTACCGTAAGAGGAAATCGCTAATTGGGTACAGCAGGAAACAAAGGGGTTTATTGTCTGTTCTGTTCTTACTGGTATTATAAACTCATTCCCTTCCTTTGGAAAAAAGGCTGTAATCTTATTATGGCTCAGTTTCCCCAACTGTGAAATTATACCAGGCAGAAACTGTGAGGCTGTATGTATTATCATGGAATCATTTAGATTGGAAAAGACCTTTAAGATCATCAAGTCCAACTGTCAGAATAAAAGATTCCTATAAGATCCCAGTGAGATGATTATCAACAGAGATACAGGACAGAATTCCCACAAAATCGCCTTCACTTTCTGTGAGGCATTAAAACCAGCCAGGATTGGAAAAGAGTGGAGAAGCTTGCCTGTTTTAACCCTAATAAACTTTTTAAATCCTAATAATGTTACAGAAAACCGTAGATCAAGTAAACTAAACTGACAAAGAACAATGTGTCAGGTGCCCAGAAGATGAAAACCTCTCCATAACTCTGCTGAAGTTATTGAAAGGACCTTGATTGATGTGTCGTAACGTGCAGGCCACACACATTGGCACTTGGCAGTCTGAGTATTTCAGGTTCCCCAGGGAAGGTGCAAATATTGCTCTATTAGCAATAACACGCTCCGTAGCTCAGACTGCCGAGAGATTATACGAGTGAACTGCGCAACACATCAGGACACCGGGCAGGTTGCGCTGAACGAGTGCTTTAGAGTGTCATGTGCCCTTAGCAGTAAACGCGCTAATGTCAAACTAACCTTGAAAATATGTGTGTTTAAACATGTTAACCAGAGCAAGACCTGTAGAAATGCCACAAAATATCAAAGGAGGATGAGACTCTATAAATGCAGCCTGAGAGTTTCTTTCTTTATGCAAACAGTTGGGTTTTTTTCCACCACCCTCAAGGTCTTCCACTGAGCCAAGGAGCTGGTGGTTCATTGCATTGATTTCCCACTCACTGAGAGACATCGCCACTTTAACTTTTCCCATTCACCCCAGGGCTGCCTTGTTTATTGAGTTAAAAAATGCATAAAACTAGGATAATACATCGATGAATCAGTCCCATAAAGGTAGCTCAATACAGGACAAGGCTAACGCTGGGGGTGGTGATGTTCCACAGCCCTATAGACACCTGGTATTCTTTCTCTAGAAACCCTTTTTCTGTTGTTTCCTCTGTCGTTCATCAACACCGAATGAGCAACCTTGGTGATCTAAGGCTAATCCCTCCCTTTTTGTGGGGCCGAAACAGCCTTGATGGCTTTGAAGCCGATCAAAATCCTGCAATGTAGCAGTGCCAAGGCGACGTGGGGATCCCGCGTGGATCTCAGGTAGGTCGTTGGTTTGGAGCTTCAGGCTCCACATGGGAATGGAGATGAAACCTCCTCTTCATGCACAAATCATTGCTCCAGACCAAGGCTGTTCTTTCCTATGGCGCGCTGTGCCGGTGAGCTGCAGCTCCAAACAACTCTGAAAATGCAAATCTCATTATATGATGGCAGGGCTTGTTTCACCTAGAGACACGCTGCAAGGGTGCTTTTTTAAAGCCCATTTAGCAAGATGATGAATTTCTTTGTGTACACGGTAGTGTAAAAAAAAAATAAATTTAAAGCATGTTACATGGTTTCTAAGCGAAAAATAGTCTATTTGCATTCTCATTTCCCTGTGCGGCATCTCAAAGTAAATACAAGCTTTATATATAGAAAATAAGTTGATGATTAACCTGGAGAGTAATTACTACTAAAATGCTGATATCTCCAGGTAAGATAAGATCAGATCTCCATGGTGTTATGTTGCGTGGCATGTAAGGGACCGCCTCTCCTTTGAGCAGATGAACCAGAGAAACTTCTCCCAAGGGTAAATCAGAAAATGAACAGTATGAAATCACACACCAGGCCAGCGGCAGTGCTAGGGCTACAGCTTCTCTCATAAAGACACCTGAGGCCCTCAGTGCCCACAACAGAGGGTAAAACTGAGGTCTCTCATCCTCAAACCAGACAGAAATACAAGGAATGTTCCAGTTCTGACAGGGGGAAAAACTCCTGATTCACCTGGCAGAAGAAACTTTTTGTGCTGGACTGGAGAAAGCAGAGAGCAGGTAGGAATGCAGATTCAAGTGGGGGAAAAAAATAATAATAAAAAAAAAAAACAATAAAAACCCCGACAAACAAACAAAACAAAAGTAAAGATAGCTTTCTCAAGATTAACCTTTAACACCACCAGACCTGAAGGCAGTTTGGGGGGTTGTTAGAGAAATTTTCCTATCACCATTATTTCAAAGAAGGGAATAACCCCATTTTCGGGCGGTTTTGCTTTTCATTTCCACCTCTGCCGATTCCTGCATTTTTCAGCTTGGGGAAGGGGGTGGGTGGAGAGGGTGAGGAAAGACCGATAATAAAAAAAAATGTGGTTTGGGAGCAGTTTCAACCCAGAGAAAGAAGGCGGCTGATAAAGCCGGGCTGCCGCTCGCCCGTCTTGGGCTACTTCGCAGTGCCACCTGGTGGCCCAGCGCTCTCCCGAGTGGAAATTTCCAAGCCGATATGGGTGCTGCCAGACAAATCGCAGCTGCTCTGCTAATTTTGCTTCCCAAAGTACCTTACAGCAGGCCGCTGGGCTAGTGGGAGGGCTGGCTATTGCCCCAAGTTATTCCTCGCCTCTCCGGCACGGTGCATCCTGCTGGGACAGGCGATTCCCAGTCGTACTCTTATTGATGGGCATTGCGGTGATCTCTCTGTTTTGATTGCCAAATACCTCATTTTTCTGATGTTTCCTGCAGCTTCCCTTAGATGCGAGGCTCCCACTTCTTTTCTGGTTGCAGAAGGCTTTTTTAGCAAATGGAAAGTCAGATTTTCTGCTTATACTGTAGGGAGCGACCTTCAATGTGACTTTTTTTTTCCCCATTATCCCCTCCCCAAGGAACTCTGTTGCCCTCAGGGCAACAGCAAGGATGCTTGGATCAGAATTAAGGGTCTGAAAAAGCAGCTTTAGAGACAGCATTGTGTCAAATCTCTTTAAAGATTTGATACATATATCAAGTTTGTTTCTAAAGTTAAAACCAAAAAACCTCCTCCTTCCCCACTCACCTATACTGAGGATGCAGCAGAGAGGTACTTAAGCTAGCCTCAAACAAGTAAGACCAGAGGCTGGGAGCATTATACTTGCATTAGCAGCTCAGCCCTGCACTATTTTTGCTAAGAAGGACCACACTAGCTCAGATTCGTTGCTCCAGGTAGGAAGAGCTATCCGTCAGAATTAGTGCCCAGGGCTCTACAGAAAACCGCATTGTTCAGTGTAAGAAGAGACTATTGATCATGAACAAGTGTTTTATCCACATACTATTAACAGCAGCAGCTCTTGAAACAAAATCCACTCCTCTTCCCACATCTTTTCTCTGACTGATTGCTTGATGGAGGATTCATGGATCTGGCCAGGGAGGTCTTCTCAGAAGAAAGGTGAGTGAAGATGAGGGCAGGGAGGGCGGCCAGGATGCTAACAGAGAAGGCATTAGGGTTATTGTCCTGTGTAAACCAGGAAAGATACAATAAGGGAGAAGAGTGAAAATAATAATAATAAAAAAATACTTGAAAAGAGAAAAGCCCTTGATTTTGCCATGGGAAGTGGAAAGCTGGCTCAAGCAAAGTCATTGTCAAAACTGTTTCTGTACAACTTGCACACCAAGGCTGTGATTTCAGCCCCTGTGGGAAAAGTGTAGGAGGACATAAGAAATGTGCAGGGATCTCAGCAGGGTTTCTCCCCTCCTCACTCTGAGCTATAATATCAGCATGATCTCTATACTTTTCAGGAATAAATTACAGGTATTTCTAGCCAGCAAAATAAATTTAGTTTTCCTAGCTGCTTTCTTATCATGAGGTCTTTATCTTTGAAGGGGGTAGGAAAGAAGGAGTCATTTCAGCAGTACTTAGTGCACTGTTGACAATTATTTCACTGTTAGCTATGTGCCCACTGTTCCTTTGCTATATTGTCTCGTCTTCAGCGGCAAAACCTTTAGAGCAAGGAATTAGGTGGTAATAAGGACTGATTCCTGCTTTTAGCATACCATTTTGCAGAGTTTAAAGAGATACGCATAATTGTCCTTGTTTTCCAGTGCCACAGTCATGATTCAGGACTGAGCACTTGAGTCACTTAGCTGGATCCCACATCATGTCCCTCATGGCTTCCATCTCCTTCCCTGCCAGTGAGTGTCCCAGTCAATGTCTTGCTCTGGGATGTCCTGCACTGGCTGTGCTACCAGGCTTTGTGGAGACTTGACACACAGAAATGCACCTCTTTTCTCCAACTCTAGCCTAGCACCAAAAGCTTCTGCAGTCAGGGCTGGACATATCCTTCCCACACGGACCAGACTTGACTTTGTCATGGCATTGTGGACTGACATAGAATCATAGAATCATAGAATCATTTAGGTTGGAAAAGACCTTCAAGATCATCGAGTCCAACCATTAACAATGCCCACTAAGCCATGTTCCTGACATGTTTTGGAAGAGGAGAAGTCTTCAAAATAGGAGACTTATCACAGGCAGCATCAGAGCTCCCTATTTAGAAGGGGGATTCCATGCATGATGCTCCTTGTTTCCATTAATTTACAGCATAGATATAGCCTCACAGTTCCGCAGGTAGAAAAGCAGCAGATCGCTCCCGTTGTTGGAAGGCACTGGCCAAGAGAACCGCATCCCCATCTTGGGATGGACCTAGGTGGATGAAGCTCACACCGTACACAAACACCAGTGAGTTTTCAGGAGCTGCCGGGGGTTAAGTAAATCCCCGGTGTCTGGTTGCTGAGTCAAGGAAACTTCATGCTAGGCTAGCTGAGATAATGTGACTATCAGGATCTCTCCCTCGCTCATCAAACCTCTGGCTCATCCCCCACCACCCTGCTCTGCTTGCTGACTCCTAAACTGTGCCCACGAGGCACTGAAGCTGATTAATCTTGGGTGTCCACTAGAACTGCTGATTTGCTTGCTTTCTCATTTCAGAGGTTTCTGGTTAGGGTTTTGTTGTGGTTTAGTCACCCTAATACCTACAGAAAGACTTCAAACACACAGAATACTTTATTAACAGGTACAAGGAATTTTTGGTGTCAGACAGTATTAAAGATCTTGATTAGCTCTAGCATAAAGTCATAGCTGATAGAAAAGAGGATGCTTTGCTAAGGAGACGCAGGAATTACCACTTTCCTCATAGCACCCTACCTTCCTAGTTGGTACCCCCTTAATTCTTTGGATGCGAGTTATTATTCTTCATTCTCTCACCACAGGAATCCCTTGCACTTTTTTTCTAATGGAGAATGAAGTCACTTGAATCACGCTGGGTCTCACCAGAAGATAGTGAGATCCACTCTCAGAGTGACAGAGGAACTGGGCTTATCTCTTTCCCTTTAGTGATTCCCACGAGATCTGCTGCAGAGCAGCTTCTGTTGTAAAACCGCACAAATACCACATTTGCAGGCTAAAGAATAAGTTTCCGCAGCACAGAAGGAACAGACACTTTGTGCGGTGAAGAAGAATACGTTGTCAGATAATAACGCAAAGAGCCAGGCGTAAATTTTTTTTTAAAAGATCGGATTCCTATTTCAGCTACTGAGGAGATTTAATCATCACTGTAAGATGAATACTTCATTAGTATTTATTATTAAAGTGATTTCTAGCATCAGTCAGGATTTCAAGTTGGTTTTAACCCTTTGCATTTTCTGTAAAATACATATATAGGCATATGAACAGACACACATACCCAATCTAAGGCAAGAACACTAGACTAAGAACAGAGATACCAGTATTTTGAAGCTGTTCAATTCACCAGAATTTACCTTACAATTTATCAGAAGAACAGATGTATTTTTCTAGCTCCAAAATCTTAACACTGACAAATGAGGAATCTCCCCCCGCCTAGTTAATTAGTAAGGCATAGATTTTTAAATGCCTCTGACATTTGAAGCCAAAATTGTGAATTTTAACTCAGAGGACTGGCAGTTAGCCAGAAAGTAGTATAAATAGTATTTCCTACACTGTAACACCATCCTTCTACGACAGATATGGATTGCACTTCTGACCAACAGCTTCAAAAGTTAGAAGTGTTTAACACAGCTCCTATGTTTCAGTGCACGTTCAGCCTTTATGGAAATTTAACTACTAGATTTGTTTTCTTTAGACTACCTCCCCTCATGCATTTACTATTAAAATTAAAATTGAAGTAGGAATTCAAAACACAAATAATAACAATATTTTTCTTAATCATCTTTTTTAATCAGCTGAAGCACTGCTAGGATATTTCTCTAGTTCCTGTCGCTACAGGCTAAACGCATTATTATGGAAGAGGTATTACTACCACAGAGGGAACTCCTTTGCTTCGCAAGACTGCAAACTTTATGCCCACCAAAACATGCTGGCCAGTGATTCCTGACGAGCAAATGGCTCTGATGAAGCAGAAGCAATAAAAGCAATAAAAGACCTCCTCTGCCACATCTTTTTAGCTTTTCCTTCCTTCTACAGCACTTTTTGTAAACCCATGCAGAGAGCCCTTTGGTGTACACAAGGTTTTTACCACCATAAATACATCACAGTAGGATCCTTGATCTGAAATGCAAAGTCCAAAGCCTGGAATGGTTTGCCACTTCTATTAATATCAATATTAAAATGCTCCTTACCCAAAAGGCATGAAGAAAAGATGCTCTCAGATGATCTTTGGACAGAAGCAGCCTCAATATTGACTGGTGGATGAAGGTCTGAGGTGGGTGTTTGCTGAACATGGAGAAACAGCTTTTAATGGTTTGCCATACATCTGGGTCTGTAAAAGAAAAAAAAAATAAAATATCAAAACCCACAACAAATTATTTGTGAGAATATTGCCAAAGGGACCTCTAGCAGACACTTATCAGGTGAATGTGCGATTCCTGCAGATCACTATTGCTTTTCCCTTTGTTCTTGTTCAGCTCTTCTGAAAAATGGGAGATTTTGCTTTAATAAGATTATTTGGGGGGGGGGGGGGGGGGTAAAGAAACAAGTAGAGAGGAGGCCAACACACTGTAGAAACTCATGGCTTTTATAAAAATATCACAGGACTTTCAACATCCATACACGCAACAGAAACTACTGGCTTGTAATTGATAAAATCAGGTGAAAGATACCCACCCTTCCCAGGAATTACATGAAACTCAGTTATCTCCTTCAAACACCAGATCACTAGTACTGCAGCTGTAAACTCTGCTTCGAAGGGATATATGTTTCAGCCCAGCGTGAAGACCAAAAAGAAGGAGGAGGCTGGCACTTGGAGGACTTTGGCCAGCCAATGTACTTGGTAACCCCACGTTCCCTACTACGACTGCAGCCCTACAATAACACAAACCCACTTAAGTCCATCTGAGGCTGTGCTGGCTATTTATTCCAGCCCTCACATATGCTCAGCTGTTGCATAATTATAGGCCAATGTCTCCGAGCTGTGCGTGCTGTAAAATTCACAAGCGGATAGTTTTGCAAATATATGGCTGACTGTTTGGAACAGAATAATTTACTCGGTTTCTGTCAACGGGGTTTACGGTCAGAGTATTCCTCTGTCACAGCTTACTGGGAGCATTCAGGAATTTTCTTGCGCCCTTGCTAATAGTAAACAGGTGGATGCTATCATTTCACATTTCTTTTTTTTTTTTTTTTTCTGGTGGGGCAAAATGTTCTGCATAACAAGCTCACATAAAATTTAAAATGCACAGGATAGAACTATAAGTTAACTTTATCGTCTGGATTTAGTGTTAGCCCTTTGCACCGAACGCCATTTGCATACATCAGAGATTCCTGGACTGTATGTGTCCAGGTCACTTATTCATTATTATAATTTATTTCTAGCACAGCAATACCTAGAGGCCCCAGGGAAAGGCAGTTACACATACATGCATATAATGAAAAGACAGTTCTCGCCCTGAAGAGCTCAGCACAGAGCTACCTACCTGGTACAACAGCACCCCATGCAGAGATGCCGGGGTTGTCTCTAAATGAGATGATACATTTATGTAGTGGAGTATAATGCCATGCAGAGATACTCTCTGTCCTGGAAGCAGTGTAGTTACATCACTACAGACCTATATCTGGGCTAAATTTGTAGTAAATAATGTATAAACTGACAACTACAATGCTTCCAGGGTTAGTTCGCTCTGAAACTGCGTTTTATTGTGCACACCTATTCCTTAAATTTGCTGCCTGAACAGAATAGGAAAAATAACAGCTAAAGGTTTAAAATTGTCAGGCTCAGGAGAGAAGTCAGGGGAGAGGTACTATTTTTTCCACTGTGAGTTTAGTTGTCAAAGTAGGCTAATATTCCTCAAGAACAGTTTAAATGAAGCTGTATTCACTGGAGAAAAAAAAGCAAAACAAACCCAACAACAACAAAAAACCAAACCCAAACCCCACAAAACCCCCCACCAAACCCACAAACCCAACCCAATTTATTTTGGATAGTAAATATGTATATATTTTAAAATTCTCATACCTACCTGCTTATAGAGGTAGTCCTGGCTGGAATGAATTACTCAGAGCAGTAACGAGCTTCTTATAATGACAAATAAAAATGAATTAAGACTAGATTATTTTTTTTTTTCTTTTCTAATAAAGAAGTATTTTAGTACAAGCAGGAATTAGTGCAAGGAAATCCCATGGTCTGTGCTACACAGGCGGTCAGATTACATTAACACAGTGGTCCCTTCTGACTCAACAGTCCATTAACTTAAGTATGAAGTTAGAGGAGAAGGGGGGATAAAACTTGGCTGTGGAAGTAATTGATTTTTTCAGGTCAGAAATGAAATCAAATCGGAACAGCAAACATCACTTAGGATCAGCATTTTTATTTATTTATTTATAATGTTCGGCAAATTGAAACAATTTAGTTTGGGCTGAGTATTTACATCAACCTGAGATAATCTGATTAAATTCCTTTCAGAAAACATTGCATAAAAACACAGGTGGAATTCATAAAGCCTAAGGGGAGATGTGAAGGGTGTCCTGGGGAAGGGGTAGTTTACAGGCTTTCTAGTCCCTTTGAGGAAATTTCTATGGGCTTGATCCTCTGATCTATACATGTCCATATGGATTATTTTTTTTATTTTTCACAGATATATAAAAATAAAAGCATAACGCTTTGTTTCATGCTTCCCAGGACATTTGAGTGTTAGATTTGGGAAGGCAAGCTCAAAGAACATCATCATCCTTGTTACAAGATTGACTTTACACTATTAATTACAATATGGAGCAGCTAAACAAAAATCAGAATAGGAAATATTTTAATTATGCAGAAAACATTATGGGAATTTTCATACTGTGACATTTTGCTCTATTTTGGAATGAGAAAAAAAATTCAGATATCTGAATTTCTTTGAGATACTGAGATTCTGAGCTATGAGTATTAGTTATGTCTATGTTTATCTAGGTACTCAATCTGACAGTTCTCTGGTATCTCTCTCCTTTGGGGCTTTTAGAGTAACTGCCATTTTCAAGGGGTCCGAATCTTTTCCCATCCTCAGAATTCAGCCTATTTCCCCAAATGCCAGGTGTATTTGAAATGAAGATGCCATACTAAAAATAATTAAATAAAAGAGTAAGAATTAAATACAAAGAGCAGGTTGGGATCTTCCTTTTCCCTGTGGCTAATTTTTTCCCCACAGGTCATAAAAGCTGCTGGAGCAATTATCATCCTGTTAAATTCTGGAAGAGCACTTTTAAATAATTTAAAAAGTGGTCTGTTTTTTAACATAATTACTATCATTATATTTTTTACATGGGAGTGAACTAAGAGATAAGTACCTTCTAAGTCAATAAATATCTTGGCCTGAAGCCTTGGAACTTTATTTATCTGCGAAGTGTTTATCTTACTGAATCCTCCCTAGAAAAACAAAATAATTATTGCTTAATAATAGTAGTTGTGAGTTTTCTCCTTCAGTTACAAAGTGGGATACTTAAAGGTTTTTTTCCAGTGTTAGAGAAACATCTCTTGAATCTGGTTGGAAATTGAGGAGCATGAAGTGAAACATGGGACATAAACCCACAGGTCTTTTTTTTTTTTTTTTTTTTTTTCCTATTGCCCACAACACAAGTAGCCACACAAGAGTTAGAGTCCCTCCCTGTGAACCTTGCAGGAATCGCTCCATTGCTGTATAGTCAATCAAGCCCCTGGGGAAGGAAAGATCCCATTTACTAATAAGATTTCAAGGGTCACCAAGGGAAGACTTTTCATTATAATGGTCTTGTTTTCTAAGGAATGGTAAAAGACTTTCCAAGGTGAAGTACTGAGAGATGTAATCTCTTTCTAATCTCTAGGAGCTGCCTTTTTCTGTTACTAATATTGCTTCCCTACCATAGGCTACAACTCTGGAAAATATGTAACACATGTCTAACATTAGGCACATTTTCAAATCCCATTGATTTCCATGACATTCGAGCATGTGTTTGAAGTAAAATTATAGTTCCTTCTCCCCCTTGGGAAAAGACATTATCCCTGATTTAAAGAACATCATGCCTACATATTGGTAAATAATTTATTTTAAGTTCAAGACCCACAAAAAGGTATAGTAAATAATCATCTCATTCCCTGTGCATCTTTCAAATCTTCATTTTCAGGGCCATTGCTATTAACAGCTACTAATCATGGATTCATAGAATAATTAAGGTCAGAAGGGACCTCTGGATATTATCTACTCTAGCCTGATGCTAAATGCAGGCTTAATTGAATCAGGTTGCACAGGGCCTTGTCCAGTTGAGTTCTGGGTATCTCCAAGGATGGAGGTTCTATTATTACTTTTATTTTTGCAGTGGTTGTTACTATTAAAATTATATATTGCAAAAAATGGAGCAAAAGTTGAGACTCTACAAACTCCCAGTTCTGTCATCAGTGCCTCTAAATGAACTTTTAATCCATCTTTAAGTGAGATACTCTCCCCAAAGATGCAGTGAAAATTTGTTATTTAAGTCAATACAAGCATCGTGTCAAAACCAGCGTTGTGTCACCTGGAATTCCTCAGAGGATGCCAACTCTAACCTAATTGTGTCATTACATGTCTTTGCCCTCCCTGCTCTCTTCCAGATAACTGGGAGTTCATAATATTCTCAAACTCATGGCAACTCTCCCCACTACAAGGGACAGAGGTGAGGTGGGCAACGCTTCCATGGGGGGAAGAAAAAGGAGGCTGCAAGGGATCTTAGGAAGAGTATAAATGAGGGGAGGGAACCCATACAAATGCTTGCCTGGAATGGCAAGGCATTAAAACCAAAACACAGCTGATCGCCATACTGACTGATGGGAGCTGTGAGCTGGCGGTGGGCAGGAGCCCGGGGAAATAAACCCCCAGAAATTAGAGGTACCAGTGCTCAGAACCCCTGGGGAAAGCAGCTCCTAAATGCAAGCTGAAGAATATGGGGGAGAAGATGGCTTAGGAATAGAGATGGGAGCAAAGGAGTGAGAGGACAAGACCTGTAAAATCTCTAAGGATTATTATAGACACTATTAAATTGGAAGTGCCGTTTTCCCCCCTTATAAATAAGCCATGTGAGAAGGGCCATCGTAGTGAACTAAAAATCACCCATTGATCCAGAAGCTACATCATCAAGCAGGGTTTTCATGGTCTCCTGGGTCTATCACAGAAACCACCCACTATTTCCATTTCCTTAACTCCTACTGCTATAGCGTTTTATAATCCCTTTGTATTGTTCTGCTTTTCTCTCTTCCTTTTGCTCTGTAAAAATCAGACAGGGGATATATTTACAGAACTTGTTGTTCCTAAACTAGCACAGGCTGTAAATTATTCCTGAGCATCTGCTATCAGATTCTGATAGATGTCCTTAGCAGTTTGATACAATCTCTGTGAAGTCAAAATTGAATATGCTTTCTCACCCTGTTCAGGTCCAGCACTAGCACCAATCTCCTCCCTTACATCTTCATCTCCTTTCAGATGTTTTTCCCCTCAATGACTCCCAGATCTACCCAGATCCTTTTCTTTATTTTTCCTTTTTTTTTTTTTTCTTTTTCCCCCAGTTCCAAACCCAATATTTCCACACTCCGGTTCTCAAATCACATTCTCTTCCAGTAAACTTCTTACCTATCTGCCAGCCATCCTAAAATAAGGTCTTGGATACTCAGTCCTCATAACAAGCAGTTTCTTTGCATACATGTTGGACCAGTTAGACTAAAAGAACAGAAGAAATTCATTAGCAGTTACAATTCTAGATTTGGATCTGAATGACTGAATTCAGCAAAATCCATGAGATGCAGGGAAGGTACCTTGTGCAACAATGACAACACTGACAAGGCGTCTTCTTGCTTCAATACTTGAACTCTAATGTGAAAAAAGAAGTGGAAAAACCTAATTACATCCCTGCTGTAACTCCAGTTTGCAATTATAGCTGTATGCACAACACTTAACAAGCATACAGTAAAAGACAGGGCTACTTCTTCCTCCCACAACATATGCACTGACATTCAAAGTCCAGAGTGCTTGCACCAAGGCAGACCAGCTTTGTGTCTTGTGGCCTGACTGGAGCATGTTCCTTACAAGTTGGCTCTTCACTGGATTTATATGGGAAGTTAATGTGCAGTGCTGTTTGCTTTGCTTAAGACTGGCTTTATGCATTCCTTGTTTCAGATTTGCATTTCTGCTTCTTCTGTGATGTCCATAGGTACAAGGGGCCACCTGATATCAGAGTGCTAAGCGGTGTGTCAAACACTCACCACTTGAGCTCCTAACAACATAATACATTCTCCAGAGGTCATATGGCTTCTGAAGTTTCACTTCATATTTTGTGAAAACTGAGAAGTAAACCCACCACTTATATGTCACATGGATGTTATTAGTGTCACTTTGAAGGCCATTTCAGAATAATGTCTTTCTTCCTAAAATTTAATGTTTCCTTATATTAGGATGTAGTATCTTCATTTTTTGCAATCTTAGATACTATGGCTCTGCATGTGCTGGTAAACTAAACAGAAAGAGTAACGCTAAGTATATACTAGCAAATTCAGCTATACACTAGAAGTCAACCATCCCTTTTGTTAAAACTGTTGGAATCATCCTGGGCATGGTTTTGGTCACTGCCGTTTAGGGCTCTCCTAAACAGCCCTTGAAGAATTAGCAATAGGCATACACCAGCAGATCTGAGTGCAAAAGAACAGTCCCTAAGTCACATTTAAATCATTTGAATAAAGCCACTGATATTAAACAATATGTTCCTCCAATATTTTAAGGAATTAACAAAATATGAGTTTCACGTGGGACTGTAATATGTCTTGTTCCCCAAACCTGTGGATGAAGAACACCTTCACTTCCAACATCTACTTTCTGTACTTGTGTTTTCCTGTTGTCCCACATGACCTAGGAATTATATCATACTTTATTCCATGCTGGCAGATTAAAAGATTTAGGACAAATCTAATAGAAAGTTAGTAGTATAACCATTCTGCTCAGCAACCTCTTCAAACAATACCATACATAATCCAATCCATACTTGTTTATCCTGCTTAGCAGAAGACATTTGCAAAATGCAGATTTGCTGTCTTGCAAACTATGGGATGAGGCAATCGTGACGTATCTATCCCTTCAGAAGTAAGAAAACTCTGTTGGAGTCAATATCTTTGGCAGGTTGTATAGAGAAAAAGAGAGTGAAAGGAAAGAAGATTTGAGAGAAAGATGAAGCTATAATCACTGCAAAAGTTTCTATAATAGAAAATCCAGCCACTGCTTTGCATGGTTCTATTCTATCTGAGTTGTTCAGGTTGGCATTAAACAATATAAGATTAAGCACTTGTCAGGTGAACTAATGAGTTTTGGATTGATTTCTGTCTTCTGCAATGCTACTAGCATTTTTGACAGGTATGATTTATAGGGCATTCTTTGGGCCTGTTCATGAGAAGAGCTGTTTATTTTGGTTGATGGACAGGGTTTCTAATGTTCCCAGTGGAGTGTGCAGATGGCAGGAAGGACAGTAATCTTTGAGACCATCTCTCAATGTCTAGGGTATGTCTCTTATAAATTTGTAATCAAGATCTCAAGAAACTAATGTGGGCAGGCTGCCTCTGAAATTGTTTTTGCGACCTTTGGCCAAGGTAATGCTCCCTGAAAAATGTACGTCTGGTACTTTTGCTGTTTAGTAAATGGAGCTTGTATAGGCAATCAAGAAACTATACTTTCCTTTTTAACTGATGTGACATATATACACAGACGCAGAGTTTTACACATTTACAGTTCTATTCCCTCTGGCTTAGAAGACTTTTTTTGTACATTTTATGTCTGTGGATATTTAGTGCACTAGTAGACTACAAAAAAAGCAGCCAGGCAGTCTGTGTTGGAAACCTAATGGAATCTCTAAGGCGTGAAGATAACAAATCTAAGCAGCTGCACCACTGAATAATTTTTATTCTCATCTGCTCTTCTTTCCATTGTTTGATTTTTTTTTTTTTTTCCCTATTTGTCTTGCTTATAATTAGACTGTACAGTCTTGGAAAGATAGGAATGTAGGCCCGGTCTAAGCTGATATAGTTACATTGACTGAAAAACTGCACCAATAGAGAGAGAACATGGGCCTTTCTTTTATCATTTTCTCATATCTAAAATCTAAATAATCAGTTTTTAAAGAGGGTGTAAAATACGTCGAATAACACTCATGTGAGTATTTCCTGAACGCTTGAGAGAAAAGGACTGATTGTGGCGTGAATTTAAACATCTAAGATGGACTACTTTCACAGCTGTCAGATGGTAAATAACGGTAACACCATGCTAAGATGATTCCATGGTTCAACTCTAATTCTAGTCCTGCACAGCTCAGCTATCAAACAGTTGGCTTCCTAGCACTAGGAGCCTAATAGGAGGTTTGATTCCCGGAGAATTTAAACTGCTGTCATATTTAACCTTAGGCTTACAAGTTTGAAGCCTTTGACCTATTCTATTATTCAGATCCTTTTGGTCTTTTCAGTCCTACTACCAAGTCCAATGACGGGGCTCTTTTCCTCTCCCTCCCCCCCTTTCTCAAGTGTGTGTATCTCTTAAAACAAACCCTACATTTTCAAGAAGGCCACTCTGTCTCCGTACCATTCCGCATGTAGGATGATGATTGTCCCTCCAGAACAACTACAAACATTGAATCCAGGCTGAACATAAGCAGAGGTATAATGATGCTCTAACGGCTAGCAGAGACTATTCTACCCCAGCATGTCCACTAAAAGTGTGTTGGAGATGACAGCAATATTAGCAAGAGTGACAGCAGACCTGACAGCCAGGTCAATGAAGAAAGCTCAGCAAAGGCAAGGAGGGTGACCAGAAGGAGCCAAACTTGCATAAGTGACAGAAATAATAGAAACATAACATTTTCCGAAACATATCTGTTACGAAGGTCATTTACTACTAAGACAACTTCTTACATCTTGCAATAGGTACCTACAGTATAGAGAAAAATCAAGCTTCAGATGAGCACAGGATCAGCAAAGACTGTTGACATTCAAGCACTAACAACCAAACAGCCCTTTTAAACATTCGCTGGACACACTTGACTTGGTGCCAGAGTTGTTCCTTGGCTTAAATAGCATGTTTTACCCTTCTTATCCACAAGATCCTAAATAGTCTAAGTAATTTTGCCTCCTCTTGGCCTCAGGTAAACAATGCAACCTCTTCTTATAGGATTTTATAGTCCAAGCACCCCTTTGCTCTCACTTTAGGGAGACGCTAGGTCTCTCTGCTGATAATCCAAGTCATTTAATTGTATTACTGAGGCATCAAATCGCTGCTAAAACACTGTGACTTGCTGCAGCATGTATAAACTTGGTGTAGCTGCCTCATTATCTGTCAGCATACAGCTTAGGGTTGGTTTGGAGCTGGGCGTAGCATGCCCTCGGAGCTGCTTGGAAATAGTGTAGACATAGTGTCAGCCTCCTCGTTTACAAAATATTCAATCTTCTTTCTTTAAAGGTTCATCACTAAACTTGTTTCAGTTTTATTACTTCTTTTCTAAACCTGCATGTCAAAACTATCTATACAATTACAGGTGAGTTTTCATCACACTTTTGTGCAGAGAAATTAATGAATCCTTACCTCTACTGAAAATACCTCACTGAGCAATCACAGCTGCTTTTCCCATGGCTGCAGGTTGTTGAACACTCTTCTCCTATGACTGATGAGACTATCCTGATCTTTCTTCCCTTAAGATGTTACTAAGTGATGACCTAGCAGTTAATACATGAAGTTCTTGCTATTACTGCCTCAGCTCATGAGCTTCCACATTGCGGTAAGAAATTTAACCATACTTACCCTTGTCTACTACATTATCCATTTCTTTCTATGTGGTTTCTAATTTTTCCTCTGCACTGATGATGCCTTCCTCCTTCACACCATCAGCAAATTTCATAAGCAATCTCCTATACTTCATACCAAGATTACTGTTTAAAAAAATAATAATGCATAAGCCCACCTCCCGTCATAGCCACCTAGCCTCATATCACCTCTTTTAATAGTTTCTTACCTCTTTAAAGTTCTTGAAGGGAAGCCCATTTCCTGCTCCTCAACAGCAAATATCTTATGTGGCAACACTACATATTTTATTAACTTTTTTTTTTTTTTTTAACAAAAAGCATTCCTTTTAATTGAACAAGATACCTAGTTTCTTTATGTCGTTTCTCCTCTTTTTCCATCATTTGAATGTTCATTCCTTGAAGACTCCTGAAGTAGTGTGTGCTATTGAGATCAAATTGCTGAAACTGAAGTTTAGTGGATAATTTGTTTTCCCTTTGTTAAGCATGGGTACCGTGTTTGTTATTTTCCATGTGTTATACATGATAACACCTAACTTAATTCAAACATTTGTTTCTAGCTTTGCTATTTTAGGTGAGTTGATGACAGTGTCCATTACACCCATTGTGAGAATGAAACTCATGAGGCATTGACTCTATCTTGTTTATGGTCATTTCAGGACCCATATCTTTTTCTGACCCTAACATCAAAACGATTAAAAATAAAGAAAAAAACCCATACATCCATTTTTAGGGTCAGTCCTGGGCTGACCATGCTTTCTTTTGGCTCAAACAGTGGAAAATTAAAGATTGTGCTATATCCCCACACCTTATGCCCCTTAGGCCCTTCATGTGCGTTTTGGCTTAGCTGTGGTTTAAACTAGCAAACACTTTGGGATTTAACTTGTTTGCAACAAGTTCCTGCCGAAGTTCAGAGAGTTACTTCAGGACTCAGAATGAAAACTCAGATTGCACTGCAATTTTATTGACTCCTGCAGTCAATATATCTCCCCTCCCTCAAATGAGTGAGTGAGCGCAGCACACAATCCATTTCTCACCACTGTTTTTCTTTGGTTTGATCTGTTAAGAGCAAAAGCTATTTTGCTTCCTATTTGGCCCCCGCAGGTTAAAAGGACAGATGAATTTGGGTGAAATAGTACAACTGTCACCTACTGGTTTCAAATGAGGGTCTGGGAAAGGATTACCCAGGACTTCAGGTGGCAGATGACTTTTTTCTCATACTGCAGATCAAAAATTAATTTGTGGGAAGAAAAAAATGCTCTTGAAGAAAAATAACTTTAATGGGCTATTGTAGGTAATCGAAAGTTCACTTTCTGTCCTCAGAACCTTGCTATTCACACCCAATAGCAAATCAATCAATCCCAGACTATTATGGATTATTATTACGTCTATGTATATAGCCATAAAACCTCATGGGCATGACTGTTGTCTTCTCATTTCCCATCTGTGTCTTGTGTCAGTGAGCTGTACAAGTAACCTTTTCTATGACCATGGCCATTCTCTGTTTGTACTGCAATTTCCCCACTTGTGCAATGAAAATAACGACAGTTTTCTTTCCAAGGGCATAGGAAGATATGACAATGAATAATGTTCCATGGGTCTAATTCAAAGTCCACTGAAGTAGCTGAGAATCTTTCAGCCGAATTCAACATGCATTCAATCAGGTGCTATAAAGGGCAAATCATTCTATTATGGAACAAATCTCAGGATTAATTTAGCCCCATTTGTGAGGCAGCAAATCATTTAGCAATCAACCCTAATTTCTGCAAACAGATTTGTTTATTCATTTATTCATCATTCATTTTTCATTCCATAATTTTCAGCCTTTGGCAGGTTCCCAGTAAAATTATACAGTGCTTATTGCCCAGAATGCTGTTCTGTGATTGCCCATCTGAATCATATGGCAAGAGTTTTAATCTGTCTGGTAGAATGACTGAAAGAGAAGAATAATGAATTGGGCTGTTTTCTTTTTTTTTTTTTTTTTTTTTTCCCTATTTTATTTTTTCCAATTGATGAACCCCCTAAAAATTTTCAGACTGGTGTGGAGATCCCTGGATAAATTTCATTTACATAATTTACTATGTCAAATGTCCAACCACAACCTTTCTCTGTGGCCTTTCCTGGAACTTTTGGAATTAGGCAATGGACTATAGGCTATGTCTGTCCTGGTAAATAGATGTTTCTGGTACTGTTCTGGGACAGTGAGCTCAACAGGTAAGGATCAGCCCATGTTCACACAACATTTCTTACTGTCCAAAACTGAGTGGCTGTGTGCCAACTGAGACTGTTTTTTTTGTGCATGAAAACTTTCAGGCTATTCTGGGATTATTTGTAGGAGTGCTAGTGAGCCCAGAGCAAAGCAATCCAAGGAAAAACTTCTACAAATAAACAGTTTAAAAGTTCAAACTCCAGAATCTGGGAATACTCTTTGACAATCAACACCTCTGAGGCCAGCAGAACGCAAACTGAAAACTGTGCCTTTAGATGAATAAATGGTTTTACTGAAGATCAGAAAGGGGTGGTGGGTCCGTGCAACTTCAGGCATATCATTTAGTCATCCAACGTCATCTTCAGTCTCAGCTGTCTCTGTTTCTAACTAATGGAGAAAAACATGTGCCTCCAGAGACTCGTTTGGAGAAACTGCACAATATGAAGAGGTTTGGTGCCTTTAAATAGTTGTAAGCTATGAATAGTTTGATCACATGAGGCTTGGAAAATTTTACACTTCAATACATTAAGATCTCTCTCATTCTCCTCCCCCCCCCCCATCCATCTATTTCCAATTCCTGACTTTATAAAATAAATTGTATTTGAAAAGAGTAAAAATGACACCTGAAATGATTTGAGCATATATATAATGAAGACATTAAGACCAAATCTCATGGCAAGGCTAGGGAAACATTGGTGCAGTTTGCCCGGGGAAGCTGTGAAGTCTCCAGCATGGGAGGGTTTTAAGAAAAGATGATACAAATATCTACCTGAAAGGCACTGTCTGAGCTGATATTTTTTCTGGGGCAAAGGAATGGACCAGAAGACCTATTAAGACCCTGATTATCTTATTATCTGGGAGCCTATGGTTTTATAGATTTACAGTTGTTAAAATCCTATGACCAGAATTTCTTATCACCCTCCTGGATACAAACAGGAGGGATATACAATCAGATAAAAGCAGAGATAATCATATTAGAAGTTTCAATTTTGTTAAATGTATACTTAACCCTATTTTGTCAAAATATAATATGCTAGTGATTATTTTAATGGACATTTTGCATAATGTAATCCTTTCAAACAGAAGTATTTAATAATGATATGCACTTCTCCAATGATTTTTATGTTAAGGTCTAAAAGTGAATGAAAGAAACATTTTATCTACAGGTGTTAACATCATAATATTTTATAGATAGGAAAACAGAGGCGATGAGAAAAAAAAAAAAAGACTAGTTTTGAAATCCCTGTGGATTCCATAAAGCCACACTTTTGCCCATGTTTTCAAGCATTAACTGCCTGTTTGTACTTGTGTTTGATGTCAATAATGAGTCAGTAAATTACTTTGAATACAAACTTTGAAGCCAGTTTTGACAACTTACAGAGTCCTATGTTTCATGGTTATATATAAACCAAAATATTTGGACATCCAAATATCATCATGGGAGAATGAGGCCTGTGGACCTGAGGAATATATACAGTTTGGTTTTGCTGACATAAATTAAATCCCTTTCAAAGAGAGATTAAAAATCCGTTCCTGGCCTTTGTGATCCAGCAGCAAAGATTCAGAACATTGACCCTGATTTTCTCACGTTTTAACCTGAAGATACACTACCTTTCACATTTGATTAATTCAGTAACGTGTCACCTCAGTCATGGCTCCCATCTTCCAATTTAAACTCTTTGCAGTGTAATCTGCTAAAACCATTATTTTCTACTGGAGTAAAATCCTTTGTTGTTACTCATTTTGGGGGCTCTGGAGAGTTAAAATGAAGAAGGACTTCATGTGATCTTCAAGGTGGAAAGTCTCATTGGATTTACCACCTGCTCCATTGACAGCCAACAGACCAAATTTTAAGGTGTCCAGAATATATTTTGGTAGTGACTATGGTTTAAGAAGAAATTTAATCAACTTGCCCCTGTTAAATATTTATCCAATTATGCAAGTGACAAGCGAAAAATGAATGAATCCCTTTTAACGTAATATAAAATAGCACATAGCAGAAGGGAATTTTATCATTAAAGATATAATGAGATCATGAACACCTCCAAAGGGGTGAGTTAATCAAATAAGGCCATAATATGACAAGCAGCCTGTCAGAAGAAATTCTATTTGCTGCAGTATGCGAGTTGCATTTGAGTTAATAATTGAGTCGCGTAACCATTCTAGCAACCTTGTTAGAGGATGTCACACTCAGCTTCGTTGATGAAGGAGGACAAAAGTAGGTTGTATGAAAGGGGAATTCCAAGAGCTGGTATTGACGGTGGGTGTAATTACAGGAATTGCTGACAGTTACAGATACAGACCTTTCCCCCAGGCACATAATGTGTATTGCACTCCCTTCTCCAAAATAATAACCACCCCCACGCAGTAAGTATAGATATATGTACACTTGAAGAACTAGCTGGGTAGAGAGAACAGTCTGAAGCACATGGTGGAGGGCCTCGAGATATTTATTTTTCTTTTCAAAAGGAAGAGTTTAAGGCCATATCCTCAGCTGGTCCAAAACCTTACAGCTCCATTGACTTCAGCTGAGCTCTGGTGATTTACACAGGCTAATGCTCTGTCTCACAGTATGTAATCTTTTCCCATTAATGTTTACCTGCTGTGCCATAATGACTACAAAACGCCCGACAATAGCTAGACAGTGGGTGTGCTGTGACTGCCACTTACTACACAAATCATAATCATGCTACTGGTACCTTGTGCTTCCTCCATTTATTTGTCATATCCATCTGGTGTCCCTCCTACATAGACTAAGAGTAGACACTGTCTACAAATGCAGTTCTCATCCTACATTGGGAATGAAAATAACATTTCAATAGCAATAAGCAAAAATTAACATCTGATTTCTAATAGCAACAGCATAGTAATATCGAAGCTCTCTCCCTCCAGGAGCTCGAGATACTTGGACTACTTTGTAAGTTGTGTTTTGTAGAAGACAAAATATAAGGTGCTAAAAGATCAGAGGATTAGCTTGTGATTATACTATTGGCAGATCTTCTTCCAGATGTAAAAGAAAAAAATGATGAGGAAATTCATATCATTATTAAGCATAACTTCACTACAGGTACTAAAATCTACCAAGTCTAAAGCTGTACAGGAGCTGTCATAATAAATCCTGAATCCTGGCAAAATTCGTTAAAATTCATATTTTGTGGACTCTCTGAAAAAGAGCCAAATAACTGCTGATACAGTTTGCTAGCTTTGGATAAGTTTGTCTTTTGAAAAAGTCAAGAATTCAAAACACAGCTCATGCAGAAGAAACACTCATGGATTTAAGTTTTAAATCATGTTCACTTGTCTACAATGACCTATCTTACTGATCATCTTACTGATCTTGTGATCTTCATATGAGAGGAGAAGACATGAGAACGCCACCTCTGAACCTTCTCCATCTGAAACACAGCTTCATCTAAAACCAGTCATTTTCCAGGAACTGGGATGTAACAGGTAACAGTCATAATGTATCTTAAATGGCTTAAAGAAGAAAATACTGTCATAGCAGTGGGCAGAAAAAACACCAGAAACCATAACATAGACACATATATATTATTAAAAAAAAAAAAAAAAAATCAATGTTCTACATTGGATTTCAGATGATCCCTATACAAGGCTGTCTTTACCACTTATCTTGTGATTCTACCATAAGCCTATAATTCACTGTTTGTTCCCCGGTTTACTGAGCCTTGCAACATTTTATTTGTGAATCAATTTCCACCTGTCAGCTCAGAACAACTGTGCCTCACTTCCACCATCCTTTGTCTCTATCTAGTCATAGTCCCTTTCATGTAAAGAAAGCCTCTTTTATGAGTTACTGCTACGCCTGCTGCAATGGGACACTCACCTTGGTTGAAGAAACAGGCACAGTTTATTACAAACAACATCAAAATGTCCTGACCTCCCCGAATAGTTAGTAAAGAGTGTTTGCAGGACACCTCCAATACTGTCCCCAAAGGGGAGGACCCCTGTCTTCAGTCAGATGGAGCTAACAGCTGCTCGGCATTTCTGCTTCAACTCCTCACTAATTTTGCATTGCGAGACTTCGCTGATTTTATTTCATTAGTAAAATATACATTAAACCAACCTGGGGGGGGTCGTTTAAGTAAGTGCCATGTGCAAATAGGTCTTTTGGATCCTTCAGGAAAAGCAAACAGCTTCACAGAGGAATATTAAGTAGCGCCCACTGAAATCATGGAGCAGATGAAATGATGGACTTGAGGGAGATGGCTATGCATTAAAATGCATCTCCTGTGGGTAGGCACTCAAGATGCTAAAGCACTGAACAATCTTCTGCGAGTTCAGGCTGGGAAAGATCGCACAAAGAGTCAGCGTTCTCCGTCGCAAAAGCTGGCTGAATTCTCCCAGGGTCATGAAAACCCAGGTGCGGGAGGTAGGTGCAAACCATAGAGGGAAAAAAAATGTACAAAACCCCATCAACCACAATAAAAAGACTTTGTCATCTAAAGCAATAGAGTCTAAGGTGGGACCTCAGCACTTGCCTGGTCAATTTGTGCAAGTTCTCAAGTATAGTTGTCCAAGCAACTCAGTGATCGGAATCTTAGCTGAGGTCTGCTTAGGCCTCCAGATGTAGGTGTCTGTATGTGGGGTAGATTTCTAAGCTATATTTTTAGTCAGTAGAAAGAGATAATACAATCCCAATGGTATTTAGGGCACAATTTAGATGAGTAGCCAGTCGTAATGGAAATTTGTGGCAGAGAATGATTCAGCAGGACCGACTGCCCTGGCAAGCTCTCCACTGACTGTAAAGACAGCTTCACCATCCAGCACAGAAGTCGACACTTATATACAGGCACCTAATAATTGTGGAGATTTTAAACAAAATTTAAATCCTACTGAATGATTGTTTGTTTGTTTTCTTTTATTCAGGGTTTGGGGTTTGGGGGGTTGGTTTATATTTTTTGTTGTTGGGGTTTTTTTTTTTCATTTCAAAAATAAGGTATCACATGTAGACTTCTCCAGACTAAAGAGGCCCATTAGATAATCTTTTGGGAATATTCTCTTAAAATTACTTAGTCTCTTAAGCTGGCTGAGTCTTGTCCATAGGAAAATGCGTTAACCATAAGGCTATCAAAGCCAGAAGCACCATGTATTATTCCTGATGAGCAGAACCAACTCACACAGGCTCTCCTATTGAATACTAGAGCAAGGATAGCCATATATCAAAATAGGATGTCAAAATAGGATATCAAATCCTATCAGATTCTCATCAAATTATTACCCATGCCAAATCTCAGTGTGGTTGCTACAAGCACGTCCCCTATTTTAGTCATAAACTAAGATTTCAGTTGCTAGTGAAGCTGCCTCTGAACTTGCATATTCAGTAGGCATTCTGGCAGAGTACTACAGCATGAAGACACAGAAGGCTAAACAGCAGAGCTATAAATAAAGTGGGATCCTGCTTCCAAGAAACACTAACACCTACACAGCTCACTGTCTCTAATTTAACAGAGTACCGAAAGACCAAAGTTTTCCATACTCATCTTCAGACTGGGTAGAGACAGGGAGAGAGTACAACTCGAAGTGAATCGAAAGGAGAAGAAACTCTCATGACCAAATAAACAAATACAAAAGAAATAGATAATATGTGGCTTAGGGAGATTTAGATTATGTTGTGGTGGAGCTGCAGAAGAAACAATTGGTTGTTTGTAGCATGCTTCCTTTGCAGTCAATATGTAAGACACAACGCATTTTGATCAGATTTTCTGCAAGTCTGTGTATTGTCAGAGCTCTCATTTTTTGCCTGCACTTAAATCAGACAAATTGCAGTGTTTGGTTTTTTTTAGATTGTTCCTGTATTTCAGCTCCTCTTTGCTTGCTTATTTATTTCCTTGTAGGTACAAACTTCTTCAGAACAAACTTTTGAAAGAGATCTGAGGACAGGACTTTGAAACTTGGGCAGTCTGAATCCTTTTGAGCTGTGTATTTCCACCTGATGGTCCTCAGAGCATTGTAAATGCTGCAGAAGGTGAGGGGCAGAGGTAGAAGGATGCGATTTTATATGTATCATTAACTTCTCCTTCCTGAGTTGGAACAGATCACCTCTGTCATTTCAATAATGTTGCTAACAGCAGAGAGAATTTTTTTCCCTGCGTCAAAAGTATTTGAAGATGCAAAATTGCAATTCTAGTCCTGATGCCATTATGCTGCTTTGAGGAGCTGTGGTAGATAGGGCTATTGTAACAGAATTACAATTCTGTAGGTATAACAGTGCCTGAACCACAAGCCTTCGTAAGTATCTATCATCTCACTCAATAACTGAATGCAGAGACAGATCTTGCATAAATTCTTACCACTTACTTATAAAACAGATTTTTTTGGCTTTGTAAGTTTTTATGTGAAACAGCTGGTTGAGTTCTAGAAAAGGAAAAATCCAGAATTTTTGGGGGGGTACTTTGGAATTCTTTCTTGAAAAGAGAAAATACAATGCTTATCTTTAAAAGATTCAGGGAACTGTAACAGATGTACAGATTTAGCTGAAGTCATATTCCCACAAAAATACTGGAATAAATAACTCAAAAGTTTGTAAGCACCTAGAGGATAATAAGAGAAGAGCAACAGCCCATTTACATTCATCAAAACTAAATCACGTCAAACTAATCTAATTCCTACTATGACAAGGTAACTGGCTTTGTGCATAAGGGAGAAACAGCAAATGTCATATACTTTGACTTTAGCAAAGCTTTGACACTGTCTTACATGAAGGACTTACAAAAAAGTTTGAGAAACATTATGGAGGTGAACCTCTAGAGTGCGGGACTACATAGCTACTGTCAAAACATCAGATTTAGATAGCTACCCCCACTCAATACAGTTGGCTATTTAAGATTCTGTCTGACGCCTGATACCGTTCATAATTTCATAAATGGTTTGGATGAAAGAATAGAAAGCATATTTATCACAGCCATAGTGAGCACCAAGGTGAACATCTGCAAACATGATGGGGAAGAGGACTAGAATTCAAAAGAATTGGAGACAAGTGGACAAAAAGTACAGTGCTGTTCAGGAAGGACAAATGTAAAGTGAAACTCTTGAAAATACAGAACTGCAAACATGCTAAAGTGGATTTCTGGCCTGGCTGAGGTGTTGCAGAATGGCATCTGAGTAATATTGGATTACAGATGAACAAGAGTCACAGCTGAACTTAAGTCAAAAACCTTGTGCTTCTGCATAGAAGGCACAATAATTTGGAAGGATGGGGACCATTTGTAATGGATCCTCAAACGAGAATGAAACTGATTTGGTCAGGTGTGAAAAATATGACCTAAGAGAAAGGTTTAGATCATTTAATCTAGAGAAAAGAAAAATAGAGAGAAAATGTGGAAATGGTTTTCAACGGTAAGAGATAGCTAGAGGAAAGAAATAAACTCTTTTCTGTGTCTACTGTTGTTAGGCCAAGGAGTAATAAAGCAAAGAAGATTAAAATCCAACATCAGGAAAGGTTTTCATCACTGAAGATTTTTAAGAAAAATTGGACTAGCATTTGTCACAAATGACATAGCTGACCCTGTCTTTATGAAAGGAGATGGACTACACGACCTCTTGGTGTCCCTTCTAGCCACATTTTCTTTGATTTCTCCAAGAAAAAAACATATTTCTTTCTCTGAAAGATACACCTATCCTTAAGTGAAGCACAAATACACTGAAAGTAATAACTGTATCTCCTTAGGGTTCACAAAATACACAAGAGCAACTGCTGTAAAGTAAAACACTTGATGAGATAGGAGTCATCTCACACATAGCTGAGAATTGTGAATGGAAACAGAGAATCTCAAATTGAACATTTTTAATGTGGGAAGTGGTACTTTTGATGAAAAAAAAAAAGTATTTGAGAAGTACAGCATGCAAACCCTAGCAATCTGATTTAATTAATCACCTTGAGTCACTGGTACATCACATTTACTGACCTCTTTCTGTAAGACCCTGACATCTGAGAATGGGGCAAGGGAGAATTAGTGTTCTTCCCTCTAAAATCCTGCAGATGCAATAGTGACTCAGGAGGGAAAGGTTCATATAACATGTGGAGCTAATTTGCTTTCATTGTTATTGCTCTGTCTGCTGGAAATCCTGTTTGGAAGAATGTAATATACAACCACAGGTCTGGCTCTATAACTTTCCAAGACATGTTGGCTTCTAGTCAACTAGAATGAATTATGCCAATACTACTGTCCTTGGCAGCTGTGATGCCCTCCACTCCCAGGGGCAAAGCACACATCAAAGCCGGCATATCTTGACTGAAAATGCAGATAGATTCAAGAATGGAAGGAAGATGCTGCAAAATTGCTCATGTCTTTTCCTCCAGTTCAGTATTAGACAAATTCCCAAGTAGAGACCCCCTTCCTCAGCCATGCCCCCCCCCCAAAAAACCCCAAACCCAAACCCAGAACGAGCTATATCCTTACAGAAGCGGTGTACAAGAGTATCACACAGGCAGTCCATTCCCATTTTGTACCATACTTGAGTGATAGTGTAGACGGAGATGTGCAACTTCCTCTAATCCAAATGACCCTGTCTTTGCTCAAATGGCAAGTATTTACAAGCTTTGTATCTCAGTCCAACTTCACACTAGGTTTCTCACACAGTCAATGGAAAAAAGAGGCACCTCTGAAGGTTGAGCCATCTAACCTGCCTTAGACATCCATCATAAAGTGGGATAAATCACTCTCTGGAAATATTTATTTAGTTTTCTGCACTATAGATGGAGCATGTAGTAACTAGCTCAGACTCAGATGCTTAAGGTATGACCACTATATCCCTCTCAGAGCTTGAGTTAGTCAAGGCAAAAAGAAGTTGAATCTGCATTGATTGATGTGTACAGCTCATTTTAGAGTATAAAGCAAAGAGTGTAAGTATAAGTGTCAGTTACCACCACCCTGATATAGAATTGCATTTCCAAAATTGAAAATATCGCAATTCAGTGATGAATAATGACTCAAAGTAATTTGAAGGAACCATCTCAAAGGATTTTAGAGTCTTAGTACACTTCCTTTTTAAACTTCCAAGGTGCTTTCATATATGACAGAAGCTAGAATAATCAAGTAACAGCAGAAACAAAATTCCAATAAAAATTATGTTTAAGAATTCCCATATCAACCGCATTAAATATTTAAATGCACTGGTAGTTTTTCAGAATCCAAACAATCCTTCAAAGAATTGGAATTTTATTGCTCTACTTTTTAACCAGTGTGTCACTTCAATAGAGAAGATTCCCCAAGATGCCCATTGCAGCTTTGTCTTGGGGATTAATTAAAATTTGATGAGGTATTCTTACGGCAATCAGGCTTTCAAAAATTAATTTTAAGGATGCACTGTAACCATAATAGTAAGGGGCTAAACAAGTATGTGACGTCTTTGCAAAATATAAGGATTACACATATATCCATATGGTCAGATTCACCTCTTTGTTAGGCCTGAGTAAATTTTTTACCTCATTGCAATGATTAATTAAATTCAATATTCCATGGTGTAAATTGGAATAATATTCTGCCCTTCCTTAAATCTCTTTTCCTTCCACTTACTTTGATAACACAGTTAACATATAAGGAACAGCAAGAATTTATCCCATAGACATTGATTGTTCTAGGGAAAGGTGTTAACAAATTTGGTGAGGTCTTTGGAGTACGGCAAGATGTGAGCCCAAGGTTTATTAAACATGACAGACTTCCAACTTTTCACTTCCATATAATGTTTCATCAAAAATGAAATGTTTCATAGAAGAAGAGCGGTTATGATGGGGCCGGTGTCAAGATTTGAGGTAGAACTTCTGCTTGAGCCCAACCTCAGTGCATTAATTTCTCGCTACATTTTACAATAAATTGTTTGGAGAAAAAAGTGGTTTTGAAGGGTTATTGCTTTCACCTCTTGAGTTTAGCCACACAAACAGCTTAGTCAGCAAAACTAGCAGGGCAGAGATTTCCATAAACATGAAGAAGGGAAAGGAGAGGTGGAAAAGAGTAATATGGGGCACCAGTAACCTCCTAAATCAGATGAGGCACCAGTGGTGACAGCAGCAGAGCTGCCGTGAAGCATTTTGTGTCTTGGTCTCTAATTTTCTTGATGCTTTAGTGACAACTAATGTGGTTTAACTTTCAGATAACTGTCCTTGGAAAAGAAAGAGTGGTGAGGATAGGAAAGATGCTGGACTCCCTTCAAATACTGATTAAATGATAGCTTGATTATCACTGTAAATGTAAGTATGTAAGAAGGACCATATTGGCTCAGGCCAAATGCCTGCCCAGCATGCTACCTGGTCTCTGACAGCATCCAAAAGAAGATGGATAGGAAAGGTAAAATCGAATAGAAGCCTTTTTTCTTTGGAATGGTCTCCCAGACTTTTGTGCGCTGCTGCTCTGCTGCTCCCTGAGCTGAAGATACTGTCTTTCATTAACAGTCTTGGACTGATTCGCTTTCCATTAGTGAATATTGCCAATCACTTTTAAATCCATGCAAAGTTTAAACATTTACAATGTCCATAGTAAATACACACAAAGCTTAGCCACAGTAGCAAAACAGTTATCATTTAACAGCCCTATGTCACATAGTCATGGGGTTTAATATGGAAGGCAAGGTATAGAAAATCAGCGTCACACTCCTCCTGATTTTGAACAGATACAAGAACAATCATAATTTGCACCTTAGGGAAGTGTGCTGAATCGAGGTGTGCTAGGAGTCCAACTGCAGCACCCCGCACTTTGCTCTAAAACTCAGAAACCCCAGTGAAAAACTCTGTAAAGACACAGTGCTTTGTAGGAGGTGCAATTTTAAAGTACAGTTGTCCTGGTTTCAGCTGGGATAAAGTTAATTGTCTTCCTAGTAGCTGGTACAGTGCTATGTTTTTGAGTTCGGTATGAGAAGAATGTTGATAACACTGATGTTTTCAGTTGTTGCTAAGTGGTGTTTAGTCTAAAGTCAAGGATTTTTCACCTTCTCATGCCCAACCAACAAGAGGCTGGAGGGGCACAACAAGTTGGAGGGGACACAGCCAGGACAGCTGACCCAAACTGGCCAACGGGATATTCCATTCCGTGTGATGTCATGTCTAGTCTATAAACTGGGGGAAGTGGGGGTGGGAGGATCACTGCTTAGGGACTAACTGGGCATCGGTGGGCGGGTAGTGAGCAATTGCACTGTGCATCACTTGTATATTCCAACCCTTTTATTATTACTATTGTCATTTTATTAGTGTTATCATTATTAGTTTCTTCTTTTCTGTTCTATTAAACCGTTCTCATCTCAACCCACGAGTTTTACTTCTTTGTCCCGATTCTCTCCCCCATCCCACCGGGGGGGGGGGGTGGAATGAGTGAGTGGCTGCATGGTGCTTAGTTGCTGGCTGGGGTTAAACCACGACAACAGTACTTTGAAGGTCAGCTTGGGTTTCACTGCCAGCTGCTAGTGCTAACCACTTCAAAAACTAGCTGGGGTCTGTCTGGAGGCGATGAACTGCGTTTGGGATAGACATATCCTCAGGAGGAGGAAACCAAGGTTAGATTTGGGCCATCGCTCTTACATTGTAAACTCTGGTCTACTGACAACTGGAACTGAAAGCATTCATTTGTTTCAGTTAAATCACCAAAAAGATATAAGGAAAGGTAATAACACACATATATCGCTGACCCAAGCCCCATTCATTTTGGCAACATAAAAGCAAAAGGCTTAAAACGTATTAATCTGTGATTCTCAGGCACTTCAAGAGTGCCTGAAACATCCATTCTTAGGAGCATGAAGTTGTCGATGGCTGATCTATGTCTTGTCAATTCTGAATCAGAAATAATGAGGTAAATCAGTTAGACCTAGGTTGGCACAAATCTTTTTTTTTTCTCCTCTCCTTTGGAACCAATTACCAAAGTAACTCTGAAGCAGCTAATGTGATATACAGTCTTTCCAATCAGCAGATTTTCCAGGAGCATCAATCAGTCAACTGTCTGCAGCTCTGAGATGGAACTTAACTCTCTCTAAATGAATAAAAAGAAACCATCTGGAAGACACTTTCCTCCTGAGCAAGAAGTAAAGACATGCTGGCTGTTAGCTGGTGTCATTGCAGAGCATCTGTGAAGTGCCAAGAGCAACAGAGGTTGTTTCACATATTTACCTTTGTACTTGCAGCCTCTAATTTGAATTTCACCATGACCTTTGTCTCCCTGGAATTTCTCCTTTGCTGGATTGGAAGTCCTACCTCGAGTAGTGGCAGAAGCATGGTGCGGAGGACTCGGCTTAAATGTGGGGTGGCCACTTCATGGCAAATCCCAGCTCTGTCCATTCCTGAGCTGCAGGGAAGCCACCACGGGATCCTCCTTTCTCAGGGCAGACCAGGGAGCCCTGGTAAAGTCAAAAGCAAAGAAGCTCTGAACAAAAGCACGAAATAAAGGAGGAGAAATGGCACAAGGGTGACAGGGCATGAATAACAATAATACAGAAGACAGAACCTAATTTCTAGATGCCAGAGTGATAGATGTAAAATACGTATTTAGGCAGACAGACAGACGGGGGTTGTTCACCTGCTAGTCCATCACAAAATAAGGCTGCACTAATGGGAAAGAAACTTTCTCCGAAAGTCTCTTCCCTCTAGATGCAACAGCAGCTGGGAAACTCTCAGCACCCTCTTTTGAGGAAGAAGAGCGACTGAGCAAAAGCTTTTGCAGGGTTTTCCAAGGAAACTGAAAACATACCAAACTACCACTGACTACATATTCCCACAATGTTTAGTTTTATTGACCTCACATAAATGTGCATGTTTTCACAGGCACTTTTTTTTCAGGCATTTTCTAGAAAAAAATGTATTTTTCTATCAAAACATGCCAGAAATAAGTTTGCTCTCACACAGTTCTAGCAGAAGCTAATTTTGCTTTGAGTGAGTATGTTCAACTAAAAATTAATCGCCACTGCATGCAAAGCAGTAGAAAAGAGGTGAGACTTACACTGTAAAAGCTCCTGAAGGTAACATAAAATGGACAAATGTTCCTATTAGGCTTAACACACTTGGAAGATTTCAGAGAGTCAGCGCAGATTGATTTCATCTTGGCACTTAGCCTGGACATTTAGATGGACATTTAAAAGGATTCACAATTGAGACAGTTTTAAGACTACTCAAAAAAAAAAAAAAAAAAAAAGTATATGATTGGAGGTGGATCTGTTTCTAAACCAAGGAGCTGTCTGAGCAGTTTTATTGGAGTATTCTCTATATTCATAGAAGTCTCTCATATGAAAGTCATGTAAGTGACATTGCAGCTAGCTGTCCCTCTTTTTTATATTTTCCCCTTATTTATGTGTACTGCAGTAGGCACACTTTGAAATCATATTCTACATTTCAGCTATCTTTCAATTTCTGTTACAAAATGCAACAAAATCTACCCATGGGAGGAAGGAAATAATTAGTTTGAATTGCCTCCTTATAAAGTGAGAGCAATCAACATTTTTCCCGAAGAAAAAAAAAATATCATCCTTGTCTTGAGAGTAGGATGCAGGCAAGATGTTATAATGTTTCATTTAAACACATCCCGCTACTGAAAATGATACGCAGGTTTTAAAAAACCTCTGAGCTGTAAGTCAGGTTGGTTTCTGAAACCAGAAAGATCTGGGGGTTTTGCTACAGCCTAGCCTAGCATATGGAGGGCCAAAATCCCACTTTGCCTTTGAACTTCAGTGAACCGCAAGGACTTTTGCTGATCCTCTGCTCCAACACAAACCACAGTCTTAAGGACATACACTTTAAAAAAATACATTCTTCATATCCTCTTTGCCTTTTCTTCCTAGAGGAGATGTTTCTTCAACACAGAAGGTTGGAAAGTACTCCATTCATTGTTTTCTAGATCACTGTTTAGCAAACTTTCACGAATGTTCAGTTAAATGGATTTGCTAACATGAATCTCCAGTTGCTAAAAGGTTTTTTTTTCAGAAGGAGTTGTTTTGCATTTTCCCCAAAGAGTTTTGCTCACTGCTGTTAAAATGTTCCTCGGGAATAAAGATTGACAAAGTTTTCAGCAGATCGTTGCATAATTAGAAACGCTGACCCAATTGATATTTTCTACAGTGTTTTAGAGGGAATGACCACATCCGATTTATACCCATAGTTTCTTGGTTATCACTATGATCAAACTATTTTTGCCGAGAACTGACCCACTCTGTGATTTTCCTCCACAATGTTTAATGAAGAACCTTTTCCGTAGGGCTGTAAATGAAACAACATTTCTCCTCACACACAATACTATGACTAAAGTCAGCAAACTGTCAGCTGTGGCAGATTGCGCCTGGTCTGTATAATTGAGTTAGATTAAGAGTTTTGTTGCCGTTGCTGGTTTTATTCCCTTCCCATGTAAACATTTTACATCTTCTCATTGTTAAATAGTTTTGCTTTGTTTATTTGGTAGAGCTGCCACAGAAGACAAACATTCGAATATAGAATTAATGAACATTGATGTCATTGTCTTCAAAGGAACATAAGGTTGGGAGGGGGAAAAAAAGACATTCTAATTATTGGAGTGTTTGGTGGGAGTTTATTTTACAAACACTGTCATTATGTTGACAACAGTATAGAAATATGTTCCACAAGGCTTTTGTTACTTCCAGGACTAGAAGGATGGAGCACGGATGTTGGTTTTTTTCATTGCAGAAATTCTTTCTTGGGGTCACAAGCAGACCTAGCTGCCTGCAATGGGAAAACAGAGTTTCTGCTTCCTGGTATCTCACCGCCATGTGGATAACGTAAATTGAGCAGAAAGAATGCAGATCAGGAACACGGCTCCTCCGAAATTTGCAGCTTTACAGAATGCAAGCAAACCAGAAAGACATTCAAGGCTCTGTGCAGTCACCCTCACGTACGTGCCCACTTCCACACCAGATGCAAGCCTCATACTGCCACAAATCTGACGGGGGGTGCAGGGGGAAGCAAGACCTCTTGGAGCAGCATCCAGAGGCCAGATGCCTCTGTTCCCTGAACTTGCTGCAATAGGAGAGGGTGTTAGAACCTCTGCTAGTTGGTGAAGAGAGGAAGATGCATTTGAAAGCATCTGTAGAGACTTCCTTAGACTCCTAAACTTAAGAAGAGAGTATTTTATTCTAAGACTTTGAAAGCTTTGTCTTCCTTGAAAAGGGAAACTCTTCGTCAAAAGATAGTTGTTTTACTAGCGGTTGACATACAAGTTGTATGTCTCAGTATCACAGTGAGGATCCTACCTAAACCAGAAACATTTCTTCCAACAAAACTACCGTGACCATTTTTGTAATGAAAAAACAATTTGAATGGCCATCTGGGATTTCTTGCAGGAAGTTATTTTTCCTTTTTAAAGTGAAAACTTTAAAATACATTGAAAAAGTTGCCAATGCTGTGCCTAAATTACAATTTTTTTATTTTTTTTTTGGTATGTGTGTCAGGTATTAAAAGATCTCTGACAAATATACGTGGAAGAGAAACAAACCGCTCAATCTTTAAATTTTTTATCAAAAGTACTCAACAGCTGTTTTCAAATTAATTACTCTCCAGTGATGTCTGTGCCTAGGTCGCCAGAGCCTGTTTTCTATCCTCCTGCATCATGGCCAGGTCTGGCAAAATATATTCTGTTAAACACTCCACTGAAGCTACAGAAATTGTTTGCATAAATTAATCCCTATCTCTTTTTGTGTTTAATAAAAACTAGGTATACTACAGTGCTGTAGAAAGAAACCTTACCAAATTAACTCCTATAGGATTGTGGCTGAATAAATAGCATGCTTACCTTAGTGGCAGCTCTATTACACCCAGGCCAGGGTCATACTTTCTCGTTAATGAGGTGCCTATAACAGGGCTCAAAATAGGATAAATAGTGAGGGAGTCTTCAATCAGCTGAAGTTTGTTCTCATATCAGTACACTGCAGGCATATCTAGTTAGCTTTCCATTAGTGTTAATCAAGCACGTTACTTGTGCATCAGCTGGGAGTTAAACCTTAGCCTGCACTTTTGTACCATTCAGGCTCTTTGATTTAATTTCTTACACTGAGTATCAATTCACAGATAGGTCTAAATTGATTTGTAGTTATAGCGCTTAGACCACTGTAACTGATATATGATTAATCAATAGCTATGCTGTAATTCATCAATGTCACATTTATGAACTGCATGCTAATTAATTTGTCCTCTGCCTTGACATTTTAAGCATACGAGAGTTCACGTCTTGATTATTATTTGTATTTTTAACTATCATGGTGCAAAGCCGGGCAAGCATGGTATGACTAGGTAAGACAACCAAGGATGCACAAAGGAAATCCCCACAGGGACGAGAAATAGGAGCGGTTTGATACTCCAAGCTGTCCTCTTTGACTCAGCTACTATTCACACTAGTAACAAGGCAGACCCAGAGCTTTCTGAAAGGAAAAAGCCAGACCTGTGATGAAGGGCCAGCTCTGGAACAGCCAGAATGAAGATTTTGCCCGTCGATGCCTGCTCTCCACCCCTCTGCACTTCTCAACGGCAAAGCCACTTTGACAGCAACTGGGCAGGGGTTTTCTTCCCTCCCTCCCGTGACGGTGACATCTATCCAATTTTTTCCACTGAATTCCATGAAAAATCATTGTTTCACTAAAATAATAAGCCCTCCCTTGGAGGTCTCATTACTGAAATACCATAGACGGCTGCTTTTACATGCAGCTCCTCGGAGGGCAATGAGTGTAATCAGCCGAACACGCGGGGCTTGCTGGGTTTAATCAGTTAACAGCACGCAGACAAACACCTAAACGAACTTTCAGGTATTGATCTGGGAGTGAGTACAGCAAATTTGCCTGCTCGCTTTTTACTCCAGGAGCCAGAGGAGTTAAGTGTTTGCAGTCAAAACCACAAATAGTTGAAATCCCCTATAAGGAGAGCAGCAAAAGATAGCAGAGAGGGACAGGGACTAGATGATTTTCTTTATTGTTTTTGCAGTTTGGCATTGCTAGCGCTGTGGAAATGCTCCTGCTTTGTGTCTCCGCGACTGGTGAGTGAAATAAGTGGCGTTGGGGGGAGCAGAGCTAAGCACCCTCCTACTTTTGCAATATGTTGTCTTGCTCCCTCCCATCATTTATTTTAAAAGGAGCATAAATCAACTGATAATGTTTATTTGGAGTGGAAAATAAAGCTCAGTAGTAAATCTTGTTTGGACTCCAAAATCCTCCAAAGAAGAGCCTGAAAGAGCTTTTTTTTCTTTACAGATGTTACGTATCACACACACACACATACATACATGCACACTAAGGGCAGTTTCTTAAACCATTGCAGCTTCCTCTAAATTTAATACTCAACACACTTCCTTACTGCCCCTGAGACAATTCAGTGCCCTGGCATGGGATTTACAATAATGCATGAATTCAGTTTAGTTGTTTTGTTGAATGTCTAGCAGGGAACAGGAGGGGAAATAATAATAAAAAAAGAGACTATTTGGGGGTGAGGGGTGGGGGGGAGCACTGGTGGGAGAGGGAGAGTAAATTAATCTGGATTTATCTCCAGAGAGGAGGAATTGATCTCATTTGTATCCTAATCACTATGCACTGTATCTGGCTGGGATAAATCTTTTTAAAATATAGATGTCAGCTTTAGCTGTGTGACTGAAATGCACAGTGCTTGCCACACCAGCCCTCAGCTGATGTCTCCAGCCCATCTCCATGGCCCTACAGCCACTGGCCAGCCCAGAACACATGGTCCGGCTCCACGGTGCTGGGCTCTGCCAGACAGTGATTTGAGTTTGGCATAGTATGTGTGTATGAAAACACAACCCTGACAAGGCTAACCATTGGTATAGTGCTTTCCATTCTGAAAATCCAAGCACTCACTGGACATGGCAGGTACAGCGACATGATCAAGCATTGGACCAGGCTGCCCAGGGAAGCTGTGGAGTCCCCATCCCTGGAGGTATTTAGAAGACGTGTAGATGTGATGCTTAGGGACATGGTTTAGTGGTGGGCTTGGCAGTCTTAGGTTAACGGTTGGACTCAATGATCTTAAAGGTCTTTTGCAACCAAAATGATTCCATGATTCTATGATTATATCTATGTAAGATGACATATGATTCTCTTTGACTGAAGGATTGTGTTTCCGGCACAGAGAACTGACAATATAATACTTCATCTTTTCATATTTGCAAACAGATGGTGTAAACACCATGGTCTTAAAAGAGTTTTTCAGGCTAAAGGGCGTTAGTTGCAACAGGGCAAATAGGACACTTACTTAGGTCAGAGATTTGACATTGTCAGAAGAGGGATTTTAAATGTGGGGAAGCCTAACGAATTGTAAAACGGAGCTTGATAGCTGAAACTTTAGACCATAGTACATGTAATAGAAGAATCTCTATTACATGGCCCAGGAGGCTCTTTTTTCCAAGTCTATGCTCCTAATAAGCTTCTTGCTCTGTTTGTGTGCTTTCTTCTTGAATGCTTCCTCTCCAGTCTTTCGCTTTGTTCCTGTTATTCAGGCTTGCAATTTTTTTTTAGCTTACTGGTTGCCTAGACAATAAAAATGGTGTGGAAAAATTGTTACTCCATTTTATATAGTCGAGCTAGAGCAGGAGAAAATTAAGTCCCCCTGATTGTTAAGATTTACATAGGCAGTTTACAGTAAAAGCCTAAAATAGAACCCAGATTTCCTGACGCCAGATTCAGGTCTTTAACCACAATGCTTTGCATCCAAATAATGATTTTTATTCACCTTTAATGAGCTGCTGTATTAATTTGAACAAATATTACAGTTAAATTCCAGCCAAACATGCAGAAGCAAAGCCTTTAGGTCACACTTACAGGCCTAAGGATGGTCTCTCAGAAGACAGTAACTCTGCAATAAGTTTGAGGACATAAAACTCTGGAACATCAGGAACATCAGCTCTGAGTATGACTCTGTAGCTGAGAGACTACAGGTCATCCTGGGATGTAAATCAAGGGGAGCTAATGGTCTCATTAAAGTTAGGACACAGAGGCAATGCCATCCCATGTAACCCTTCCAAACATCACTAGTGCCATAACTGGGATACTGTCCAGCCCTCTACATAACAGGTACAAAACAGTTTAACAAAGCAGGGAGAATGCAGAAAGAACTGTAAGCTTGACCTGAAGTTAGGGAAAAAAATTCCCTTTCTCAGTCTTACCCAAGAAAAGGTTAACGTTTGATTTGATCAATCTGAAGGAATCTACAGAAGAGAAGATAACTGACAGTCAGATCTTTAATCTAGGAAAGGGAAAACATAATGAGTTTCAAAGGTTCACGGCAGAAGATAAATTCAAACTACAAATTGCTTCACTTTTTTAACACTGAAAGTTATAAACCACTGGGACATTTTATCTTAGAGCATGATGGATTCGCTTTTGCTTGAAGTCTTAAATCAAGACTAAATGCTTTTATAAATAGATATCTAGCAGCTTAACCAGATGTTATATACTTCACAAAGTAATAACTAGGTGAAATTGCTTTGTGCGCGCTATGTGGGAAGTCACACACTGTCCTCACAATGGTCTGTATTAGTTTTATGTATTAGTGTTATAACTGTGCCTTGGTAGCACCAAGATCTGCAGTCAGATACCGTGCTTAGCTTTAGTAGCAGATGCAGTTTCAGATATGAGACTGGAGCAGGCGTATTTGGAAATCACATAAGCAGGTCCAGCTCACACATGCAAACAGGAGTCCGTTAGATGAACAGGGAAGGATTAGAGGTCCCTTGGGAGAGATTGTGGGAGGGGGCCAGTTGCCAGAAACTTTATCCATCCTGAAATTTGGTCCCTTCCCATACCTAAGGGACATCTGGGACACAAGGTAGGATAGCATAACATAGTAGCTTATGAATAAAGAGCAACCTTTTCTCCTCCTTCTTCTGATTTACTCACAAGTCAGAGAGTAAATCTCACAAGTGAGAGCCAAGGGTTCACCAAGCTGTAGGGGTTACCTACCTGCCTGTCTCCAAGCTGATCAGGTCCCACCACATGCACACACTGTAGTACCTGAGTTTAATTTTGTAAAATCAGGCTCTTGGTGCTAAGATGCTGGATTTTAAGCCTGTATTGTGATTTGGGAGACAAAAGCGTAAAAGAAGCCCAGAGCAACAATTAGACACAATTTTTTATTTTTTTTTTTTTTTTTTGTGATCTTACTATAAACTTGAGAATTAAGATTACAGGCCATTTTTTACATGAACACTTGTTTAACTAAAGTTTTAGAAAGACTGCTTTCTTATATTTAGATAAGGGCTCCTGCATTTTGCTGAAAGGGTGATGAGTATTTTTCTCTCTATCTCAATTAAATTTAAATTCTAGTTACGAGATGGCAGATACTCCATTTCTTGTTCCGGCTGAGATCTCTCATGATGTTTATATCCCACCTTTGGGAAGGCTGTTACACCTGCTAATTTCTTTCTGGGAAAGATATAAATAGTGTGCGTGTTCAGGGTATTCTTTCTGAGTTTACATTATCTGTGTGGATAACGCTAGAAATGTAGGGAGTACTTAACCTGTGTGCGGAGGTCTGAACTGGGATTTCATTTCACAGAGGACTTATGAATGTCTTCCATGCTGTGCTGAATTTCACTCCCAAAGGTCCCATGGGCAAGAACTGGCCAGAATACTTTTGCTAATATGTTTTTCATGAACTAGAGCAAATTTGTTGAAATGAGTATGTGTGTGGGACGTGGGGATGTGGGTACCTATGTGGAGGGGGAAAGTACATATATCTCCCCAACCCAGATTTCCTCAGGAAGGCTTTTCAGTTCTCGCAGGGGCTCTCCCGACAGTGACTATCACTAGTCCTACACAGCTTCAGTTTCTCTCCTTATTCCCTTCCTGACATACCCCAAAGGATCATGTTCCAGTGGAGAACATAATGCATTTCAAAATGTTTCTTAAGAAGGTAATCTTTTACCTGCTTGCCAGCTCCACGGCTAAAGATAAGGGTGCGAAGAAGAGGTTTCACCAAGGCAGTCCCCACCACTGCACTATCGCTTTTGTCCAAAGTATATTTGGTCCCGATTCCCACTCGGTCTGTGTCTGTTGCAAGTAGCATTTCTAATATTTGGAAAATCTCTACCAACTGGTTGTTTAAATATGGAACAAGTGGGCTACTTTTCCCTCTCCTCATCACTCCGTGCCTTTCTGGTCTGTGCTGGTCTGTGGGGGCTATGCTGGGTCAGCACAATGCTTTTCTGTCCTGATAAATTCTCCAGCAGCTATTTGGGTGCTGTGAAGATTTCCTGCAGAGCCCCATTTTCTCACCTTCATATCATATTAGGTAATCCTGTTTATAATGCATTTTCTCAGCTCCTTTGTCATATAGGTTCTCTCTCTACCACATGAAGCGATGACTCGGAAAGTCCTAGGAAGTCCCAGCGGACAGTTCTTTTTTTTTTTAATCTTCTCTAAAACATTCTTCATAATGAATCCTCTCTCAATCCTTGGTCATTTCTTGGCCCTTTCTCTGACCCCCTTTCAAAGATATCAACACCTTTAGAAATGTCCAGAGGAAAACACTTTGTTTAATTTGCCAAACAGAGCATCCCTCTCTGTCTCTCTATCACACATGCACCTTAACACATCAACATCCATCTTATCTCTTCCTATAACTTCTTGTTCTCTGAGCTTCTGTCCTCATGCAAAGCACAGACTGCTCCTGGCTCCTTCTTCTAAAAAGAAAAGAAGCTTTTTTATAAAGATAATATGGTTTATTAGACTAGCAGTTATAAATAGAAGAATGGACAAGCTCTCAGTATCCCCCAGATCCTAACACTGAAAAGAACATCTGTGATAGCTCTCTTACTACAGGAGTGCAAAATAGTTGACCACAATATGTTACAAAATGACTACATAAACACAGAGGAAAAAAGGTGATTATGCCTTCTTCCTGGAGTTCTCCCTAGCTTGCGTTTTTACACCTCGCTTCTTTTTATTCTTCTTTCTTTTAAATAAGCAAACTCAGTCTTTCTAATCACTCTTCTTTATGAGGGGTTTTTTTGGTTTTATTTTGTTTTTTCTCCATGCTTCTAATCATTCTGGCGTAAGGAGACAGAATCCCAGCCTTAAGGCAAATTCTGTTTCCTCAGCATGGCTTACAAATTTTGCACATAAACATTTCTGCAGCAAGGATTTATTTCACCTAAAAAAAGCCCCTAAAATATCTCAAAGATTAATGAGATGTGCAGTGGGTTTTATGTGGCTTTGTACAACTTGTTGATTAATTTATTTATTTATTAGGGCTTTTAGAATTCACAATATCTCTCTTCATGAAGGCAAACCTTCATTTTCCACAGATGCTTTCTTTTTATTATCTTTATAGCAGTTTAATTGGCAAAATAACAGTACCAGAAACAGAATGAGTGAAATGCCCTCCTCTGGCTTTTTTTTTTTTTCTGATTTTTTTCTTTTTTTTTTTTTCTTCTTCCTTTATTGACCTTTAGAAACCAATTGCAACTGTGTTTTGCTTCAAATCTCTAGTAAAGATCATAAATTTGGGGGAAGGAACAAAAGTTATATAGCACATCCCATAAAATGGTCTATAGTCTCCGGAATTGGTATTAACCTTATGAATCTGTTTCTATTTATCGCATTGGATTGAGTAGTCTCTAATCATTGCCTTGAGTATCTTGATGTCCCACTTTACCACGTTCATTGTCCCCTAGTTTGGTAGCATGGGAAAGGTATTCCATTGCTCTCGCACACCTGGACAATTTTAAAATGCTAATGTTACGCAGTATTTTGAACAAATAACGAGGACTGAATGGCACAGCGGAGCAGATCTTCAAAAGCCTGCAAATGCTGCTCTGCCACTGACTGGTTGTTAAGCATCAGTACATTTGGCAATGCCTTTTAAAAATGAACCACTCATGTCCCTCTGGGGTCTACTAGGATTATTCTGCTTTTGGTGAGTGCAACAGCTTTCTCATTGCCAAACTAGGCGATAGTCTGAGCTAGGACACTTTCCACCACTACAGGGGAAATCATGCCAATGTCACAAAAATAAAAAACAAAACAGGAAAAGAGGGATATTGAGCAGGCGTATAGACATTAGAGCATCTAAGAGGTACTAAGCAAGAAAGGGAACACCTGCCAAAAATCAAGATTCTGATTTTTGGCTTCTTTGACCAGGAGTCTGTGTTTATTCTAGTAAAAACATAATTCAAGTGATGTAACGCAAGGGGTTTTTTTGGCTCATATTTAAAAAAAAAAAACACCAAACCCACAGCCATTTAAGGCAATCAGGGGACAGCATGTGAAATAGGGGATACAAAAAGCAGCTGTGGATTTTTTGGCTGTACCGGAAGGAACAGACTGTGCAGAAATTCACTGTTTCACCCAAGGAAATGGCCAATGCCTTGCCTCCACCCTAAATTCAAGAGGGAAAGGAGTAAAGGAGTTTTATCACTGATTTTAATCAACACCTTCACCAACAGGTTTAATTGGCAAAGGTGTTGATGCTTCTGGCTTCAGTTGTCTGTGCTTTGCTATTGACAAAAAGCTAGCTCGGTATCCAATTTCTGTAGAAGGTCAGTAAGGACTGAGTGGCTAACTCCCTTAAAAACCTCCCACTGCTACTTGGTCCTCACTGCCATTTAACTAGAGAAAATCTATGCACTCATAAATAAATACATGCAAAACGTCTTCTAGATTTGTATTCTCTGATTCCCCACCAAAAAAAAAAAAATGAACCAGATTTTGAAAAATAACACACACCATGAACTTGAGTCCAATTTAGCACAGCTGAAGGGCTGCACTTTTTTGAAATGATCAACTTTTGGAGTAGGAATGGTCAAGGTCACTGCAAACTCAACCACTTTCCATTTTACGATGTAGATTAAGTGTTTTGCATCTCAGCTTCTATAGTAAATAAAAAATACTGTAGTTAAATATATGACTCTCATCTTCAGAGCCGAAGGTCATATAGGACTTGGGACTGAATACAGAGGAGGCTGAACGCTGTTTTACACAGCACTGGGACAAAATTAGGGATTCATCTTTAATATTTCCTTGTTTGTGCTTAGTGCGTTTATTTCCCAGTTTCCCTAAGCTCTGATAATTTCTTCTGATACTGAACATTTAGAAAAAGATTTTGTTTCACACATCTGATTTTTTCAGGTTTCAGTGTCAGAAAATTAAAGAAGCTATGGTATAAAGTACTATGCAGTTAAGCAAGCGATGTTATTCCCTGTGAGCATTTTCCTCAGAAATAAAAAGGAAGAAGAAAGAAAGGCTCAAATAAATGCTTAGATTTATTTTACAGCAGCAGGAAGGAATTTTATATTATATTAAATGGTCTGTACTGTTGATGCCAAAAAAAGCAAGCTAGGTTTTGAATGAAATTATCGCATTACTGGGTACTGGGATAATTTTGTGTGGAAAAAGGCAATGCAATTCATTTTATTAATAGTAATAGTTGGCATTCATATTTTTTGTGTAAAATTCTTAAAGCATTCTGCAAACACTAAGACTTCAGTTGTGCCATTAATGAACAGTACTAATTACTAATCTTTGTAAAATTGCATTTTGGTGGGAAGTCCAGGACCGAGTGTAATTCAGAAAAGACCATCTTTCCTGGAAGATGTACATGTGGAAGGGAAGTTTTCAATTTGCCAGTGCCTGAAAGAGTAACAGGATATCACAGACTCCTTAACTAACCACTAGAAAAGTCCTTCAGACAACTGAAAAATAAACAGTGTAAAATCTAACCCTTGAAAATGATTGAGTCTGGTTATTCTCTTCCATATAAAATGTAACACCTTTAACACAATAATTCATTCAGCATGCCATATGCCAGTGACCTCAGCATCCAGCTATGTTGTGAAGAACGTGAACTTGGTTTTATGGTTGTCATGGTTTAACCCCAGATGGCAACTAAGCCCAACACAGCCGCTCGCTCACTCCCCCCCGGTGGGATGGGGGAGAGAATCAGAAGGGTAAAAGTGAGAAAACTTGGGAGCTGAGATAAAGACAGTTGAACAGGTAAAGCAAAAGCCACACATGCAAGCAGAGCAAAATAAGAATACATTCTCCACTTCCCATGGGCAGGCGTGTGTTCAGCCATCTCCAGGAAAGCAGGGCTCCAGCACACATAACGGTGACTTGGGAAGACAAACACCATCGCTCCGAACGTCCCCCAAGGTTTATCTGCTGAGCATGACGTCCTATGGTCTGGATTATCCCTCGGGTCAGTTGGGGTCAGCTGTCCCGGCTGTGTCGCCTCCAACTCCTTGTGCCCCCCCAGCCTGCTCGCTGGTGGGGTGAGAAGCAGAAAAGCCCTTGGCTCTGGGTAAGCCCTGCTCAGCAGTAACTGAAACATCCCGGTGCACTGTTTTCAGCACAAGTCCAAAACATAGCCCCATACTAACTACTATGAAGAAAATTGACTCTACCCCAGCCAAAACCAGTACATTCTCCACCCCTTATTCCATACCATTTACGTCATGCTCAGATCTCACACTACCCAATATATCCTCATTAACCACCACCTCCCTTCGCATCCTTTGATATAATAAACAGATATCATTCCCTTATTCTATGGACTACCCCCGTGAAATGTCTGTATAATGTCCATAAATGTCTGCAAAATCTCCGTTTAGTTCATTTAGTCCATGACTTTGGGCTCCACCTGTTACCATGGTCACTCAGGACAGGAGAGGTGGTGTGTTACGTGGAGTTATTGGGCACCAAAGCCAGTTCAGGTCAGGTCACTGCTGCACTTGCATTGCTTCCTGTGAGGCTTGTCCTTCATTGGTTCAGGTGGTATCTGCTATAGTAATTCCTATAACATCCAAATCAAATTGTGGATTACACCAGTTTAAAGGTATTTCCATTGCAATCTCCACCCCTGGTCCCTTTGGACCAGACCATTGGGTTTAACATTGCAATGAACTCCTGCCCTTCCTCCTAGCTTGGCTAGCAACAAGGGCTTGTACCTGCTTCAAGTGGAGCCTTATCTATGAGCCACAGTCTCTTCAGGGGTGTACCTGCTCTGTCATGCGCTTAGCCATGGCCACACGCATTGAGGTGCTCCACTATGACCTCATGCACAGCCACAGAAGCTTCTAGATGTACTTTCTCCAGTGTGGATTTATCCTTGGGCCACAATTCCTTCATACCTGCGCTGGCACGGATATAACCACAGCCACAAATGTTTTGAGATGTACCTTCTCTGCTGTGGACTTATTCATGGCCACAGATGTTTTGGGGTGTCCCGCTCCCACGTGGACTCATCCACGGGCCACAGTCCCTTTGACTTGAGTCCACACTGGAGTTCCAGCCTGTCCTGTACAGCAGCACAGGAACAGCAGCGATGCCCTGGCCATCTGCCAGCCCAGGCACATGGCCATTGGTGTTATCAAAATGTTCCCAGGCACAGCAGAGTAAGATGATCAGCAGTACAGCACGCAGCGAAAGCAAAAAGCAGCCACTAACGAGCACTAGACTCATACACAGTAAGGCAAGCAAGCCCCCTGGCATGCACAGCCGCCTGCCAATTAATAGCTAAACAGCAATAACAGCTGTAAATTGGATCTAGCACATTCCAATCAAACCTGTCGTTATCTCAATCCCTTTGACCTCATGTTGAACGCCAAAAAGGACTGCCATGGTTTAACCCCAGCTGGCAACAAAGTCCCACACAGCTGCTCCCTCACTCTCCCCCGGTGGGATGGAGGGGAGAATCAGAAGGGTAAAAGTGAGAAAACTTGTGGGCTGAGATAAAGACAGTTTAACAGGTAAAGCAAAAGCCGTGCACACAAGCAAAGCAAAAGAAAGAATTCATTCACCACTGCCCTTTGTCAGGCAGGTGTTCAGCCATCTCCAGGACAGCAGGGCTCCAGCACGCATTAACGGTGACTTGGGAAGACAAACGCCATCATTCCAAACATCCTCCCCTTACTTCTTCCTCCAGATTTATCTGCTGAGCATGATGTCCTATGGTCTGGAATATCCCTTGGGTCAGTCAGGGTCAGCTGTCCCAGCTGTGTCCCCTCCATCTCCTTGTGCCCGTCCAGCCTCCTTGCTGGTGGGGTGAGGTGAGGAGCAGAAAAGACCTTGGATCAGGGTAAGCACTGCTCAACGATAACAAAAACATCCCGGTGTTAGTAACACTGTTTCTACCACAAATCCAAAACATAGCCCCATACCAGCTACTATAATGAAAATTAACTCTGTCCCAGCCAAAACCAGCACACTGGTCCATATCAGACAACAGGAAATTGACCCTTAGGTCATTTGTATATAAAGCCACTATCAAAAGCGCAAGTTTCCTGGGCAATTTCCCAGCATATTTTACTATTTCCAGGCAAAATTGTACAGAATTTGGGGATGCTACATGTTTGAATTAGTCCACATCCTTTCATACCTATTCACTTATTGCTGAAGTCAACACTGACCTCTGGAACCAGTTAAGTTCTTGTGAATAAAAAGATGATGATGATGATGATGAATGCATGATATACACCTTTGAAAAGAAGAACAGAGACATATACTGGCAGTAGTTAAGTATCTTTTAAGTAATTATTTCTTTTGGGACCTGCAGAGGTACCAAGCTACCCAGTGAACAAAAGGGGTCGTGCAGTCCCTGAGGACCCTTGAGCTTGGTTAACAGGGAGTCCTGGAAAGGCACAGGTTTTCCCTATCCAGACTTCACTCATCAGCCAACAGGGAGGGAGGGAGGGAAGCAAGGGGGAAGAGCTGCTGTGACACAAGAAGCAAGTATATACAGTCTCCAGACTGTAAAGTGATCACTATTTAGTTTGTGTCACTTCCCATTCTCATTATGTTCTTTGTCAAGAGAATGGATTTATGTGCTGCCATTTTCTGCACTCATTACGGTGTTTGTCAAGTTAATGAATAGTGTGAGGATTCGAATTTCCAATACTGAAGAGTGAATTATGGCACATGAATTAAAATAACTCTTCCTCTTGCCCAGGTTCTGCATCCCAAACCAAGAGACACTTGCTCTATTTCTTGTACGAGATACCAAGAGTAGTAGCAGGACAAGTTGCACCAAAAAGTCCTGATTAGGTCAGAAAGTGGAAGCTCACACTTCTGTAATATACTAGCCTTTAAACTCCCAGCACCTCATTTTCATGGCAAAGCCAGGACAGAAAATGGCATGAAATTAATTGGTAACACTTTATTATAAGTGACAAATGGTTATTAATTTCTTTGATATTCCTTACAAAAACATTAATCATGGCAAGGTCTTTTGGACTTAGTGTGACTGTTAATATGTGATTCCAGAGGAATTCTGGTGTAATTTAGCATTAATTAATGTCCACTTACTGCAAAGTGTTACCATATTAATCTATTTTCTGTGACTGAGGAAGGAAAGGAAATAAAGTATAGTTAAACCTCTTTAACAAGATCACAATGTTTTAATCCTGCAGGCTGCAATGACCTAGATTGCATCATAAGCCAAAAGCAAAAAAATTATGTTTCATGCTCTTCACAGTGTCAAAGGTCAAGGCCAACCTAATAAAGAGAATACCAAGAGAAAAGCAGAGATGAGACACAGAGATTTTTACTTTCTGAACGAACGGCTCATGCAGAGCTTGGATGTGCAGGAAAAAATTCTCACAAATAATGCTTCCACCTAGTTTGTTGGGGTTTGTTTTTTTTTTTTTTTCCCCTGTATAATGCATAGAAGCAACCCACTGGCACAGTTGGCAAGGAGCTAAGAAATCCCCTGAAAAAAACATGTTCTTTCAACAGCAGCAGTATGACTGTCAGTGTGACAGTAACAGCTGAAGTTCATGTGCAGGGCAATGCAAGAACACTTGCTAAGAAGCAATCCACAGCTGTCAGCACCAGCTATGTAAAGTACAAGACAAAATAGAAGTTATTAGTTATGTTTCCTTCTCAGTAAACTGAGGAAAACAGAAATAAAAATGAAGGTTTTGAAAACCTTTAAAGTTCTTTCGAGATTTATTAGGGCAGAATCACATAGGTTTTTTCGGCATTTCTTGTGAAGGACACCCCAAAACCAGACTGCTCATCTTATTTTGGAGGGAGCCTGCAAAACTCCATTTGTTCAAGCATACCTCTGAAAAAGCTTCAGCAACTGAGGGCAGGCAGGATGAAACACACCTTTCTTATGGCAACAAGTTATTCTACTGTTGGCATCTAGTGGAAAATGATCCCTAGCCTGAGGCTTGTCATTTTCTCTCTGCCCGCTCCACACACCATGGTGGACTTTCTTCTTTGTCTTCACAAGTAGGTATTGCTGGTTATTCAGACAGGCACATATGACATGAGAAACCCCAGAAGAATAGACACTGATTAGACTGACCTTGTCTGATTTTAGCTATTTAAAAATCAGAAATTTGCTCTGAGCTGGTTGTTTATGGTCCATCTGTTGTCATTGAAAAGAAGTAGATCAATCCAGGGAGATATTCCTCCCAGTCTGAGCTCATTGGAAGTTATTAGTAGGAATTTCTGAAGACTTCCCTTGTCCATCCATTGGACACTAAATGAACAACTGTGGCCTGTTTAAACTAAATAATATTTGAGATAGCTAAACCCAAGCATGACAAATCCCAGTCTTGCTCCACTAAGTCAATTTACATGCTGCTTACATTAGACTTGGTCACATATTTTAGTGGTGCTTTTCCTCCCCTTCCAGCTCCAAGCAGATTAGGAAATACTTATGCCTCACAGTGCCACTAAAACAGGTAGAAGAGGTGGTTCTCTTCTGCTGCAGGTAGTGATGGTCAGACAGCCAGGTCTTCAATAGGTGAATTATTCTTTCTACTTAAGAAAACAAAACAAACCCAAGCATCCACAGAAAGTCATCTGGGAATTGCCAACATTATGTTGGCATTGCTAAATACAATGAGTGTCATTTCAACACAGGACTGCCCATCCTGGGCTACTATTACTGCTCTCTTCTTGCATACATATAAACATATACAACCTGGAATTGTTATTATTACACCCTGCTCCTCAAGACATTACCTCCTTTGTCAAACCAAAGCAAACTTAGCTTCTTTAAGCATTTCCTAACAGAAGAACACAGAATGTATCAAAAATAACAGCATAATTATGGGGTTTGGAGCTTTTTTGTGTTTGGCAATTCAGCTGTCTTACCTGATCTCCCTTTGGTTTTTTGTTAATAATTAGTCTTCTCCTCCTCTTCCACCAATTACTAACCTCTGTGGGGGAAAAGGTAGGAAGGTCAAAAATAAACCGAAGGTCTGGTCACCAGAAAGGAAAGAGCTGAGACAATTTTACGCACAGGCTGAGATGCTCAGGCCATCAGACTGTAAAGAGCTCTACTAGCTGGGCACACAGCCACCAGTCTGGGACATCTGCTGTTTTAATAGTGGAAGACTTTTTGGCAAGTGATTTCCTCTCACCTGCCTGGCCAGACACTGACTTTTGGCCGTTTCTGCTGTGGGAAGAAGTGCGTGAGTGTGTACGTGGTCATTTCTGCTCCTCACTTGCTCCCCACCCTCTTCTTCTCTGGTTCCAGCAAGGTCAGCAAGGCCAGATCTAGAGGCTCTTGGTTCTGCTCATCAGCCAAGATGAAATCCTTTGTCCTGATCAGCAAGGCACCAAAGTCTACATTTGTCTACATTACTAAGGAGCCCTGCGAGGGGGAAGAGAGAATCTAGTGTTTAGGATAGCCCCAGGGTGAATAATTACTACATGGAAAAAAAAAAAAAAAAGATTATTTATTAATTCTCATCTCTTTAAACATTTATTGCTTTTTAATTCAGACTGAATGTCAGGATCTTTTTTCTCCTTGAGATGACAGTGACAAATGCACTCCTGAGATATGATCTACCAGACTGCAGGTTTGTTATCAAAGTAAAAACTTATTAAATAAACCACTTCAAACTTGAGGAAGAGAAGAGAAGAGAAACACACCACCATCATCGCTAACATCTTCTCTTTGCTAGAACCCATAGCTGCCCAAAAGGGGAAGAATTATCAGACAGTTACTGCACATGGTCTCTAGTGCACTGTAAACCAATCACTCTTAAATAGTCCCTATACTTCCTCTTCTGGGGTTGCTCAGGCACAAGGCACCCAAAACTAGGGAGATGTTGTGATGCTTGAACAGTGTCGGTTCTTGTTTTAGAGGTGGACCAGAGGATATCTCTTTTTAGGGGGTGTGAGAATGGCTTGCTAACTGAAAAGAAATAGATACAACTCTTGAAGGCTACCCATGCAATGAAAGTCAGAATGAGTTTAAAAATAAATGAGAAAGGAGAGCAAAGTGTAGAGCCAGTAATGTGGAGCCAGCTATGCACAGGCCTTCCAGATCTTCAGCCCAGAAGTCCCACCAAGAAATGCATGAAGCATTCTGGATGTGCTGGACTTACTGCACAGGTACTGGGACAGGTGACCATTGTGTTTTCTTCATTTTCAAAAGCATAAAGAGACATGGTATGTGTAAAAGGAGGTCATATGAAGCTCCATCAGAGAAATCAGATTTTTGTCAAGTCTTCCCTAAAAGTTTTTGTTGGTTTTTTTTGGTTGGTTGGTTGGGTTGGGTTGGGGGGGGGTAGAATTTATAGGATCCTAAATGTACATCATTTAGGGAACATATTTTTCTGTGCATGCAATCATGCACACAAGCTCAGTTGCATATGTATACATACCTGATTAATTTAGAACAAATGGAATAATTAAAAAAAAAGTCAATGCCCTTTCTGTTGGTTTCCAAGTTGTATTTGTGGTTTGACATTAACAAGCCTCTAAAGCAGAAGCCAGAGCTCAGAAACCAACAGAAACCTCAGTCTTTAGTATACTTTGAAGGTGGCTACATTTTTGCTTGAAGGAAGAATTTTTGCTTTATATGAAATATAATATTAATCCCAACTCCAAGGCTCTTTCATCACTCAAGGGTCCCATTGTCAACTGATATACCCTGGATAAATTGAAGACCATTATATAATGACCTTAATAACCAACTCAATAAAAAAAAAAAAAAATAAATAAAAAAAAAATAAAAAAGAAAAGAAAAATAATATGAATGAGGACAGGACTAAGAGTTCACTTTTTAACCTCTGATGAAATTGTGTTACTATTTACTTGAAGTGCTTTACGCTTCTATGGTGCCTTACATTTGTCAATGGGTACAGACTTTATAATGATATCATCATTATATTTAGACAGTTGACTGGGTTTAAGACATTTGAGCTTTTCCTTTACCAGAGATGGAGATAGTATGCTTGGTTACAGATATCTATCACCCTAATTCTACCGTCACATCATCTTCCCTCACTTCACTTCCCCCCAACCACGTGTATTCTCGACAGATGAGAGCTTTCATTTTATACAGCCATGAACCTGAGTCTGCGAGACTAGATTTTTATTTTTTATATATTCCAGCTCCTCCACCACAGTTAAAGAGTGCCTTTCAATCTTTAAAACATTTGTCCTCTTAACATCCCTGGCAAGCCAAGGAATGATATTATTTCCTTTAAACACAGGGGAAATGGTGGTACTGAGAGATAAAGTGACTTTTCTGAGAAAGTCTGCAACAAAGCAGAGACATGAAGCAGAATTTTTCAAATAATAATAATAATAATCACAAAAAGTCATTCCATTCACTGTGCAATCATATAATGACAGATTAGGGGCATTTATTTGTTTCCTCCACTAAAATAACCTTCTATCTTTCAGATAATACTGAACATTATTCCTAGTTATTTATTGTTTTCTATTTTTTAGTGTAAGAAATGCAACAGAGGTCTTCTTTTAAATCCAGTCAGAGGAGACATGATTTTGAATTATTTTTCTAAAACTAGCCTGCTAATGCAATAAGGTGATGCTTCAGAGAGAAAGCTATCAAGTCTGTGGTTGTGCTATTACTGCATATTAAAATTCCAATTTCCAGACCTTTACAAAATTAGTAGTGCCAATTAGGTAATATGCTGATGATCTTCACGATGGTATAAGGTAGATGACTTACTTCCTTAGACTTCTAAGACCATTTCATAAAAAAAGAGATCTAAATTACAGTTTGAGCTGATGGATAAAATTCATTCTTTCTCTCTTTCTCTTTTTTGTTGCTTTCCATGAAATGCTATTACACTGAAGTTAAATATGAAGAGATTGAACTAATTTAACAAGTTGCTTCCCAAGAGCCCTTCCAGAACAAAAAAAAAAGAAAGAAACAAACAAAAAGTAAACCACAAATGATACCATAGATTAATAGATCCAAATCCTGACATTACTGATATCAGATCATTTTGGTGTGGATTGAAAATACTAGCCACAGTAGGTTAAAGAAAACTCTGAACTTATTGGAAATCATAGCATAACACAATATATGGAAAGAGGTTGCATGGCATCAGCCTACGTGATTCAGTGTCACCAGAATTATTTGGGATTGCAGAGTCCCGTCCCAAGGAGAGAGGTCCATAGCTCTGCAGCAGCAGTCCCTGACTTCTTGCCATGAGCTCTGCAACACTGCAAGCTTCTTCAACTTAAACTTCCAGCCACAAATTTTCCAAACTCCATTTTATATCCAGCAAGATTTCCCTCCTTTTCTTCCACTCACGGAGAAACTTTCTATAACTTCCCCACTCTGGTAGCTACAGAGTCTCTTCAGATGTTCTGCTTATATATTTACTCATGTCTCACTCATATCCTTTTATTCTTGGGCCAACAATTTCTTCCAGTTTGATTAGATCTTTTCCTTTCTTGATGCTCAGTCACCTAGGATGGTCTTAATATCAATCATATAATGTGAACAAGTAAGTGAGGTTTTTTCTGGTTTTTTTGTTCTGTTTTTTTCCCATTTCTGTATTAAGCATATGGTCTAGCCTTTACCTTCTACAACATTACCACTTTGCCATCTCTTGTAAAAATACTTCATGTCATACATCCTGAAATATCATTCACCTTTATGATTATGCTATCGTATCTGTGGCCCACAATCACTCTGCAATAGTCTAAAACAGCCAAGACTGAGTTTTTCCCTATATCCCCGTGTTCTCAGCAGAAACTCTTATTATTCATCCCCTTGCACTTCCCAGGTACATTCTGCGTTTCCCTCCCATCATTTGTTTCAGATTTATTTCATCTTTCTCCATTACAGATGGCCAAACTATACACATAACTCCCATTGAGATGTCTCAGTGCCTTGTACAATGTCTTTAATATTTCCCTATCTCTACTTACACTGACAGATCATACTGGCATTTTTCATGGTCCCTCCACATTGCTGCCTAATAATCTTCCCCTTTGTTTTCCCTGGTTGTCTCCAGCTGAGTCACCACGTTGGGGCAGAAACCCTTGTTATAAATCTCCCAAATCACAGCCTTACTCTTTGCACTAGCACATCAACATTACAATTACATTTCTATCCCTTCTGTGTTCAGTTGCCTTGTGGTTTTCCTGTAGGATATTCCCATCAGTCCCAACTCCTAGGTCAAGAAAATGCTATACTTTTTATTTGTTATTACAGACCCCCATGGAAATTCTCTTTGCCATTTTCCACTTACTTCCAGAGCACAGATGGTTCTCTCCTCCAAAAAAGCCTCACACTCTACTAAAATCAGACCAAGTGGCCTCATTTCATGCATTGCTTTTCCTGTTTCCTAAACATATTTCATAAATCATCTTATCTTCATGTATACGGTATCATTCCCAAATTTGATAGAATTTCAAATAAGTAATTTTGTGTACTTAAGAATACTGACATTTCTAAAGGTTTTTCAGTATGTTTGCCCTTTATGCTGCAGGGAACCTTTTGCTTTTCAAATTTCTAAGGTAACTTTGCAACTTTAGGTATCCATGCACATGACCTGTTGCCATTAAGAAGGATTGAACTAATTAACATGTTTCTAAGAATGTGAAAAACTAATGCAAAAATGTGGAAAACGGAGGAGAGGGTGCGGGAGGCCAGCTGCCAAGTGGCTTTTCCAACTGAGATCAGTCAGCTAGTGCATCCATGGTTTGGGTTTGTGTGGCGGGGTTTTGGTAGTGGGAGAGGGGCCGCAGGGCCGGCTCCTGTGAGAAGCTGCCAGAAACTTCCCCGGCTCCAAGTTGGACCCGTCTCTGGCCCAGGCCGAGCCTGTCAGTAATGGTGGTCGTGCCTCTGGGGGAACAGATTTCAGAAGAGGAACCTGCAGTGGAGAAAGGATTGGGATGTGAGAGGAACCCCTGTGTGGATCCCGAGGTCAGTGAGGAAGGAGGGGAGGAGGAGCGGGGGAGCAGGGGGATGGATGCCCCCCAAGATGGCCGCCGCTCCCTGGGAGAGCCCGCGCTGGAGCAGGCCGTGACTGGAGGACTGCGGCCTGCGGGAAGGCCCCACGCCAGGGAAGCTCATGGAGGACTGTCTCCCGTGGGAGGGACCCCACGGTGGAGCAGGGGCCGAGTGAGGAGTCCTCCCCCCAAGGAGAGGAGGAAGGAGCGGCAGAGACAAGGGGTGAGGAACTGACCCCACTCCCCATTCCCCGGGGAGGAGGGAGAGAGAACCGGGAGTGGGGCTGAGCCGGGAAGGGGGTGGAGGGTGGGGGGGAAATGATTTAAGACTTACTTTTACTTCCCATTATCCTTGTTTTGGTTTGATTGGTAGTAAATTAAATTGATTTTGTTTCTTCCCCAAGTTGAGCCTGTCCTTTGCCCGTGACCACAAGTGGTGAGTGATCCCTCCCTGTCCTTGTCTCGACCCACCAGCTTTTCTTTATATTTCCTCCTCATCCCACCGGGGCCAGGGTGGAGAGGAGTGAGTGAGCAGCTTTGTGGTGCTGTGTCACTGGCTGGGCTCAAACCACGACAATCCATCATGCAGAAGGATCAACCGCCAACATGCCCCAGGGGTCTTCAACTTGCGTAGGCTGAATGCCTGCACATCCTAGTGGAAGAAGAGACCTGAATGTACCCACTGGAATGATTTCTGGGGGATGCTGAACTACAGAAATAAAATTTTATAAGGAAATAAACTTTAATGGTCTGTGAATTATTATGCAGCTGCTGGATGCATTTAAGGCAACCAGCCTTCTTTCTTAAGTCAGGAAGGTCTCACTGACAAGTCCACATCCTCAGCAGGACACTACACTAGGCATCAACCTAAACCTGGGGCAAGACACTGGATGAGACACTCCTCTGTGGGGAACATAGAATCATTTAGGTTGGAAAAGACCTTTAAGATCATCGAGTGCAACTGTTAACCTAAAACTGCCAAGTCCACCAGTAAACCACATCCCTAAGCATCACATCTACACGTCTTCTAAATATCTCCAGGGATGGTGACTCCACCACTTCCCTGGGTAGCCTGGTCCAATGGTTGACAATGCTTTCAGTGAAGACATTTTTCCTAATATCCAATCTAAACCTCCCCTGGCACAACTTGAGGCCTATTGCTTCTTACTAGGGAGAAGAGACTGACCTCCACCTTACTACAACCCCCTTTCAGGTGGTTGTAGAGCGATAAGGTCTCCCCTCAACCTCCTTTTCTCCAGGCTAAACAACCCCAGTTCCCTCAGCCGCTCCTCAGAAGACTTGTGCTCCAGACCCTTCACCAGCTTTGTTGCCCTTCTCTGGACACGCTCCAACACCTCAATGTCTTTCCTGTAGTGAGGGGCCCAAAACTGAACACAGGACTCGAGGTGCGGCCTCACCAATGCTGAGTACAGGGGGACAATCACTACCCTGCTCCTGCTGGCCACACCGTTTCTGACACAAGCCAGGATGCTGTTGGCCTTCTTGGCCACCTGGGCACACTGCTGGCTCACATTCAGCCAGCTGTCAGCCAGCACCCCCAGGTCCTTTTCTGCCAGGCAGCTTTCCAGCCACTCTTCCCCAGGCCTGTAGAGCTGCATGGGGTTCTTGTGACCCAAGTGCAGGACCCGGCACTTGGCATTGTTGAACCTCATACAATTGGCCTTGACCCATCGTTCCAGCCTGTCCAGATCCCTCTGTAGAGCCTTCCTACCCTCGAGTAGATCAACCTTCCCTCCCAACTTGGTGTTGTCTGCAAACTTATTGAGGGTGCCCTCAATCCCCTCGTCCAGATCATTGATAAAGGTATTAAACAGAACTGGCCCCAGTGCTGAGCCCTGGGGAACACCACTTGTGACCGGCCACCAACTGGGTTTAACTCCATTCACCACCACTCCTTGGGCTTGGCTGTCTGGCCAGTTTTTTACCCAGCAAAGGGTACACCCATCCAAGCTATAAGCAGCCAGTTTCTCCAGAAGAATGCTGTGGGAAACAGGGTCAGATGGGCTTTACTAAAGTCTAGGTAGACAACATCCACAACCTTTCGCTCATCCACTAAGCGGTTCACCTTGTCATAGAAAAATGCCAGGTTATGCAAGCAGGAACCGCCTTTAATAAACCCATGCTGACTGGGCCTGGTTGCCTGGTTGTCCTGTACGTTTTGTGTGGTGGCACTCAAGATGATCTGCTCCATAACTTTCTCTGGCACTGAGGTCAGACTGATAGGCCTGTAGTTCCCTGGATCCTCCTTTTGGCCCGTCTTGTAGATGGGCGTCACATTTGCTAACCTCTAGGTAACTGGGACCTCCCCAGTTAGCCAGGACTTCTGATAAATGATTGAAAGAGGCTTGGTGAGCTCTTTTCCCAGCTCCCTTGGTACCCTTGGGTGGATCCCATCCGGCCCCATAGACTTGTGTGTGTCTAAGTGGTGTAGCAGGTTGCTAACCATTTCCCCTTAAATTATCGGGTCTTCATTCTGCTCCCTGTGCCTGTCTTCCAGCTCAGGGGTTTGGGTACCCGGAGAACAACTGCTCTTACCATTAAATACTGAGGCAAAGAAGGCGTTATGTACCTCAGCTTTTTTCTCATCCTTTGTCACTATGTTTCTCCCCACTTCCATAAAGGATGGAGATTCTCCTTAACCCTCCTTCTGTTGCTAATGTATTTATAGAAACATTTTTTATTGTCTTTTACAGCAGTAGTCAGATTAAGTTCTAGCTGGGCTTTGGTCTTTCTAATTTTCTGCCTGCATAACCTCACGACATCCTTGTAGTCCTCCTGAGTTGCCTGCCTCTTCTTCCAAAGGTCTCCATACTCTCTCTTTTTTCTCCCTAAGTTCCAGCCAAAGCTCTCCGTTCAGCCAGGCTGGTCTTCTTCCGTGCCAGCTCGTCTTTTCGGCAGATGGGGATGGCCTGCTCCTGCACCTTTAAGATTTCCTTCTTGAGGAATGTCCAGCCTTCCTGGACTCCTTTGCCCTTCAGGACTGCCTCCCAAGGGACTCTGTCAACCAGGCTCCTAAACAGGCCAAACTCTGCCCTCCAGAAGCCCCAGGGAGCAGTTCAGCTGACCCCCCTCCTTATTTCTCCAAGAATCAAAAACTCTATCATTTTGTGACTGCTATGCCCAAGATGGCCTCCAGCCATCCCATCACCCACAATTCCTTCTCTTTTCTCAAACAACAGGACCAGCGGGGTGCCTTCCCTAGCTGGCTCACTCAACCAGCTTTGTCAGGAAGTTCTTCCACACACTCCAGGAACCTCCTGGACTGTTTCCTCTCTGCTGTATTGTATTTCCAGCAGACATCCGTCAAGCTGAAGTCCCCCATGAGAACAAGGGCTAGCATTTGTGAGACATGCCCTCCCAAAGGAGCTTGCAGACATTCAGCTCCCTCTCCTCCAGCTTCCATCATCTCTTCCAGTTTTACCATTTCTTGGCTTTATTTGTTCCCTTCTTAGGTTTGGCTGGTGTTTATACAGATGTGGATTGCCTAGCCATAAAAAAAGCCACACATACTGTTATGGGAATCTCATGGGAATACAGCTAATAAACAGGGTGAGCATAGCCTAATTGAAACATGTCTCATTAAAATTAATAACACCATTGAATGTGAGAAAGATCATTCAGTGTGGCCAGTGAAATTGAGTATAATTTTTATGCTAAACAATTGTAAGACAGAAATATTTTTCCTCTCTCAAATAATATATAGTGTATAGTACAAAGTACCTCTATAAAACCTCACATTATACCCCATGAATTACTACAGACACATTTGTGTTGTGAAACAGGATTAAAGAGGGCTCTGGCAAAATCTCATGTATCTCCAGTTAAACCATAAATTGAATTCACAGGCTTCTCCCCTCCCCCGCCTCCAAATCAGCCTCATCTTGTTTAATTTTTGTTGTTGATTTACATATGACACTTTTAGAGCACAGAGAGTATGAAAAGAAAACACAGTAATTCATAACAATGGAAAATACATAGTTATACAGAAGAAATTTGCGTTTTCTGGCCAGGCACTAGCAAAGTTTAACCCTTAGGATTTGGTATTTGGAAGAGGTGGGAGAATATTACTTCTTGCCTGACAGCATCTTTTGCAACTTAAAATCACACACTTCCTTTCAATGATGGTTATCACTCCTGTTTCCTAAAGAAAGGAGTGTGTTTCCTGGCGGAGCTCATTCATATTTATAGGCCCAAACTCACTGGAAAGTTTCATTAAAAAGGCAAAAATTATAGATATATTCTAAAAATATTCAAGAAGATAGACATCTCACTGGAAAAGAAAAACTCCATTCATACCCCATGAAGGTAAAAGTTTCAGCATAATTTTCCATATAGTAACCATCAGAGAATCCCCACAGGCCCACCCTACTGAGACCAAATACTGTAAGACACAGGGGTTCAGCATTTTGCTTCTCAGACTAATTACTACTCCTTATTTTCAGTCCAAACTGCACTCAGCCACAGTCACAAACCTCAGCAGAAAACAAACCTCTGTGAATCCCTCTCTCAGGAGCCCTGAGTCTTTACACAGACCATTTAGGGTGAAGAAGTCAGAAACCCTTACCGGACAAGAGGATGGGGTGTTTCACCCACCCACAGCAATTAAGGTTATGAAGCTCTGTGCCAGGGTAACCTAGGCACTTTGCACGTGCCAATTCTGTTACAGCATGGAAAGTCATTGCCACTTTGCAGATACGATCACCTTTCCTCCTTGCAGGAGGCTGCACGAATAAAAATAAAGGCCATGAGTACCAAGACACCACGGCAATGAGGGTCAACCCAAACCCGTGAGATAAATGCAGTATTCTGAGCAATGGAGAACAGAAATTAGCCATATTTACCTGAGGAGTAACTTCCCTGATAAAACCAAAGTTCTGCCAGGATTGAGTTTGGCCAAGGCATTTTGATATAGAGAGGAGCTTTATCCTGTGACAACAAGGTGTTTGGAACATGACCTTCAAGGCACAGCTAATCTGCAGCAGGCTTAAGAGCAAATCTCAGGAGAGTCTCTTTTTAAGATGGAAAACAAACCTCTGTCGTTTTCCACAGCAGCTACTACAGGTCCTGGACCAGGCAGCAGCACAGCTAATCTCAGCTCTACGGCACAGGCATGAGACTGCGTTTAACGCTGACAGCCTGTCGCTCCGCTGGCAAAGAAGGATTGAAATATTTGTTCGAGTGCTCTATTCTCTTAAGGCTTGATTGTGAGGTCTGACAGATAGGACCTGGGGATAATTTGCAACAGTTCATAGGGACAAAAGGGACCCCCTCCCCACACACACGTACCTTACTCTGCCTCCAGAAATCAGGCAAAAACCCAGGCAACTGTAGATACTGAGATGTATTTATTTCTATTATTTAATGGCCAATGAGTACCTTCTTTCAGTCACTAGGTCTCATTCTTTTTTCTAATGGGAAGATACCCACAGGGAAATTGCTATTAACAAGTGGCAGACCCTTCATTAGTCCCAGGAAAATATATTTGCAGCCAATCATAGCTTTAATTAAGGATCTGACCCTGCTCCTAATGCAGACAGTGGCAAAACAGCTATTAGCTCCCGAGAACAGGAGGGGGCACCGAATATAGCCCGTTTGAACCTGGAAGCAAGTTCTTGCAAGCATAGCACAATTTCCATCAATCATCGAATACAGGGCTGCAAGGGACCTCGAGGGACTGATTGGTCCATCCCTCTACTCAAAAACAGGCAAACTATTCCCAAACTACTCCTGACAGCTGCTTGTCTAACCTGTCCCTGTAACCCCCTATAACGCTGGAGGTTCCTCTGCTTCCCGAGGCAATCTCTCACCGTGCTTACTTATCCTTAGCCTCAGAAAAGTTTGGATTTTATTTTTCCCTCCCCTACTGTCTGACCTAAATCTCCTCTGTTGTTTTACCTGCCTGGTGTATTCTTATTCTGGGTCTCATTCTCTGAAGCCCCATGCTGGTATTTAAGCTGGTGCAAAGAAGGCAGAAAGATCAAGACCTCTCAGATTTGGTGCTGTTTCAGACCCACGTTGGACAAACTGAGGCCATCCCATAGCAGACCTTCAGATGGGACGTGGGTGACCTTGGCTGGACCTTCACTTGAACTTTGGAGGAACCCTTGTAGTTCTTCATCTCTGGCAACACAAAGCTGCTTTGATTAAACTCACCATTTCCCAGGACTGCTGCTTGAGGATGATAATTGTAGCTTCAGGAGGGCTGACTTTCTGGTGTTAAACCTCCCAACGAGCTTTAAGAACAAGAAGCAGCTGGAATAATCTGCTCGAAAGAGGCACGTTTTGAATTCATTATTTATGCCAGCCTGCAGGGGGGAAATTGTTGTTATTCTCAGTTAAACACCATTTGGCGACCCAGGACTCCTCCCATTTCCTGCTGAGCCAAGTTAGCATGTTGCAAAATGCAAAATAAAACTTAATTTATTATGATTAAGCACCATGTGACAAGTAAATGGTCCCAGCACAGCAGTGGCCAGAATGACTTTCTTCCTGAAAGCTCTGTCTTCTCTCATCTGATACTTGTACTTGTTTGTCTCCTTGACGGTTTCCTTCCCTTTTTCACTGTTTGATTCTGTGTAGGAAAGATTACATATGTGTTTTCTTTCCCCTCAGACTTTTACTTTCCCATGCTCAAGCCTTTTTGTGTTTAAGTACTGAACATATTTTGTTGTGTGAAGAATAATGAGGAGGGAAATAAAATTAAAAAAAAATAAAAATCTCCAAACCTAAAACTCTGTCTGAGTTTATTACAAACGTAAAGGATCTTCCCTTGATGGTACTATGGCTAAGAGTTAGTCATAAAGAGCTCTGTCTCCTGCTGTAGGGAGTTATGGGGGAAGAAGCCCATGCATAAACCCTTATTTTCTATAAGCAAGGGGGGCTCCTGCCACATGCTCATCCTATCCTGCAGCCAGCCCTGTAGGGATATCGCTCTGCTCCTTCTGCTTCACCTTTGTTGCTGGCTCACTGATACCCTATATAAACTTAGAGACTTCATTTCAGTTGATTAGAAACACCAGGTTGAATACATGTTTAGCCTGTTACTGTTTTACCAATGCTCTTTGCTCTCTCTGGATCACTCCTGCTTGTTTATTGGACTCGAGTTTTCTCTCTGCTTCACCCTCGTCTGTAAATTCCTTCGAGCTTACAGCAGCTGAACTATTTCTTCTTGTACACTATTAGTACAAGGTAGTCTTGAGCCTGATCAAAAGCTCAGTGAGGGCAGCAGACAAGTCGGGTTGATTTCAAGGGACTTCAGATCAGAAAGAGTCATTATCCTGATTGAGATTTAAGCATTAATCCTCATCATTATGGTTTAACCTTGGTAGGCACCCAGCCTACCTAGCACCACTCATTAGGCACTAGCAAAATACAAACGGCAATAAATAATAAGTTTTTCTGGTGGCAACACAGGCGGATTTAACAGTTTAAATCATTGTACAGTTCAGGGTGGTATAAGAAATGGAATAAAATATATATTTTAAGTGAAGTACAAGTCACACATAACCTTAGACTTTCAAAGTGCTACAGAACATTGTGACTACCATTGTGTTCCTCAAATGGTAGAACCCTGGTGTGCCTTCATTCGTTAAAGCCCCGGGTCTTGCAAGACGGAGAGCTAAAACCAGCTGTGATACTGTTTGCCAAAGTGATCTTCAAAAAGCTGACTTCTTTCTTTTTTTTTTCACTTTGATCCGGTGAATTTCCCAATAGCCATCTTCATAAAAATTTGGCCTTCTCATTTTCAATGTTTTGTTTATTTCTGTGTTTCATGCAGCAAAAGTGAAGATGATCATAAAAGCTGTTTGTGATTGAGGAAGGATTTTTATGTCTTAAATTTCCCGTATAAAAAGGAAATTTTTTCTTGCTCGCTTGTGCATTTTTGCATCTCAGTTAATAACTCTAAGTGCACATACTATCTCTCAAATGTTGACCACCTAAGCTACCAGGGAACCTTTTACAACTTTCAGCTAGCTCAGATGTGACCAGGACTAGTATTTTTCCAAGGCTGCCTCTGGAAGATTCATGTGGCTTCTGCATTTGTGGGAGTGAGACAAAGATGTAAATATGTAGCACCAGCTGGATTGTTGCAGCACATCTATTCTTTACTAGCAGGAGCATAAGTAGTTCCTTTTAGTGAAAATAAATCAGTCTGCCTTTAGATAGAGGTTAAAAATGGGTCAGAAAGGAAAGCAAAACCTGTGGTTAAGGACTTACTATTCAAGTCCTGTGTTGGTGCTCTATGACCAAGTTTCAGCTTTGACACTGTCCCCATTTCTGATGCTGGCTACCGCTGCTGTGCTGTTACTCATTCAGAACTCACACAGGAAAACATATTTTTCTGTCTGCTGGTAACACACTCAAAAGGGGAGGGGAGGCTGCAGGGATTTGAGGGTGAAACAAGACTTTTTATGACTCCAATTCATATCAATCAAAGACAAAAGGAAACAATTCCAATATCTTATTTTAATGCTTCGGTTTATCTTGGAGTTTAGTTGCCATAAAAAGTGTATGTTTAAAATGTCCTTTGGGGAGTTACAGTCCCATAAACTTTTGTAACCAAGTGACATGCGATAATGAAACTACCGCTACAAAGTACAGCAAAATGAGATTTTTTTTTTATTGTAATCATCAAATAGTTTGCCTCGAGGTATTGATTGAATTATACATAAACCTTATGTGCTTCTGGAAGAGAAAGAAAAGAAAAGAAAAAGAAAAAGAAAAAGAGAAAAGAAAAGAAAAGAAAAGAAAAGAAAAGAAAAGAAAAGAAAAGAAAAGAAAAGAAAAGAAAAGAAAAGAAAAGAAAAGAAAAGAAAAGAGAAAAGAAAAGAAAAGAAAAGAAGAAAAGAAAAGAAAAGAAAAGAAAAGAAAAGAAAAGAAAAGAAAAAGAGAGAAAAGAAAAGAAAAGAAAAGAAAAGAAAAGAAAAGAGAAAAGAAAAGAAAAGAAAAGAAAAGAAAAGAAAAGAAATGAAAAGAAAAAGAAAAAGAAAAGAAAAAGAGAAAAGAAAAGAGAAAAGAAAAGAAAAGAAAAGAAAAGAGAAAAGAAAAGAAAAGAAAAGAAAAGAAAAGAAAAGAAAAGAAAAGAAAAGAAAAGAAAAAGAGAGAAAAGAAAAGAAAAAGAAAAGAAAAGAAAAAAGAAAAGAAAAGAAAAGAAAAGAAAAGAAAAGAAAAGAAAAGAAAAAGAAGAGAAAAGAGAAAAGAAAAGAAAAAGAAAAGAAAAGAGAAAAGAAAAGAGAAGAGAAAAAGAAAAAGAAAAAGAAAAAGAAAAGAAAAGAGGAAAGGAAAGGAAAGGAAAGGAAAGGAAAGGAAAGGAAAGGAAAGGAAAGGAAAGGAAAGGAAAGGAAAGGAAAGGAAAGGAAAGGAAAGGAAAGGAAAGGAAAGGAAAGGAAAGGAAAGGAAAGGAAAGGAAAGGAAAAGGAAAGGAAAGGAAAGGAAAGGAAAGGAAAGGAAAGGAAAGGAAAGGAAAGGAAAGGAAAGGAAAGGAAAGGAAAGGAAAGGAAAGGAAAGGAAAGGAGAAAAAAGAAAGGGAAAGGAAGATGGGAGGGGAATGGAGAGGGGAAGGGGAAGGGCAGTTAAGGCAAGTCTTGGAGAGACGTTAATTCTAACAGTGTCTTGTTAAAGGGACATGAAGCAAGTGGTGTTATAAAGAAGGAAACAAAATGTTTAATTTAACCATTTCTAAGAAAACAATTGCAGCACATGTATGGTTGTGCTTTTATTACTTATCTCCCATAGCTGTAATAATATGAAAAGGAAAAATTAAGAAAAAAATAAATTAGAAGAATATTAACCTTAAAACTGCATTTCCAGTTGATGCACGTTCATCCAGGCAGATAGAGCCATCCATCTAGTAAAAAAGTAGTTGGTAAGCCCTTTGGGATGAGGCTTGTCAATGTCCCAATGCCTCTAAAAAGTTTATTGCAATGAGGACAGATTTACCACCACCACCACCACCACCACCACCACCACCCCCCTTCCCCCCGTTATCTAGACTCCTACCTGTGAATTAAGATTCAGATTTTGAAGACAACAAATTTATTGAATCTGCAACTCAGGTCTTAGCCTAGACTTCATTGAACTCCTTCATGCAAATTCAGTTTTGTGTGGTTTACTTTTTATTTCAGGTCTCAGCATATCTAATTTCTCTGACATTCAGATACCACAATTATCTATTGCATTTCTGCACATAATGGCTTATGTGACATATGCAAATGTTTTCTTTCCGTATATAGCTAGAGCAATAGTGAAGCTACCACTGTAATTATAGCTGGGAAAATGAGGTTGATGACAGTATAATATAAACAGATAAAAACTTAGGCTACTTACTTAGAGTTAACTTTTTGTGGAATTCAGCTATCACAGTCGTCCAAAGGCAAGACCAAATGCCCTGTTTGACATTAGAGCTGTGCAGTTTTTTCATCTCCTGTCCTACATCAGAAGATGCTATTTGCAGAACTTCTTACAAGCAAACAAACTAAAATCTAGGCTAATACCTACAGGTCATAGTATTTAATTGAATATGTATTAGAGCTGTCTTTTCATAAAGCTTATGTATAGAAATGCCCATGGGCTTCTTTGGAAGATACAGGAAAAATTGTGCTCTTCCCAAAGTGCTTCATGCCAGTGGAAAATTCCTTCTGCCACCAAAATTTGTCTCTTTAATCATCTGAATTTGCCTGCTCCTCATTCTCTTAATATTTGTTTTGGTTTACCCTGATGCAGTATGGGATCCTTCACTAATGGGTATTTTTCCCTCAAAATTTCCAGCAGTTCATGACTTTTTCATGGACATTGTGAAGTTCTGGCCATGGGACATTCCCTCCTATTTCACAGAGGGCAAACAATGGTGCCAGCCATGTGATGGAAAATGAAGAAAAATGAGACATCTGACAGTGTCCTCGAGCTGTGAAAAGTTTTCTTTTACTGACTGTTTTAGGGGAAAAAAAAAATTTTTTATCCTGAGATATACTTACATTTTCTCTATAGCTTTCTATGAACATTCTGCATAGCCAAATGCAGGTCTGACAGGCACAAACAGGTTAAAGATACCTGTTGAAGGAAGGATTTATTTTTTTTTTTTCCCGCTCATATTCTAGCAGTGGCATTTAGCGGGGCTTCACAAGCCGCTCCATGAACCCAGGACACAGCAAAGTGACAGTTGCCTCTGGCACTCGGCACCTGTCACCAGAACAGCAATGATCAACGTTTCGTTTGCCCTTCAAGTCAGGGAGGATTTTTTTTTTTTTTTTTTTTTTGGTGATTAAATGTGAAACTTTTCAAGTTTGGAAGCAGTTAATTCAACAACAGAGATTAAAGGGAGACAGAGGTGGTAAGGAAGGAGGGGAAGAGGAATGCCACTTGCTCTGAAAACCAGCCAGCAGCAGGAGCAATCACAAAAACTTCAAGGACCCTCCTTGCCCTGTCAGTCTACTCCAAACTCCACAGAAGTGGGAGGTGATGGGGTGAGTTTTTTGCCGTGTACCGGTGTGTGTGCTGCTGGGAGAGCAGTGAGGCTGCCTGGAAAACCCCACCCCGACCTCGTGTTCATGCCCACTCCCGCTGATACACGCGGTTGAGTTTAATTTTTAAAGTGAGCTAAAATAACAAAAGATGCATGTTAATCTGTGTTTAGTTCGGTGGTGCTCGGTACATCTCCAGTGACATCTTCATTAGCGAGTCGAACAAGGCCAGGCAACAATTCCAGACACCACAACTTCATTTTCTACACAGTTTGGTTTTGGTTTTGGTTGGTTTTTTTTAAAACAGTTGCCACAGTTTTGACCTGAACTACTAAACTAACGGTATCTGACCCTGGTTTCAGGAAGCGTGACGGCCAAGGAACTTTCCCTGTAAGACAGTTTGGATATGGTAGCCCCATCTTGAACAATAAAGTCCTTCATTAGGGTGGCTGCAGGCTGGTTTGTGCTACTGCTGGCAGTCCCTGTGGGTTGGTGCGGCTGCAGCGGTATGGAGATGGAAGGCATCACATCTCAGAGCCCATCAGGTTGCCAGCGAGAAATATCCTGTGGATTGTGCAGACCTCTTGTCTGCTTAAAGAATGCAGCGCAATTAATTTTCTTCTTTAAACTTAGACATCAAGCCCTTGTTCTGAGCTATGGCCCGGGGGCTATAGGCAGCAGAGCTGGATGCATGGGAATACGGGGCTGGTGTTTTTAACTCCTAGGCCTGAGGATGCCAGCCAGAGTTCATCAGTAACCTCCCTTGCTTTTAACAAAAAGGCTTTGAACTTCATAGATTTTTAAGAGAATATTTGGGGGTCAGCCTACTGGTACGTGCCAGGTAGACAGTGTTTCATTAGAGCATCTCAACAAGCTTTATGCTGGGCATGCCTTTTGTCATGGAAGTCACAATCTATTTTTGCTGCTTTAATCATCTATGATACTGTCAGCAAAGCTGACTGAATAGCTCCAAATGGACCAGTTATACATTGAACTGACCCAGATCAGTTACTTCTGCAATATCTTTCTCTGCTTGTAATACTCTTACATGTACTTGTTTTGCAGAATGTTTTGAGATGTATTCGTATAAAGAGAAATACACACATATGTGTATGGTTTCTTTCATATTTTATAGCTTTGGGTTGACTGCAAATGTTTTTCCACAGTTTCCAAAGATTCTTTTGCCTGTAAAAAATAATTTAGAATATCAAAAAAAAATGATGACAATAATGCAGTACCCCCTTCTCAAACTGTTGCAACTGTATTTCTATAAAACTGTTTCTCTGTAAACTAGCTGAAAGAATGTCTAATAACTATCAGGTAGTTCTGGATGAATTATTTTAATCTTCAGATTTGGGTAGGAAAGGAAGTAAAGAAAGAAAAATAGTGACCATTTTCTCTAATTGGATCCATCACTGACTTGTAATGAAAGAGTACTTCACATCTTCCAGAGTTTGAAAGCTAGGAAAATATAACTTCTGTTACAAGAGACAGAGATTTGCTATTCTTAAAAGCAAAATATTAGAGCTATGTATTATAAACATGCCTCTCAATTTAAATGAGTCAGAAATGGCACTTTGATGAGAACTTTTCTTACAGCAAGGACTGGTATGCAACTAAGTTCAATTCTTCCCTCCTTTCAGCTAAACGAGGAGTTTCTCCCTTCTGCAGGTGAGAGAAAAGCAGCAGCCCTGTTCAGGACATCCTCTCCAGCGAGATGTCCCTGCATGTGCCCAGAAGGTGAGGGATGAAGGTCTTACCGGCACATCCTCCTCGTCTGTGTTTGAGCTGAGGGTGTTGCGTAGCACTGCACTCTTGCTGTACCCAGCTGAAAGGCTGCATCCAAACATGACAAGTGTAAGGGACACGCTGGGTCTAGAGGTCCTATTGGGATAAATTTTCCAGTCGATAGGGATCAGCACAACTAGGAAGAGGTTAATAAACTGGATGTGAAGTACCTGTAGCCTAACTGCTGGCACTTATCATTGTAACATCAAATGGCAAGGGATGCCTCACCCTCCCTCAGAGATGATGAGAGAATAAAGCCAATTCTGAGTGGCATTCAGCAGTTACGGTGACAAGGACCAGTTAAACTTTTACAGACTTTTTTTAAGGTAACAGTTAATTTTAACACACACACACCCTTTTTTGTTATTGAGAGTAGACAGGAAAAACCCATTTCTGTGATAAAGGACAATGATTTTAAGAAAAATTGCATACTCCCTCTAAAACAAACTTTAGTTTCTACAACTTTATTTTCCTGAGTGCACACAAAAAAAAAAAAAAAAAGGGGGGTGGGAGAAAAAAGAAAGACTAATTGTAGTCAATATGGTGTTTTCCTTTATCGTGTACAAATGACAAACCCCGAGAACACAGAGGGCTGTAAAGCAGGTAGTTATCTGTTTTTCCCATAGGGGTTAGAGAAAATATCTTACTCACTACATGACTCTCTCGAGGCAGGAATACACTCACTTGCCAAAAGAACATAAGTTAAACATTTTTAGGAGATTTTTTATTTTGGTTCTTTAGTGCCTTGCCATTAGCCCAGGGATTTCAATGCAAAAACTCCCGCAGTGGCAGGAACCAGATACTGAACTCCTATGGCATTTCTATTTATTAAAAAGTGGATTTGGAGGCACTACTGAACTGACAGTAAAGGATTTGTTAGCTTATTATTTAGACAGGAGTAGGTATCTTTATTCTCAGTCTAAAAAACACGAAGAGTTTCTTTATGTGACCAGCCAGTGCAATGCTGTGTGACTTAAGAAAGGGAAGCTGTATCAGCAGCTGAAAACCAGGAGTTTCCCAAGAAAAAAGGTGTCTGAGGTGGCCTTGGTCCTCCAAAGGCTGTAAGGGACTGGTACCACTGCTCCTCTCTGCATTTGGCCCTAGGGTCAGGCCAGTTTGGGGATGTGCACCTCCACATCTCGTTTTGAATTTGTGCCTCTCAGGGGAAAGGAAAACAAAGTTTAAAGAGCCATGGAAAGAAAGAATAAAAGTGAGCTGTGATGACCCCAAGGAGGTTAAGCAATCCCCTGGGCTGAGGGGAAGGATGTTCCTCAGTCCTTGGTAGAAGCCCAGTTTGTGCAGGGGAGCGTGGGGTGCTCCCCTCCAACACTGCCGACACTTTAATGGTTGGGGCACTTCCCCGAAATGCTTGTTGAGCCGTGTTACTGCTTAGAAGGACCCTTGGTTCACACATCCCAGGCAAGTTCTCTTACAGATGGACATTTACACACAAAAGACAAGTGATGTAACCCTTCTGTCATTCTTGAAATAAAAGTAGCTTTGATAGTTTTGGGGCGTGTTACATATTCTTAAATATTGCCTAACAGGTTGGGTTGGGGTGTCAGGTGCCCAAACTCCAGTTGCAGTTTAAACCTCCATGAGCTTCTGTGGGTCTCATACAGCCTCTGGTCCTTGGTAGAACAGGGTTGAATTTATATGGCCTCCTGTGAGCTTGCTCTGTGCAGATTAATAGAGAATATATCCCTCTTCACGTGACAATTCAGCAAAGAGAGCTTTAATTCTCATTTTCCTGCCTAAGCAGCAGCTCGGTTTCCATGGCTGTCTGTTGGACCTCCTGATGGTGCAACTCTACAGGGATTTTTGGTTTGCTCATTCTGGCATGAAGCAATTATTTCAGTCCAAAAGGCATCCTTGTGCAAAACTGGCAATACATTGTGCCAGTACCTACAGCTTACAGAAATCGTGGAGGTGTCCAGTTTTACTCAAAGAGTGTTAGAGAGCACAGCAATGATCTAATTTCTACCAGCCGGCTCGAGGACCGGACCTCACTCCTCTGGGCACATTGCAGAGGCACTGCAGCTGTAGCCACTGGAGATCACTCTCCTCAGCCACTTTCAAGCCACTGACCTAATCACAGGTCCACTTCTTCTTATTACACCCCCTCTGAGCTTTTCTGCTTCCCCCTGGTTTGAGGAGTTCCAGTTACTTATGTGAAATATTAGCAGGTGGGGGAGATGTTCATTAATAAAGCAGACTCCAGCTGAAACGGCCATATGCTGGTTTGTTAGCAGTGTCCTGCACAAACTGGAAGAGTAGATACCTAGCTACTGTGCAAAGGCAATGACATATGGAGTTCAGCATGGCTTTGTACCCAAAACGGTATTTAAACTTTCAACCTTCAAGCAGAGACTCCAGGCTGCATCTCATTTTGCTTCTTTCTTTCCTAATTTGTAACCAATACTTGATTTAGTAAATGCCAGAATTCAACTCTAAGGATGAATGAAAAAGCCTCAGGAAACTAGTGACCTCCTTAATAAAAGAATACGATAACTTTACTAGATTTAACATTTCAGGGGTCTATGAAGATTGAATTGGAAAGATTTTTTTTTTTTTATTTCTTCTTCCTTTCTGCAGGGGGAAAATGAAAGTCCCTGGACCACACAGCTGGTTACTTGATACGATGTGCCATTATAGAAACAGAAAGTGTTGGCTTTCATTACAAGTCAGAAATAGGCAGTTAACACAAAAAAAGACTTTTGAAATATCTGCCACAGAAGCTGAAAGGAATATTTGCTTTTCCAGAGGTTGTTCTTCTTTAAATGGGGCTCATAATTTAAAAGTAAATATAAAATCCATCCCAGATGTATTTATGCTCACGTTTGGCTCCCCTTTACAGAAAGTTTTAAAGCATTACCAGTTCCAATTATCTTCTTGAACCGTTTTCTGTGAAGCTGACATTAGTCCCTTCCAAACAGCAAGTGAGGCTGATTCTCCTGGCACAAATCACCATCTGTTGAGGTTCTTGGGAACGCATGGGCTAAAAGTTCCTGCAAGATCAAAACTCAGCACTATCTGACAAGGAATATTTTGCAAAGCTTCATATCAACTGGATCATTCAGTTGGCTACATTATCTATGCTCAGTGCGCAGACAGGGCATAAAATAAGATTATGGCAAAGCAAAACCAAGAAATCTTTCAAAAAGCTTTTCTCACCTATTTACATTACTGCACTAAGACTGGGAGACATATCACCTTGGTTTAACCATACAGAAGTGAAGCATCTCGCTTAGCTACCTTGGTTTCCCCTAGAATTAAAGGCAACATATATAGATAATAGAAACTCCTAGGGACAATTAGTTCCTTCCTAGAATAGTTCTGAAATAAGTGCAGTGAATTGCCCTCTGGAGGCAGCTGTCTTTATACACCATCAATAAATGCAACACACATGATTAGATTTGACAAGTCACTGTAATTTTTTAACAAGGTACTTAAGTGAGGCAACAGTTTCCTTTTAGCATTTTACTTAAAATATGCTTGAACTGCAGGATAAGCCAAAACTTTTCTTTGAGAAACTTTCTGGAACTGGACATGAAGCCATTTGACTTTGAGATTTCACAGTGATTTTCTACCCTGGTTCACAAGATGAAAGTACAAAACTTAAAACCATGGCCTGTCCTTGCCAAACTTAATTTGAATCATCATCTGAACAGAATTTTTTTGGGTTTAAGGCTTTGAAATGCCTTATTTTGTTTTGATTTTGATAATTTAAAAACTTTTAAAGTCAAAAGAACAAAAGGTCATTTGTGAACTAAAAATTATGTATTTTGTTCCTTCCATTCTGCCAGAAATATGGTGTTTCAATTATTCAAAAATATAAATAATGAAATAATTCAAACAGAGCAGCGTTAACAATTTAAATTTCCAAGAATATTAATTCTGTGGTGATAGTGCTTTACTAGAAAATTCCTGAATAGACCTACTCAATGCAGAAATTTAAGCATTACAGAGCATATGTAAGGAGTCTGGAATAAATGAGATCTCATCAGTCTATTGAGATTGACTGCTATTTGTAAGATTGTTTTAAAATTTGATGATGTGAAGTTTTTGTTTATCAAAAGACAGCCAGAGGGGACTGGTGATGATCACTCCTGCCTTTAAGCACTCCATTATCCTTGATCCAAAATGCAGACCTCATTGCATGGTGCAAGCAATGTCAGGCTGAGCGCCACAAGAAATGCTGTGAACACTTCTAAGCATTTTCTTCACTGAAAGACAGCTTGTAAAACTCAGAGACTAAAGAAAGTGCTTTTAAAAAGTATCAAGCAAAGTTATAGTTCACAAATGCATCTTACATAGGAAATGTTCCCACTAAAGACAATGGGAAAGCGCGTGCAGGATCACCAGTTCAGGCTCTAATGCAAGGCTATTTTCAGTGCAATCGCACACAAGTGAACTTACTTAGATGCAATAAGCATCTGCAAGGTTGGCCCTTTTACACAAATACCACTTAAACTCCACAGAAAAGAAAATTCCTCTGGGGTGAAACACAACAATCATTGAACAGCTAAGTAGAGAGAAGGGGGGGAGGAACCGCACAAACATATCAAAGAAAAGACTTGAGGGAGAGCAAGTATTCACACTGGCATGAAAAAAGCTGGAGTAAAGCCAGGCTGCCAGATTTGGTACCCCATGCAAAGTAGTCTGGAAACAAATAATATCAAGTGTAACTTCTTATGTTAATACTATAGTAAAAATATATAAACCCACAGCATTTCCATTTTAAAAGTATCCTGCGCTTCAGTTTTAATAGTGCCCCATCTATGTATATGGGAGGAATTAAAAATAGATAAATAAATTAAATTTGACCAAAGGCAAACTTTGAGTGATCTTGGGAGCTGCTCAGGAAAAAGATTTTCTGCTGGGGAGAGGAAGCAAAAGCTGTGTCAGGTTGACTTGAGACTGTGAAACTGTTTTGTTGCTGGTCTAAGGCAGAACCTGAAACAAGCTCGTGACTCCAAAGTCCAGCCTCACACATCCTTTGAGTCAATGAAATATTCCTCTCCCAAACCACAAAAGCAATCCCATCTATTTAAGGAAGGCCAAACCATATTATTTATACTCTTACCCCATATATCCCTACTCCTTTCACGGAAATTTGTAAGTAATGATACCTAGTACTGTCTTCAAAGCAAAATACTTGGCAGAAGAGGTCAGTATCATTATTTCCACTTTACAAACAGGAAGAACAAGGCACGGGCAAGGTCAGACTACACATGTGTGTCATGATTCTCAAATTGGCGCTTTAATGCTAAGCCACAGTTCTTGCTCCTCAAGCTTCCCTTCTCTCTCCCTGCCTTCCAAAAAATCACCTTTCCATAACTGCGATCATCAAGTCTACAACACCTGTATTTCATATGCATATCCATTCTGATTCAGGTAGAACGTGTCCTTCTTTTTATTTACAGTTGGACTAACACATTCATAAATGCATTGCAAACTCATTGAGACAGAGGCCATCCTTCTGGTTTCTGCATTTCCTGCATACAGACACTGTATCCTGGCCCACAGCTGGAGCTAGTGCTTTACAATGCATCGTTCTGCGATCATTCTGTCTGATTTAAATAACTGGGTAATTCAGTTATAGCAGTTTTAGTAAGGCATAAAATTCCCTTTCGCTGATGTTGTGTTAGTATGGCTGTAGTGTACATTTACGTTACAGTTGTTCCCTAGATGTGAACCACACCTCCTTTGGACTAATAACTCATCTTACTACAAGCAAGCCTTGAATTTATAGCAGGACTTCGCTAGAAAAAAAGAAAAAAGAAAAAACAAAAAGAGTATTTGAGAAACACAAATGATCCAGAACACCTACTTTCAAGGCTGTAAGAACTTTGGACAATCAATAGAGAGAAGCTTTTGCAACTTCTGAATTAAATGAAGCTCTCCTTGTATGTTCTGCCAGTGATGTATCACCTGTCTCTCGTTGCCTCATAGAGGCTGGCATCCTTACCACCTCTCCGCTTATTAACGCCTTTCTCTGCTGTGAATGGAACAGCTACTTTTTTCTCAGACTGATTGACATAATGAAGTTAAACTCAGAGCAATTTCTCTTAACCTGTAGGCACCTTTGACGCCCACTGCTATTTCAGGCTGGATGAAAGGTTTGTAGACCTCAGACCCAGCCCGCGTTGGTGGTTTTTTTTTGTTGTTTCCTTGTTTCCAATACAATTGCCCTAATAAGACTTCCTCAGCATGCTACCGACATTTAGACCAATGCAATCAGGCTTGGAGAGCCCTTTTGCTTAGGGTGCTCAGGAGGAATTTTGGATGCACGTGCAAACATGTAGGCAAGACCAAGAGCACACCAAGTCCTGGTGCTGCAGAAGTGAAGACATAATATAACCCCAGAGCCTCGGTGGAAGGTGAGCTTCCAGCTTCTACTGCCACAACGAAACAAGAGGGAAAACTGCTGCGAGAAGGGGCTCGAGCCCCACGTGTTCAGCCTCCTTTGGTGGTGGTGGTGGCAGATGGGACGTGCAGAACTTCTTGAGCTCACTGGGTGGGCCGGAGGAAGAAACTTTGGGAACGTAGCTTATTTTGCAAAGGACACCATTGTTTACCGTGTTTGCCTATTTAACCATATGGCACTTGGGTAAATTCACACCGTCTTGAGCTCGAGCTGTTCAGCAAAGGTCTGATGTTGCTGCTTGGAAAGCTGAAGAATGAGCATCCACTGGGAGTCTTTAGAAACATAGCGTACTTCTTTCAAGAAACTAATACAGCAATTGATAAGTATAAACACATAAAGGTAGCTGTTTCTACAGATGGTGAATATTTGACAAATCCCCAGAAAACATATGGATCCTTGTTTATCAAAATACAGAATGGTCTGCATCAAGCTAAGAATATTTTAAACTTTCTTTTTGATCACAAAATACCTTTTTAATTCAAGTATTTTAAACTTTTTTAAACTGACCAACAGTCTGATTATAATAGTCTGGTTCATCCAAATTTCCGTCTATGAATCTTGCCTCTAAAGAAAGCTATTTTATTACTTTTTATTAGAATTTGTCATTATAGATCATCTATATTACCGTAGTGCCCAAAGCTGTAAATGAAAATGATAATTACGTTGACTGCTATGCAATTTTTAATAGGCTTTACCCCTAATCTGAAGGGGTTTCCAAAGGAGACACTTAATTCTTTATGACCATTTATTGTTTTGTCTCTTAACTTTTATCTTAAGTAGGTAAGAACTGCACTGAGACTTTCTAGCTCAGTACACACATGGGGATGAAAAATCCCCAAATCTGTCCAGCACGGGTTCAAGTGAAATGGTCACTACCATGAACACACAGACAGAGGCTGAGAGCTTCTGCAAGGATGTCAGGAGAGTAGGGTTTTTTCCTCTGTCTTCCTCTGACCTTATAAATAACTCAAGGAACATGACAACGCCTTGTGAACAGACACTGACGTGTGTCCCAAGCACTCAGGCAATGCTTTCTCTTTTCTGAATCCATTGTTTCTTGGGCGATGCACAGCTCTCAGCAAGTGTTGTCACAGCAAATGAGAGGTGGTTCCAGTTGCCTCCACTTCAAAATTTACCCAAAGGCAGGATGATTATGGAAGAGGAACCAAGCACCAGGAGATCTCTTGCTACCACTGAGTTCACTACAGGATGGTGGCTGCGCTACTGTGGCACTGTGACTCAGTTTCCCCATGTATGAAACTAGAATACATCTTTTGAGAGGAGACTAATTTCAACTTCTAACAGATAGTTAAGAGATGAAATTGGTATGTGGGCTCTGTCACCCATTCTTAGCATTCTTCAGCAAGTTATTCAGGTTGCAACAGGGAGTTCTGTAGCAAATTTCCACCCTCACTGCTATTTTCTGTCTTCCATTTCCTTTTGGCAAGATCTTCTCTTTTTACAGTGCTTCTTACAAAGAAATGCCAGTCTGTGCTTGACGTCTCTAAGCCCTTACCCTTTACGTAAACCAGCTCCAAGTTCTGCAGCTCTTCTCCTGGGGCATGAGTGCCCTGTGCATGAGCAGTGATACCACCACTGGATCTATGATGTTATTGAGAAACAAGGTAACAGAGCAAAAAGGTGGCCAAGTCTGCCACGTCCAGGTGAGGTAAAAGAGGATGTTATTTATGTAGTGCACAGGGGAATTAAATCCTTCCCCCACCCCCGGTTGTTCTGCCAGCTGCGGTGTGCATGTCTGCAGGGCAAGGGAGCCAGCGAGGCAGCAGAGCAGACAGGGCAGGGCTGGCAAATCTGCTTTGGAATGCGGGGGTCTAGCTTGTGGCAGAGCGGACCAACGAGTACTGAATCAGAAAGCTGAAGCCGAGGGAGCCCTAATCTCCTTTTGACCATGAGAGATTGAAGGGGTTTTTATATTCTTTGCCCTGTACAGGAAAATATTCTCTCTTAAGGCATTAGCAGGTAAATCTCTTCATTATACAACATCAGCAGGGAAATGACGTCTGTGTTTTCAGACTTACAGGAATGTTGTGCGCTCAATTCCAGCTCCTGCCTTCAGGTTTTGCTGTTGCCTTCCCAGAAAAGTCATACAGGGAATATCAGCAGTTGAAAGGAGCTCACGGTACTAAAAACCTGCCCCCAGAGCACAAAGGTAGGCAAGCTTAGTCAGAGGGTAAGATAATTTTTAGCTATCCATCTAGTCCAACTAGTCTTAACTTACAAAGGAAACTCATCTCATCCCAGGATATGTAATGCTAATTGGGCTAAATAATCCCAAACTCTTAGGTGTCTACCATGCTCCTCATTCAGAGTCACATTTAATAGCCTATCCTCAGCATCTAATATTTCAACAAATAAAAATAGGTGGTATTAATCCCCTGATGAGAATCAGCAGTCTCAAAAGACGTGATGGCTAAGGTAGTGTCCTTATTTCCCTTGACTGACGGGAAATTGAGGAACTGACGCTGAAGGCTGGATCCAGCCAAGGCCGTGAGAATGGCTCTGCCACTGAGGTCAGTTCAAGGGTCCAAATTGTGCAGCTAAGGCAGGAGAAGGGCTGGGAACTCTGCATTCAAAGCCTCTTTCACATGATTTGTAAGATGGGGATAGGGCTACACAGATTGTTTGAAGTTTTCAGATGGAGGATACAAAAGCAAGAGAGGAAGAAAGCTTTCTAACACTCCCCCGGGGCGGGGGGGGGGGGGGGGGACACGGGGACACGACACACGACTGCTTTATTTTGCAGTATTTTGCAGAAGTAAATATTCTTTCTTAGTCCAGAATAAGAAGTCATGGAGCATCCTTCAGGAAAAATGGCATTTAAGGTATCTGTATGCTTGCCAACTGTGAGCTCTTGCATTTGATGCCAACAGAACAGTGACTGCTGCAGTACCCTAACTTGCAAGCCCTCCCTATTGTAGTGTTTGTTCTTACACGTCAACACCTCTAGGCCATATAGATGTGACATATGGATGCACAGACATGCTACAGACAAACTGCTATCTTTGGATCTTCTTCCTGTTTCCACAGTAACCTTACAGAAACAGCTAGCAGTCAATAGAGAAAATCAAAGGCAGCAATAAATCATAATTTTAGGTTAGGGAGGAACAGACCTTGAATACTGAGCAACTGATACACAGTGTAATACAATTTAGGGTATTTATTATGCTAACCCAGGGCAGGAGCGCGTAGGCATATGATGTGGCATTTACAACACACATTTGCTGCTGGTTAAGCAGGAGTGCAGATGACAGAGCAGGTACAGAGATCTTTATGCTCACAGACTGTTTAATGGCTTAATCCTGTTGCTAAACTGAGCTGAGCTTTGCTTTGTACATGACGCTTCCACATGCTCATCCAAGAAGTGACACTGAGACGTTTATAAACAGATGCCCCATCATTATCGGCTGACTTTGCATGCTAAGGTTAGTTCAGGGAAAATAACAATAAGGAGAAAAGACCAATCAAATATGTTAATTCAGGAGTGTCACACTCTTAATATGAATTGGTGCTCATTAGTGTGACAAGTGTCACATTAGTTGAGTCCTTTTTTGGTAGCTGTCAGTATATTGCTGTGTATTTCACAAATAGTTTTTCTCCCAAAACTGTTTCTCTCTAGGGAGCAGTTTAGGTAACAGTCAGATGAATTACCTAGTGAAAATTGAAAACTGGTTTTTCTATTAGTCACTCAAAGGGTAGTACTCCAAGTAAGGAGCCTTAGCAGCTCTAATCCATTCTCCTCCAGACCATCAAATCACTTTGGATCCACCTGGTAATGAGTGCAGGGTCTGCGGGTACCCTGTGCTTGTTTTAAAACACTTAATTCTCAAATTTGGCACTAAAATTGTAGCTGCAGTAACATGGAGAATCGTGATTACAGCAACTCCACTCCAAATATTTACTCAATATTGTTCAGTCTGGTTTTGAAATGATATCAGGGTTCATGCTAATGGTATTAACCTAAAGATTTCACTGTTAGCTCATGCGTGCTAGCAAAAATAGAGGGAACAATAGCACTGACATAAGCTCCCCTCTAAGAAAATTGGTGCTTTGTTAGAACATTAAAAAGTCCCATTCGTGGGATCAAAGCCTATCTAACTTGACTCAGAGTGACACGTCAAATTGGAAACCTAAGACTAAATATATATTCCTGCTGTTTGTTATTTTAAAATCCTATTTGTCTCTCTAATACTTTTTCTCCCTGACACCAAACAAAATAATGTTGTTTTAAGATGGATGTTGATCACTACATCACTGCTCTCCCTGGAAGAAATGCATGTGCCTAAAGCCCGGTAGGACACAATGTCACTCAGCTGGACTCATTAGCATGGCAGCAGTTTTGCATTTACATCTCTGCACAGCTCCTAGGGAAAGGTAGCTCCAGTTCAGAGCATAGCATGTGTCTGTCTGCAGCTGAGAAGGTAGACATGCCCTTAAAAGCCAGACCATCCTTCAAGTAGCAAGTGAAACGGGCAGCTGCGGAGAGGCAGTGGCAGATTTTTGTCATGCAAAGGACAAGGGCTGAGTGAGTAATTCTGGATGAAATCTCTTGATCCGTTGTAGATAGTCTCTGCGGCCTTGGAAAAATAGGTATCAGCACCTGAGCCACAGAAGCACGTAGGTGTGCAGGGTTCAACTTTACATAGAATTTGATTGCCTGAGTATACAAGCACTGAGGTCATTTCGTTTCTCCCTGTTGTGACCAACCAAGGTAGGAAAAAGGTCAGCAGGAGACTCAAAATAGAATTTCTTCATCTTTTCATGCTTAAATCCTCTGAAAAACCTTGCCCTGCGGATGGACTCTGAACACACCTCCAGCATACAGCAAGCACCGAGCTGAGCAGCCACAGTAATTTCCATCATTAATGTGGCTGGTGGAAGCACCATCTCCTGGACTGAGCCAGAGCTCTGTGCTCTGCACACTCAGACAGAAGAGAAATGAGCTTCCGTGCCTTTTTTTTTGTCAAGTGCTTCGAACCCCCAGCTCCTTTTTCCTAGGGGATGCCAGGCTTTTGGAAGCCCAGGAAGAGCAAAAACGTGATGTGTGAGTGAGAGCCTCTGTTCGTTCTGCACAAATTTTCAACAAAGAAGCCAAGATTTCATGTGTCATTGAGCAAGGAGACAAATTTATGTAGAGATGCTTTGGTTGCAAAAAGCCCCATGAGCAGCTCCCAGTCAGGGATGGAATAGGGCAGTTGGGATATTTTAGGAAAGCCTGTCCTGATCTCATGCAGGTCTCCAGGCTTTGTCCCCAAAATCCAGCAGTGGGAGGAGATCACAAATATATTTTTGGCACGTCTGAGGTGTCCTTCGCATCTTCAGCCTCTGCACTAGCTGCTAGGAAGCCCAATTGTAGGTGCCTAACCCTACCCGTGACCTCAGTAGAAACCAGTGAACTCTGTCATGAACTCTGCCACGGAGCTGGGCATGTAGATGCCTTTGTGGGATTTGCCCAGTAGCTTTTCTTGGCTTCCCATGTGGGCTTTGAGCATCTTTATTTTACCTCTGGGGTGTTTTGCAGTACTAGTATGTTAACAACTACAAGTCCTTTGCAATGACAGCAGAACAGCCAGGGAAACCTCTAAATTCAGGAGAGTCCTTCAGAGTAGGCAGAAAGGCTTTGCAGAGTGAGTAAATACCAAATTCCTTAGACTGAAAGAGAGGCTTCAGACAAATTTTGTTTACACAGGAAAAGTGAGAACTTGTAATTTTAGCAGCATTTCACGGGTTTCCCTGATCTTTCTGGGAGACCATGTGAAGGAATAACTTTACAACTGACAGGCACTCTCCAACAGACTACACAGTGGTGAGTGATGTTGCTAAATGAACAAAAGTGCTTCTGCTCTTTCCAGCACAGGTTAGCGTGAATGCAATTGAAAGACTGGCCATTTTGCAATAAAAGAATTGAATGGGCTTTTGTCTTCTCAATCAATCCAAGGTTGCTTTTTATGAAGGAATATACATTCCCTCTTTGACCTTAATAAAAGTGGGGAGGTCATTGTGTAAAAAAGATAATTAATTTTCCAGGGTTTTTATTAGGGGGGGAAAAAAAAAAAAAAAAGGTAAAGGAAGTGCCCAAAGTGTGCAATTAACAAACATTAAAGCAACAAAATATTGACCCTAATTTTTTCCCTTTATCTATTCCCTCTCAGTTCCAGCATCTGAAGCAATAATAGTGGCTAACAATCAATGGGTTCCTAATGAGAGCAGCTCACACTACACCCACAATAATTATCTTTTGAAAAATCAATAGGGAAGGAAATGTGAAAACAATTTGATATAACGTGCGACTTCCTCTATTTCTGTTTATACTTATATACAAGATCCCCTTCCTCCCTTAACTTCCCCCACCTTAGAGGCAGGAAAGATGTCTCCATCTTGGAAGATAATCATATAATTAAGATGTATGAGATGTGCCTGCCTGTGACATGTGAAATAAAAATATAATGAAGGAAACAATGCAAGCATGTATAAAGGGCCTCCTCACCCTCAGCAATAGCATTTGCTGCCATGAACAATATTCTTAATCAGAAAAAATAGTCCTTTATAATAATCATGCTGCATACAATAATATTCACAACAGACCCAGGATGGCATGGCTGAGGAGGTATCAAAATACAGAAATAATTTTGCTATGAAATACCTAGGAAATTACATCCTGAACCTCTTTCTGCTGTGGATGTTTCTGTTGGGACTGGGTCATCAGTGTTGATCCGGTTTTCACCGGAAAATAATTTAATAAAAGTGGAATGAACACAAAATTTCAACCTAGTTCCATAGATACAGATTATATCCTGTGACTCCAGGGTGATACTATGTAAGTTTTGAGAAGCTTTAAGTCTGGTTCAATAAATGTCACAAACCGGTCCAGCAACTAAATGTTTCCATGGCTGTGATGAAGGATAAAAGTGGTTAACGCTACCTTTGCCATACCCCTCCCATTGTCATTTACCCATCCACCACCTCAGCGAAAGAGGCTGTTTTTCCATTTGAGGTTGAGAGCATGAAAAGATTGGCTGCAATGAACACCCATAATAAGATATAAAGATTTTGAATGGGCTGAGACTGGGAAATGCGGGGACTGCATTTCCATCTGCAAACTACCAGGCTTGATGTGAAAGTTGCAGGTATAACCAAAGAAATCTTCACAACCTGCTACATAAATAATGCTGGTTACGATGCCATCTGAAGCTAGCTCAGATTAGTCCCCTTTAACATTGCCAGGCAAAAACTAACTTAGGAAGGAGTGTCACTGGAAAAGAATTAAATCTGAGATTCCCATCTGGCTAAAATATAGGGTGATGGTGCGCAATTAGACCTTATCTACAACCCAGACAAGTAGGGCAGGAATAGAAACATCCATCCAGTCAAACTGAACGCCCTCCTGCTTCTTACCACTCAGGCTCTGCTTTAGCACCAGGATGTCTCAGGCTTTAAATGAAATGTCAAATATAATTTGGCTCTGGATACACAAGATATATGATTGCCCTTGGAGAAAGTTGATAACTCAGCGTGCTCTGTGTCAAATGTGTATCTACCTGATACTCACTCCATAAAAAGCACTAGCCTGCTTTCCCTCGACTGTGTAACATAGTCAGACTCCAAACAGGCCTGCCTGCAATTTACACAAATAGGTCCATTTTGAAAGAAAACCTTCATATCAGAAAGGAGAAATGGCTTATTGAAAGTTGACTCCAAGTTAAATTTCCAAATGGCACCACTGCACATTACATTAGCATTCAGTGACTGGAAGGCAGTTACCGTACCCGCCATAGATAGCTTAGCATCAGATGAGGAATTATGTTAAATGACAGATTCGGATCTCTTCAAGACTCAATTTGGAAACTTTCATTTGGAAGTATGGTGTACTTTCAGAGAGGTTTTAACTGCTTGGAATCCAAGCAGGACAGAAAACACAGAGGGGATATTTGTGATTATTGATGGCTTCAACATTCCTTACAATGTCTACTGCATCTAAATTTTGTCCTGAGAGAATGGAAAGATTATCTGAACCCATTTGCAAACTTTCTGGTTTAGATGAGCTTTTAAAATCAGGTATCTTCTGTGTACACAAGCAAAGTAATGGCCCTGATTTAAAAAAAAAAAAAAAAAAAAAAAGAAAAAAGATATCAGTATACAATTTTGTTGTGTGTCTGTACTTGCTGTATTCACATGGCACTGGAAGAGATATGTTGCCAATGAATCTTTTCTGCACTTTTATCTGTTGTTTGCAGGCATCACTCAGAAAATATTCAGTCTGATTATTTTTCTTTGTGCTTTTGGTGTCTTATGCAGCCTATCTTCAAAACTGGAATGCATCACGCATGTTCCACTATTACCATGCAAAATACACTAAGAGAAATACTCGAAACTTTGCACCTTGCCAGTTAGACTTTGCCATTTTTGAAAAGCCACGGTGGTTAAATGTAAAGTCAGTGACAGATACTGTGCAGAAGGACATCAATATATAGGCAATATACTTGTCAGTCACAGAACATGAGAAATGCCTCGTACACCCAAATAAAAGCTTGTAGTCTAAGCTTTGCAGAGATAAGGTTACATATGTGATATTTTGTCCTTTTTTTCCAAGAACAGAGGGTAACAAGTTTTACTCCTGTATCTAAAAAAAATTCTCTACTTTCTCAGCTAATTTAGTGGCACTTATGCTTGAGATTGAAAATTAATTGAAAGGTTCGATTAAAAATCCTCATTTTCTTCTCTTTCTTGAACAGAATAAGGATTTGGCATCTCTTTGGCATCTTTGTTTCTAACAGGACTGATAAAGAACTGGAATGCATCTCCTTAAATTAATGTATCTCCAGTCAAGCACCTCATGAGCAACTTTGCTTCTTGTGCTTGAAGAAGCCAGATGTTTCTCTTCTCAAATTTCCATCTCCTGGTCTACCTGCACTTTGTTATTCATGCCCTTCTAAAGCTGTTGTATTCTTCAAAGAAAGAGCTTCCAGGACCTGAAGAGCTTCCAACAGAAGCTTTTAATCCACATTACTCTTAATTTAAGGTTGAAATGTACTATTTAACTTGGTTTTTAGCTCTCAAAATACCTCAGAAGAATTCAATTCACTTCAAGGTAGAGGAAAGAACCAGAAATAAGAAAGCAACATTCATAAAAATTATGCATTATGCCGAATTTCACAGAAAACTGAGAAGCTAAAATCATACTGAACGTACCAATATAAGAAAGAAACATGTCTAGATCACTAAGTTTACCTATGATCTCTTAACTTTGCCACAGAAAGTCCTACACCTCAACTGTCCACCTGATGTGTGTTCCTAGGGCATTTACGTTACCAACTCAGTTGAGAATTGCCAGTCCTTTGCTGGAGGTCTCCCTTGTTTCTCTGAATGTTGCCACATACCTGAAATCAGCTTCCCTGAACATTTGATCTTGAAGTTGTCGTTTCCACTAGCCTGCAGTTTTAATTATGTAGTTCTGTTCTACATGCTCACTTATTTCTGTAAAACCAGTGCTCTGTATTCTTTGTTCCTCTTTAGTCTTTCCTGTACACTTATTCCTATGAAATAATTTCAATACTATGAAATAATAGTATCAATACAGAGACAAACAATAACAGGTCGGCACTGCAGGATAGCAAGCTCAATCTATGTCCTCCTCAAAATCTTTAACAGAGCAGAATGAAAAAAAAAACAGACGGCTTTGCAGCATGACCAGAAGGTTAACAAAGCTAGGCCTTTTCCAATGACCTATAAGATTATTGTTGCTTTTCTCTCTAGACCAATATTGATTATATGTTCCAATTTCATTCAGATATTGAATTTGTTTTATTGGGCAAACAGCTGCAGTCTCTACTCCCCATCCCTTAGCAAATATTATTTCAAACTTCTTTTGAACTCACATTTCACAAGTATGACTCTGCTGCACTCACGAAAGCTTTTCCATCATGTGATATTGGTCCGGGATCACGTAGCTGGTCCAAACACAAGTTGACACACTGGTTTCACTGAAATAAGCCTTACCTGTGTCTTTCTCACCATGTCAATGAATAACTCTGTGGTTCTCCTCCCATGGGCTGCATAACACTGGTGGTCCATCATGGCAGTCAGGTAGGTTGTTGTCACTGGATGAGAAAACATCCTGCCTGAATATTATTTTCATAGAAGTTAGAAATAAAAGTATATGCTGTCCCCCAAACAAAAACACAGTAACCATTAAAATTAGAGGGCTAATAGTTGTTTGTCACCTCACTGGGGAATATGGGACTTGATCATTCCTCTTTAATCACAGCCTTAATCTGCTTTATTTTATTTTTTTTTAATTACTAATTTCTCAGAAATAAATGGTGTATGAATACAGACCTCTTGAGCACCACTTCACTTGACTTCCTTCAGTTAATAATCTCCAACCTATTTCCCGTGGTGTTTTGTCAGTTTTGTTTGAAAAAGCAGAGAGAGCAGATACAGAACAAAAGGGGCATGAAGTCAGAAAAGGTACAGTCGTAGGTAAACTAATGTCGCAGAACTGAAGACAAATAACTCCAGTCATTTCCATTTACGTAAAGAAGAGCGTGGGAAGAAAGATTGCTACCATTTGGAGCGTGGTTGTTTGAGCACTTTGGGATCTGGAGATCAACCACGGTCATGAATCAGCTGGGAAGTGATACTATGCAGAAGTATCACCACTTCACACTGGTTTCAGGATTTCAGTCTGTTTTCTTAAAATTATAACAAAACTGAAGCATTAGAAAGATCTCTTCAAAATCATATTTTTTTAATGTTTTGAAAGGTTTAGATTTCAACTTTTGTTTTAAAATTATAATACAGAGACAGAAGCACAGTTTTGAATAGTTCCTTCAAAAACATGCTCAAAATATTTCACTTCAAAATGTCTAAAGAAGATGCCAAAATATTGTCAGTGGTTCATCCCTTCACCCAACTCCTTCCTCGCAGTTTCTCTGAAACACTGTTTTCGTAATGTAAAGACATATTTTTATTTCAGTGGAACTGCGTTTTGCTGCAGAAAACGTTCCGCTAATTTTTTAACCATGATTTCTGGGAACGATGTTTCGGGAAGCTTTAATATCCCAGCCAAACAAATAATCTTTTGAGGTTGGTCGATCAAAGTTATTCTAGATCATGTGCAAAGCTAGTTCTGTGAAATACCAAGATTATTTCAGAAACATGAAAAGAGAAAGCATATATTTTACCATCTACTCCATTTATTTTTTTATTTTATTGATATATCTTGGTTTTTCTCCAAAGATGGACTTTATTAAGATATTTTTAGAACATATAGGATGGGTATTTTGGAATTATAATATTTTTTTGTCTTTTAGAAACCAGAACCTCTTGCTTCTAAAATTAAAAAAAAAAAAAATAAAAAAATGTATAGCTGAATTTTGTTTTTGTAGAATATACTCTATATTAAGTGTTTCCATAGGAATTTATTAAAAAGAATAATTTCCCAACCAGCCTCAAGTCTGTGTGTGTTCCCAAGGATAATTAAACAGAACTCCACAATCACCCTAAAGGTCATATTACTGCATATTTATGCTTGGATCCTCATGGCTATATATAGTAACACTACAAATTCTTCTTTAATCTTGCATATGAGGTTTCTCCAAACACCTCCTAGTTTTACCTTGGCTGTTCAGTTTGTCTGGGTGGCATTTGATTAGGCTTTAAGTAAAGGATATTCTCTAGCAAAAAAACCCTAGCCACCTTTTCTTGTCCTGATTTCTGCTCTTAACATTTTACCATCTATGAGACAAACTTGAAGTGGCCCTCAGAACAATTCTTAGAAAGAATATAGGAGAAACTGAAGATGTTGTTAGACTATAACACAGGCTGAGAAAGCATGTATCTGAAAGGCTTATAGTCACTAGAATACTGTCAGAACGCTAACGTACTTGCAAAAGGAGTCCAAAGGCAATGAAACAAATGACTACAGAAGTAATCAGCAGGTATAAGCATTTATAATTTACTTGCTGATATACACTGAAATTGCAAAGCTTTGCCTCTCGATATGAAAGAGGACAGACTTAAAGTAATCTCTGTTTTCCTATCACTCCCCCCAGCTTCCTTGCATCTGTGGAAATGCACATACAGATGAACAAAGCTTTCATATTCAGAGCCACCCGCTGAATGTGAGACTCATAAAATTTGACAGATATAAAAATGGAGGAAATATCCATTACTTTCTGATACATTACTGAAGACGCGCAAACAGGGAACAGACCAACTAGGTTAAGTATTGGTATAAATTAAACAGAAAGCACATTTGCTCTAGCACTGGCCTTTCAAATTGAGAGTGATGGCATGATTAAATAATTGAACTGTCTCACCTTGCACAGTCAGACAGAATTCCAATAGGAATAATTATTCCAAAATGGATATGAAGGCAAATCAAGCTCTTTGCCAGTTAATACAGCAGTCTACAACTTGACTTTTTGCTGTCTTGTGGATGAAAGAGGGATCAGGATCAACGGGTTGTTTTTCTTCAATTTTGCAAATGTGTCAATTACTTCATTAGGGCTGATCCCTTCATCAGTAATTTTCTTTACGAGGACAAGGTTTGGTTATTGGTCATGTCACGTAGTGCTGCAAGAAGGTGTCCTTAAATAGTTCTAAGAATTAATTCCCATGTTTGCCCAACATATTATGTAAAGCCCAAGCGTCACATCCATCATCTTGAAGGCTTCTTTCCCCAAGCCCATGTCATGAGCTCTGGACATTGGACATGACGTAAGCAACACCAGTCACACCATCCAAAGCTCTCCTATCACTTAGGTAGGCATGTCCCTATAACTGCACAAGCACCATGAATGTCATGGTGAGAGTGCATGTGAGAGTGCATACATACATGCATACATAGTGCATACATAGTCATACGAGCCACAACACAGTCCATGCAAGGTTCTTCTTTCTCATCCTTCCTTCTCTCCTGGTGGCCCAACAGAAGTCTGAACTTGATCTTTCTGTCTTCCTGGTGAACCCAAATTCTTACCATTATCTTACTATCCTTCGTATTTTTATATCCATATGTACCAAGATCAAAAGGTCTGGGGTAAAAAAAAAAAAGAATTCTCTGTAAGTTAATTGTTGAAAAGGAATGGCCAATGTTACTTGGAGGATTTGTTTGTTTAAACAAGTAGGGTGTATGGAGGGCAGCTGTAACTTCTACCTTCTTCAAACCACTTAAAATATTCCCAAGATAGTTCAGTAAACTAAAAAAGTAAAACACAGTGGAATTTTTTCCTTCCTTTCTTTTTTCCCATAATTTCAAACTGAAAATATATCTTCACTCACCATCCTAAGAGTTTAGTCCGTGCAACAGCTGCCCCCTGAGAAGAGGTGCACATTCATGCCTTTGCAGTTAGATTGGAGACTCTATCACTGGAAGCAATCCTGCATGAGTAGAGGGTCGGGGCTAGGTAATCTTACTTTCTCTCTTCTCTCTAGCATTTAGGACTTTGGGATGCACTGCGCATTCCTCCTCTCTTTGTGATATCTGTGACACTTCCCTGGGGACACAGCTGTTAACATGACAGCCATGCAGCACTGCAAGGCAGAAATGTCTCTTGCTTTGGGAGTGCCTTGGCAACGAGTCGACAAGAACAAAGATTGAGCTTATTGGAGCAGTGGACTAACACGGCAAATACTCACCTGTCTTTAAAGAAAAGGTATTTAAACTCCATGGAGGTGGTCATACTTGACACTGAAATCACCCAGGCAACTGCTGTTGCATGGCCTTCTCTTTTAAATGCCAATTATTTTCAAGGTTTGACACACAGCAGTGAATAAGCTTTTAACATTTTGATCAGAATTATTGTTAAACAGAGAATCCTTTATGCTTTGTGTCATCTCTTATAGTCACAAACCAGTCATTTGTGGCTAGCAGTGATGGTGAATATCCTACACAAAGAAAATGTGCATAGTAAGAGATGCTTTATTTAACTTCCAGTTTACTTATGGGTCTGCTCCGGGTTAAGAAGAAAAGAATAAGAAGGGGCCTGAGACTGAGAATTATGTACCTTCTCTGCATCAACTAGTCAGCTGGTGTGGGAATAGATCCTCAGCTGTGGGGATTTAGGGAACTAACAGTTTTTGATGACCTGGATCTTAGTTTCTGAAGCTCGATTTATATTGCAGATAACTATACACTAGAGAGCAGTCCAACTCAGCAGGCGAATTTAAAGTTTTCCCTCCACTTGCACCAGGTGGTCATCTGAAAGCTAACCACTAGTGCCCAAGTAACAGTAGACATAGAGGACAGCTGGCAAATTAGGCCTTAGGGCTGCTTTTGAAACAGTGTGGGTGTAACCTTATGCCATAAATTTATTAAGAAGACAAAAGCAGCTCCCAATAGAGGAGAATTATTGTCAGGATATCTTTAGCAATGATTCTTAGAGGCTGATATCCAAGTGAGTAATTAAATACAGCTTGGTTTATGAAACAATAAAAGGCGCATTCTATTTTTCAAAATCCTTTGTCTTTAACACTAAGATGCTAATGAATTCATAAACTACCTATTGTTTTCAAAGACTGATTCTAATCTGCATGAGATTAACTTCAAGTTAAGACACCTAAATGCAGATGTTCACAGGTTAATGGAGATCTGGATAGTACAGTCAGTAGAGGTTGAGCTATTCAGCAATCTAGTCACTGGGGTCAGGCTTTAGTTACCTACATGCAGGTCTCTGGTGACATGAAACATTCATGGAGGACGGTGGCTCTCATATGGGACCTGTGGGAGGCTCCACCATTTTTCAGCAGCTCTTGAAAGTCAGATAGACAACACCTGAAGACATCTCAGATAGCTCTGGATGTCTGTGTGTGAACAACTGAGCTCTAAATCTCCACTGACCATCACAGGCGCTACATGTGGACATCTACATGCGGACATCTACATGCACATTGGCTTTTTAATCTGGAGCTAACTCACATGCTAGTTGGCTCATTAAAGTTATTCAAGTGAGAAAATACTTAGTTTCTCAGTTAAAACTGCCCTTAGTTTCCCAGTCAACAGCATGTATCCTGAAATATAAAGAACAGTGATTTAGTTTCTTTGGCTATATCTGTGCTCTCTTGGGGGTGCACAGCTCAAGTACATTGAGATTGGATAAAATATCTGAGAGCTAGCTGGCTCAAGATCATTGCATCTATATTGTGTGCAGAGGCAGAGCAAGAGCAGGAGTTGATCTTCACCTTTTTCTGAGGCTCCTTCTACTTGTTCCTAATCCAAAGCAGAACGCGAGTAAAATTTAGGTAGCTCAGACCATTTGAGCATTCATGTTGAATTCAGGACCAAACCCAAGAAAACACAGGAATCTAGGTGTCACCACAGTTTTTCAGTTCCTCATCCATAAAGCAGAGATTCTGAGGGTTTGGCTTTTTAATTTCAACACCGTAATCTTTGCAAGGCTCTCTCAGCTTCACACTATGTGTTTGTGCAGCATGAAGTAAGAAAAGCACCAAGCACTGTTACAAACCTTCCTCCCCCGTCCTATAGATGAATCAGGCTCACAAATTCTACTAGCTCCATAGTCAGCTGCTTTTTGTGCTTTTACATACAGTATCTTGAAATCCCTGGGTTTTTTCTGGTTTATGACTTAGCTGATTCCTCTGTGGTGACTGCTGCCTCGTCTCAGGCCAAAGAGCAGTCTTTAACAGCCACTCATCTTTTACCCAGCAGATGTGTCCAGCTGGAACTCTCTTCTTATTTCCACATCAGTGATTCTCCCTTCTAACACATCTTTTTGCTCGTTGTGTCTTTTCTGATATGCTTTTGCAAGTTGACCACATGAAGCCGATGGTAACATTTCATCTCAAAGCGCAGATGTCTTTGTGTGCCAGCTTATTCAAACGTCTGTGTTTCTACCACGTGCAATAGAATGAAGTACATTTATATTTCAAACTGCTTTGTATTTTTGTGTGTGTCTATAGAAAGATCACCTTGCCTCTGCGTTGCTGTAATACAATAAATAAATAGCAGAACCCAGAGATGGGAGGAGAAGTAAAATGCTTATTCAAATTGTAGGCTTATTATAGAAAAATACTTCTAAATTGTATTTCTTAAAATCAGGACAGAGCAGTAAGATGGCATAGTATTTTCACACTTACCTAGCATCTCATTTTGTTAGTAATGCCTCAGTTATTGAATTCCATTCAGTGCATATTCAAGTCCTAAGCTATTTCTCCAAGTCAGGGTTGGGGCACTAGACACTTAAAGAGCACACAGTTGGTTAATCGTGCCTTCCAGCTGTATCTAAAATCACAGAAGGTGTTATCTATTTGCTTGTGTTAGCACATCAATGAACTGCTAGTTGTTCTTTGAAGAGTTCTGCAGACATCAGAATTACCTATCAGCCGCTTTAATAGGTTAATGGAAGCTGACTGCATTTCCTCCTAAAGCAAGCAACAAGAGTAGCATTTTTGCTCTTAGTAGTTTATGCACACAGCACAAATGAAATAGCTGGGCACATCAATTTGCCTGCACTCTTCCTAACACACAGTAAAGATATCCTGTATTGAAAAAAGAAGCCAAAGCTTATGTTCGCATTTTTTTCAGCTGAATAAACTCTAGAAGTATTACAATATTCCCAACTAAAACATCAGGAAAAGAAAAAATCAAAACCCAAGGAACGAAAAGAGATTGCAAGATCATAACGAAAAGAACAACATGTGCAGTTACAGGAGTTGAAAAAGCCTCAGGCATAAAAACCATAAGCTTAGTCCTTTGTATTTGTGGTACAATGGGACTTTTTGACGGGTTATCACAATGATGCCAAATATATTGGAAACTGGCTGTATTGTAAAACTCTGATCCTTCAGAAAACAATCCTGATAGGCACATTTAATCTACTAAGGCACGCAACAGCCTTCTTCACTCACTGGTGCCTTAGGTTTGAGTTAAACCTGTACCTGCAGCTGTGTTTCCTCTGAGGTCCTAGGTAAGGGTCAGGCTTTTGCTTTTGCTTTTTGACTATCTGATTTTTGTACTTGTTTTTCAGAGAAAAATAGAATTCTCAAGTCACTGCATTATCCATGAACTTGGGACATTTAAAAATAACCCAGCACTGATATCCAAGATAAAACTGAGTGCTGGCAACAAGCTATTTACATAGATCACAGTTCAGAGCTTCAGTCTGCTATAAGGAAGCTTTACTCACACAAATATCCCTAGAGACATCAGTATAATAGATCACCTTGTATAAGGGTTACTAAACCACCAGTGAAAAGACATTCATTTGGATAGCAGGAACAGAAATATTTACTCTGATTTGTAATTTTAGGATCCTTTTTTTTTTTCTAGCTACAAATGAAACAGTACAAGTTCATGCAGAAAATAACAGAAGTACAGTTAAATTCTTGGACCTCACCATGACATTCGTCAAAGGTAATGTATATAGGGACAAAGCCCAGGTTTATTTAAAACATATATAGTTTCACTGAGTACAGTAAAGAGGCAGTTTGCACCAAGTGGGGATCTAAATTATGCCAAGAAATAGTTATGTTCCTTCACACTAATAGCTCTTGCCTTGCAGACCCACCTGCAAAGTACCTGTCATAAATGAGAGTCTGCTTCTGAATGTTCAACCACAAAGACCACAGCCATCTTATTTAACTGCTCATTTTATACTCTGGTAAGGGGTACAAATCCCAGCTGGGAATTCCATGCATCAAAACAATAATGTGAAACCAGAATCCCTAAACTATCCTTTTTTTTTTTTTTTTGCAATTAAGTTAACTGAGTTTAATATACAGGTTTTGATGTGTTAGGACTGGAAGGAAGGAAACCAACCTGACAAAAGGCAACACAGAGCAAAAACGTTAAATTCTGGCTGAGTGGAATCAAAGTGAAACTTCCCGTTTCCTTCAGAAAGGGTAAGTTTTCACCCTGGACCCTTATGAGAGAGTGAGGGAAGAGAGATGGAAAACATGTCGTGACTTGTGAGATGGGGGACAGCCTTACAGGTAACTTTTGTTCTCCTTCATGTAGTAAAATCTCTGCTCACTTAGGATACTTGATTTATTTTAATGCTGCTTTTAGCTGCAGTTGCAGGCTGAGAATGCTTCAGGAGATGACAAGGTTGCTAATGCTCAAAACCTGAGTGTAGCATGTGGGAGACACATGCCTTTATACTTACAAAGATGCAATGAGACATGATATGGACTTTTCAAGGGATCAAAGTGCCCATCAAGTCAAAAGCATGAATTTTCTACAAAACCCCCAAAGACCTATTTGCTACTTAAACTGCTAAAAGCCCTTAACCTTCTGTCCCACGCTCTCCTAGAGTTTCCTTCACATTTGAAGGTCTCCAACTATTGCTGTTACTCCAAGGAGGTTTTTCAGTGAAATTACCTCTCACTCTCTTAACTTAATGTCACCTCCCCCTTGCCAAAACTCCTGGTCACACTGGTGGTGGTAGACCACCTCCTCCTGCCTACTGGGCAACCACCTGCATCCTCCCAGTGATTCTAGCAACACAAATCTCTGTTGGTAGCCATTTCCCCTGAATTTATCAAGCCTGCAAAAAATTACATAGCATGCATCCCATTAAACTTGTAAGACTTCAGGCACTGACACTTGAGAAATCATTAGCTCCTGTTCTACACAGAAAGTCAAAGGATGCTGGATGGTTAATCAGCTATCACTTTAAACATCTTGAAGATATTTAAACAGTAGTTAATGGAAAGCCCACTCTCCTGACAGTCAGATGGTGAGCTGTGTGGCTTAATATCACTCCAAAATATGTTTTACTTTGTCAGTGAAAGGACCATATTATATTGACTTTTTAAGCATTGAAAATCATTACTCCTATTAATATCGCTTTGCATGCAGACTCTTAACATGGGAATGTAACCTTAGCAATTGTCAAATCTATTGCAACATTCTGATAGAGAATGCAGAAGAAAAACAATTATCAAACCCATCATGTTTTCTTGACAAAAATCTGTTTTACTGCCGAGACTTGTTAAGATCAATCTTTATATTCCTTACATTAAATTTTTCCATCAGTAGCTGGGATGTCCAATATTGTAATAACATGAATGGGTACTTTTGCCATCCTTTCATTACTCTAAAACAAATAGTCTCTTTAACACATACCAGTTAAAATCATGAGCTATCACGTAAATTTGTGGAAACAAAGGTAGTGCTTGAGCTTTTTTAGGTTCCTTTCTTCAGAGGTTTAGTACTTGCCTATACCGTCTTCTGTCCAGATCAGCTGTATCCCAATTCAGTCATAGTGTTTTAGTATTCATTATTTACTTTCTCAGACCTTCACAGACACATTCTTACCCCTGAGCCCTTTAACTCTTAACTCCTGCAGTATGAACAGCACTTAGACCTTGTGTGTCAAACATTTTGCCTCTTCTTTTTTGTCACTGAATTTGTACCAAATGTATTCACTCCTTCTCTGCAAATACTCAGGCACACTCCTGAAAGCCGATTACTGAAATCAGCAGTCCTATCAGTGCAAAAGCCTTCTTTTTGTATTTATATCCCTCAGAGGTTCAGCCTGCAAAATAAACCAGAGACCCACCATGGAATTAGCTTATTTTATTTTTGACTCACAAGGTCTGACTGCTGTGAGGAAAATTTCTGTGGGATCCATCGCCCCACTGAGCTCTTTCCTAGTGACTTGCAGATGCATTGAACTTAGCGTATAACAAACAGATAATTGTGAGACAACGGAAATAATATACAGGGTAAAAACTCTCCTAGAGAGCTGAAATTCATACTGACGTCAGCAGAGGTAGGTAAGGATTATGATTACAGTACTTTTGTAAGTAATTACTCTTTCTAAATAATCGAAAGACTCAGGCTAAATGGTTAACAAGTATCAATGACAGTCTGCACTCCTCTAGTACATTTTAGCTCAGAAATGCACAATTAACCTTCATAATGTCTTGAAAAAAGAAGTGTTTGGATTAATGAAAAAATTATTAGCTCCTCAAAAGTAAACAACTTCCGGTTTTAATTTTGAACAGTGAGATATCATCCTTCATTTAAGATGGGTTCTTTCCTACCTGCTGTTTTGAGCTTATGCCTACTTGAATTCTCTGCTAGAAGTCCTACACCAGAGAAACTTTACTTGGGCTTCTTAGAGCAATATTTTTTAAAAAAATAAAAACAAACAAGCTTGGAACTAGAATTAGAAAATTCTTCAAGGAAAGTATTGGAAACACACAGAGCGTTTGCTTATCAATTCCCCTAAATTAAGGAGAATTTTATTACTGATTGCAGTGAAAACACCCTGTCATTAGAGAGCTATTCTGAAGTTATTGAATTTAAGAAAAGTATTTCACAACTATGATATGCAGTAAATCAGGAAAGGTGCACCCTGGAGCTGAGTATCAATAAAAATTTTAAGCAATTAACAAAATAAATATTGTAAATCTTTTCCGCTCTGATATTTCTCTTTTTAAAAATGAACAAAAACTGATTAAGGGCAAATAACATGACTGGTGTTTATGACATTTAGAGTATGTTGCCTTAGGTTACCTTCCAGTCGAGCTGGCAGTTTGCAATTTCCCAGCCTTTTGGTGTAATCCTTAGGCAAGTTGCTCTGAGGGGGGGGGCTTCTAAAAGAACTGCCTAACACTTTGGGAGCTTGACACTGTGCTCAGTACCCCTGGACCCACTGCTGGGCACTTTTTCCAGTGGCAGGGCTGTCCTTCAGTGTTGCAGATACCGTTTCCTATTCTGATGGAGTGGTAGATGCCTTTGCATTAGCCTGGTAAAGAGCTGTGTTCCCTCTGGCATTCCCAGGAGCTCAGCCACCACCTTACAGCAATGCCACTCTTGAAAGCCCTAAGAATTGTGATCCAGTTCACTCTCATTTGAGGATTAATTAGCTGTTACTGCAGCTTCCTCTTGTAACTCCTCTGTCTTAATTAATTTTTGTAACTCTTTTGGAAACTACTGGAGCCATCCAGGGAACTTGCACGGGAGAGGTGAGTGTGCCTCCTTCGTGGTTTCTTGGTTCACCTCTTTTGGCTTTGACTCTTATCAGATCCTTCTATCTATCTGAGCCTCTGAGGTTTTGCAGTAGGCAAAAAAAGAAAAATAAATAAATAAATAAGAATTAAATTATACTATGCTTTGATTAATATTTCTTGAGTTTTTGTTTTGGGTTTTTTTTGTCATGTTTCTTTTTTTTTTTTTTTTGACTGAATAAATTTTCATTTTACAGCATATGCCTTGCAAAGTAACTGATGTTTCCTTGCAAATGCTTATTAATATTCACATTTGTGAACACAGTACTTAGCTCCATCCTCAGATGTGTTGATTATTGCTCTAACTAGGGTTTCATTTTTCTGCTCTCTTCAGAGCTAATAGCCTTTTAGATGAAGATAAGTTTCACTAAGGAAACTTTCTCCTAAAGGACTCACAAATGTGTTAATCTGTAAGCAGAATTGCATCTGCAATGTGGTGCAGTATATGCATATATTCACACAAAAGACTGAGAACCACTGGTGCACGAGAAGATCAGAGCCCAAATCCCTGATGGGCTGGGGAGGGAGGAGGAAGCCAGGCAGCAATGAGAAAAACACAGGACTTGGGAGAGTATTTTCTATCCCTTGGTAAATCCAGGCCTGTAAAAGTCTGTGGAAGTGAGAACAGGTCAGGAAATAGTTTTATAGCTCATGTTTGGTCAGGTCAGACTGACACTGGGAGCAGCTCTGTCATCGAAATGTGATGTGGTGAGAGAGTGTGTGTGAATATCAGCAGTTCTTGGTCAACAGCTGCATTTTCAGAACTGGTTGCAATGGGGCATTCAGTAAGAGAATGAAACCAAACAATTTTTAAGCTTAACTTTTTACCATTAACAATAAGGTTTCAGAAGAGGTTATCCCTGTTGTCCTGTCCTCCACGTGTGTACAGCTTAAGGCTTAGCACCTTGGGAACTAAGTTCCTGTACAGGGGTCAGGGCAATCCCAAGCACAAATACAGGCTGGGCAGAGAATGGATGGAGAGCAGCCCTAGGAGAAGGACTTGGGGGTGTTGGTTGACGAGAAGCTCAACATGACCCTCCAATGGGCGCTTGCAGCCCAGGAAGACAACTGTATCATGGGCTGCATCAAAAGAAGCATGACCAGCAGGTCAAGGGATGTGATTCTGCCCCTCCACTCTGGTGAGACCCCATGTGCAGTACCGTGTCCAGCTCTGGGGCTCCCAACATAAGAAGGATATGGTCCTGTTGGAGTGAGTCCAGAGGAGGGCCATGAAGATGATCAGAAGGCTGGAGCACCTTGCCTATGAAGACAGGCTGAGAGAGTTGGGGTTGTTCAGCTTGGAGAGGAGAAGGCTCTAGGGACACCTTATAACAGCCTTTCAAGGCTTAAAGGAGGCTTAGAAGAAAGATGGGCATGTAGTGATAGGACAAGGGGTAACGGCTTTAAACTGAAAGACAGTAGATTTAAGTTAGGTACTAGGAAAAAGTTCTTCACTGTGAGGGTGGTGAGGCACTGGAACAGGTTGCCCAGAGAAGTTGTGGCTGCCCCGTCCCTGGAAGCATTCAAGACCAGGCTGGATGGGGCTTTGAGCAACCTGGTCTAGTGGAAGGTGTCCCTGCCCATGGCAGGGGGTTGGAACTAGATGATCTTTAAGGTCCCTTCCAACCCAAACCATTCTATTCTGTGTGACAAGGGTACAGGTAGATTGCGTGTGGCTCTAGCAACTCATATCCAGCTAGCTGAAATGTATCTGGGCTACACTGGAAACAACATAAACATGATTTTTTGCCTAGCTGTTCTCCACCCTAAAGCACAAAGTGGTGAAGGAGGTCACTACTTGTGAGGCATTTGGATATTACAGTGACGTTCACATACTCTAATCAAGGTTTTGTGTGATTAGTGTTTCTAAAGAGAACAGAGGAAAATTAAAAGTGCTTCCAAGATTTTTAAAGGAAGCCAACCATCAAATTCAGTAACTCCAAAACGGGGCATGATTAACTTCTTTCACAGGACTGCGCCACACAAGATAGTTCAGGTAGAGGAATAACTGGCAGAAGTAACAAACTGTCATCTTATCTTTTTGGATATACCCACATGAAAATGAAACCTTTTTCTTACAGCAGGTGACATGACTCAGAAACTTAATTTCACCTTCAAGGCTCTGGAAATCAGCATTGTCTGGAGGACTCTCCTGATTCTGCTTTTTTTTTTTTGTTTCTTTTTTTTTTTCCCCCCCAAAGCTGATGTTTCAGTCTTATTTCCTCCAGCTGTCTTTTCTCTGCCATTCCTCTTGGGTAGCTAATCTGAGACGCATCGAGATAGCAGTGCATCAGTTTTCATCCCACCTCTGTACCTTTGTACAACTTGTTCCAGTTCCCCCTCAGCTGCACTCTCACCAGACATGCCCCTCATAAAATTTCTTTTCCCACGTCTCTTAGTTCCCATTCTCCAAATGGAGTGACCCAGTACAGGAGTGACCCTTGCGACATTTCAGTCCAACGTTGTGCTGTTAAGCTGCCCTGTCTGTACTCGGTTTGGAGCAGATGTGAGTCCAGATCTTTGTATCTACAGTCACAGACACCAATCTGAAACCACTAATGTAATTAGTTATTTCACTAGGCTGTGGCTGCAAAGTGGGGAATAAACTCTTCTTTCATCTAGCAAAATTATATGAGGTGCCATGGAGAAATCTGCATTACGGCTGGCTGTGAAAAGCCTAAATTGAGGGATAAAGAACTGTGATGCAGAGGGCAGCTGAGCCCAGTCTTCCAGAAAGACAGTGAGCCACAAAGATGCTAAATCACTATGGGATGCTCAGTTTCCAGGATGCAAAACTGGATGTTAGCCTTGTTCCTGCCACTCTCACCTGAATTTAATAAATACCTCCCATTCCATATTTCTCAAAGAAGAAAACAAGATCTGAGTAGCGGAGTCCATTATCACTCCATATGGTGAAGCGAGGCAAGATGGACGGGATCCAAAACACAGAGCAGCCGCTTTGCTTTGTTCTTCTTCCACCAGCTGCAACAAAAAAAGTGTGAGGAAAAAAAAATAAATCTGTGCAGAAGAGAAAGACTCTTTGTCAGAAGACAGACAAAAGAGTTGTTAGCCAAGCCTATATTATGACCTAGCTTTCTGATATTGAAGGCCTGGTTTATTGCAAATTCCAGTTCCCAACTAAATAACACCAACTGCTGCCTGGCCGAAACAAGTCATGGCAATAGAACAACTTCTCTCTCTCCTGCTGCGAGGAATCTTTTGATGGCAACTGGCCTGTCATGTCTACCAACATGCAAGTTCAGAGATTCTTAGTGCTTCTTCCATAAAGCTTTTCCCTGATATCCATTACCCTGGATTTAGCATAGTGAGCTCTCCAAAGAAAATCTTACAAAGCCATAAATAGTGGAAGACATTTGTTTTGGGTTTGTGTGGCGGGGTTTTAGTAGTGGGGAGGGGGCCGCAGGGCCGGCTTCTGTAAGAAGCTGCCAGAAGCTTCCCCGGCTCCAAGTCGGACCCGTCGCTGGCCCAGGCCGATCCCGTCAGTAATGGTGGTCGTGCCTCTGGGGGAACAGATTTAAGAGGGGGAACCTGCGGTGAGTAGGGGATTGGGATGTGAGAGGAACCCCTCTGCGGATCCCGAGGTCAGTGAGGAAGGAGGGGAGGAGGAGCGGGGGAGCAGGGGGATGGATGCCCCCCAAGATGGCCGCCGCTCCCTGGGAGAGCCCGCGCTGGAGCAGGCCGTGACTGGAGGACTGCGGCCTGCGGGAAGGCCCCACGCCAGGGAAGCTCATGGAGGACTGTCTCCCGTGGGAGGGACCCCACGGTGGAGCAGGGGCCGAGTGAGGAGTCCTCCCCCCGAGGAGAGGAGGAAGGAGCGGCAGAGACAAGGGGTGAGGAGCCAACCCCAACCCCCATTCCCCGGGGAGGAGGGAGAGAACCAGGAGTGGGGCTGAGCCAGGGAGGGTTGGAGGGAAGGTGAGCTAAGGTTTGGGTTTACTTCCCATTATCCTTGTTTTGGTTTGATTGGTAGTAAATTAAATTGATTTTGTTTCTTCCCCAAGCTGAGCCTGCCTTTTGCCCATGACCATAAGTGGTGAGTGATCCCTCCCTGTCCTTGTCTCGACCCACCAGCTTTTCTTTATATTTTCTCCTCCCCATCCCACTGGGGTGGAGGCGAGTGAGCGAGCTGCTTTGTTGCCGGCTGGTCTTAAACCACGACAACATTTCAATTTCTAGACAAGATCAAAAAGAAGATATCAGTCTAGAGAAGCAGTCAGTCCCAGTGGACACAGAATTTTCTTGGGGACTGTTTGTTTTCCCCTTGTCTTTTAATCAATAAGTAGAAGTTGATGTTTTCTATTGCACTGATAAAGGGCGGGGGGGGGGGGGGGGGGAAATCCTTATTGAAAAAATGGCAAACTGCACAAGCAGCTAGAAGCCAATGAGACGTTGTACTGAAAGTTAGAGACTTTTTCTGGCTGACAGCTGGAGTATTGCACTCCAGTGCAGAGATGACAGGGGGTGCACATGCCACCAGAAGTGACTGACAGGCTCAGAGACACTGAAGCGGTCACTTTTTCCAGGTACAGAATTCATGGAACAGAAAAGTTACCTAATGTCCTTCAGTGTCACTGGCAATGGGTATTGACCCTGTATCAACCCTGTTCTAGTGTTGTTTTGTTGTTTGGGTTTTTTTAAAATGAAAATATTAGGGGAAAGAATAAGTAAAATGAGGTTAATGGAAAGGTTTCACAAATTTGACTCCTATGAACAAAAAAATCTGTGCTTCTTGGATGAGATTGCCATGCTGTTGAAGCAGTGGACAGCAAGGCTATGATGATAGCTTTGTCCTTTTATTTCAGTGTGTAAAGAAAGGAGTAGTTTTCTACCATCATTCTACTTAATTAACTTTTTCTAAGGCAATATCCAAACATTTATAAGTCTTTGTACATACTATTATTCCATGTGAGACAAATCACATGTGCCTCTCGAGTCATGCCATAAATTCTACAGGAACAATTCCAACACAGCCCAGCGTCATAGAATCATAGAATCGTAGAATAACTTATCATGAGTGTACAGATTTAATTGCATGATTGGATCTAAATTAATCTCCTAATTTCCTTACTATGCCCCCCCTGCATCCTCTAAGGTAGGCACTCCACAATCCAGACTCATCCAGACCTATGAAGTAGCATGCTGCGATTGACTGAAGCTTTCACGTACTTGCTGAGTCTTACCTGTTGAACCTTGGTTTAAAGAGGGGTAAAGAAAAAGTAAATAAGCCATGAATAACATTCTGAGTGCTGAGGGAAATGCTGCCCCTTTAATGATCCAGCAGCTGGAACAAATGATTGCTCACTCATAACATACACATTGCAGTTGTCATAGAAACGTACTTAGCAACAAAGAATCCTTGACCTTTTCCCCATCTGTTTTGAATCTTCACAAAGGCACATTAATTTCTATATATTGATTTTTCCTCTTTTTTTTTTTTTTTTTTTTTTTTCCCCCCAAGAGGGAAGGAAATACCACATTTTGCGTGGCTCCCAGACACCAGCAGAAACCTTCCGTACCTTCAGCAAAGTATTGCAGAGGTGCTGCCTCTCCCTACCCCTGCTCAGAGTGGGGCACCAGCTAGTTCCTGACAAAAAGATAACTGCAACTGAGGCTGTACAACTGGGAACTCCACCTCAACCTGTAAACTTGAAAAACAATCTGTTTCAGTTTGGGAGAAGCGAGGGAAGCTCAGAGCTCTGTGGTTTTGGATGTAACCACCCAGGGTATGTACAGTCACAGGCTGCAATTAAATAGGAGCGTCCCCTTCAAATGGATGCAGACCATCCTGGAAACAAGATTGTATTATCAAAGGCCAATATGTGTATAGCAACACCACTGAGATGAAAACAGCCTTGCTACAAAGGGCATTGCTAAATTCCCAGAAGAAACAGAAATGGATGAAATTAATCCAGACTCTGAGTAATGGTGAAATCACTGCATGTTCTGAAGGCACAGAGATTTTAGATAAAGCTTGGCTCACCTAATCGGATTAGCCATCAGATTAGATCCCTGGGGTTTGGGTTTTTTACAACAGCTATGACCGCATGTTTACCATTTGGGATAAATAGAATAAAATTAATCACAAGTTATTTTAAGTAAAGATAAGAAAAAGGAGAATAAACATTTTTACAAACTATTTCATTTATGAAAGATTCTAGCTTTTGTATTGTTTTTTTTTTTTTATATTTTACACCTTCTTTCAAATGCATGATGTTTACAGGATATCATCTACTCTCCTCCCCTCTCCTGAAAAATTACATAATGAGGAAAAGAAAAAAAAGTGCACACAGACATAAACACATACACACAACCTGAATATCTGTAAAGAAAAAAATGACAATTTTGAACACCTAGTTCTTCTTGCAGAAAATTTTTAAATACATCATTTTCCTATTAAAACTGTTTTTTGAAATTATTTCAAATAACACTTATCACCCATCTTAAATATTTTCTGAATTATACCACAGAGAAGGGATTGCAAAGGAGTGGCTCTCATTGTGTAACAGCAACAAGGTACTGGCAGCTTTACCAAAACTTCTGAATCAGTGGGTTACTCTTAAGGCTCAAAATGTTTCCTGCTACATAACGTATTCTTAGTATCAGAATTTTTAGCTGGAAATCATATACAAGGAGTAGTATGGTTTATTATGATTTCAAAGATCAATTTGGGACAACCTCCTGGGTCATTTTTTGTCTGCACACCACAGCTTATGTACCACTGGTGAAGGAAACATTTGCCTTGGTTGGAGAGATGAACAACGTGGCTACAAGCCACCTTCCATTTTATCTGCTTCAACTATACTAGAAGGGGAACAAAGGAGATACGTAGCTGTGAAGACTTGGAACACAATCAAGGAACAAACTCTGCATTTTCAGAACTGAGAAGTCCTGAGTTCTAAGCTTTAAGTTGTTTCTCTGCAGTATAGCTAAAAACAGATGATGCGTGTCTGAGCCTAATGATCCGCAATACCTGTCATTTAATTGTCAACCTCAAAAATTAGTAAAGAGGAGAGCCAAAGACAGCAAGACAAAGTGTAATGGAAAAGAGAAGCTAAGCAAACTGACATGAAGCACCAGCTCAGCCAGGGCTGCATTTAGTAGTAACAAGATGATGCTGCTTGGATTTTCTCAGCAAGATATAGCCATGTAGGTGCACCTCCATAGTTTGTCAATCACCCTAAAACACCAAATAACCTTTTCTCCAGCATTCCCAGTGACATCAGGAATTTTGTAAGTGTAGGGAAGAGCAGGAGGGGCTGGCCAGGGCACGTTAGTTCAAAATCTTGCTTGTGTGCAAATAGGAAACACACCTTATATGTAAAGCCAAGACTGTTCTTAGCATAACTGAAATCTTAAAGGTCTAACCTTAGAATCATTATTAGTCTAGATCTAGTACAGAAAGAGACATAATGTTATATACAGAAAAAGTTAATAATAATGATAATAATAGTATACTAATAATAAATTCAAAATTTTTATATGTACACTTAGTATTTTAGCCTTTTTCCTGCTGTTGCACTCACCTTTCTCCTGCTGATTTGGGTCCCAGGGTTGGTGGTTTCTCTCTGGTGGTGGTGTTGGTGGGGTGTTATGGTGTGTCATTGGGGTCTGGGGTCCTTTGCTGGGAGGAATATAATATTCATGTAGATGGTTTCTTCTTCCTCACTCTAGGCTCCACCTGGGGTCATTTTATGTTTCCTAGCACATTTTTCCAACTTTGTCTTTCTTCATGGCTTTGCAGCTCCACATTACATCTGAATTTACTATATATGCTACCTTTTCCATATGTTAAATATTTCTTTATTTTCTTTGTTAGCCCTAAACCCATCTTTGTCCATCTGCAGATCTGCATTTCTTTAACCATTGGTGAGTTGTTTATAGACATGGGGTCTTCAGTGCCAGCCCATCCAACGCCACACCCTATGTCCCCACCTCTATTTCCTAACAAGAGTCATAAAACCACAGTGGCACCACACAAAGATAAACATATTAGCCACAAAGACCAGTTAGAACAATTGTAATTACATCTAAACCAAGTAAAACAAAACTGCAAGCAGGTCAAGGAAAGCTCCAACAGAGCAAGTTGAACAAACCTCCATCCTGGGACTGTGCACTCAGCCCATAGCCTGTCCCTAGCAATGGCAGTGCTGTATTACAGAACTATAGTGATATGTCCAGATCTTTCTGGTGATGGGTTAGTGTCTCTTCCTCATGCTGTTAGAGCTGAACCAGGCATCAGATTTACAGCAGAAAACTTCCCTTTGATAAAGCTGGTAGAAACTTCTTCCTTCCCTCATTCCTTTTTTCTTCCTTCCTACCTGGGGGTATGATCTGCTCCCTATAGCCAGCTGTCGTGGTTTAACCCCAGCCAGCAACTAAGCACCACGCAGCTGCTTGCTCACTTCCCCCACCCAATGGGATGGGGGAAAGAATTGAAAAATAAAGTAGAATTTGTGGATTGAGATAAAGACAGTTTAATAGGACAGAAAAGGAAGAAGAAGAAAAAAAAATAAAAGAATTAGAATATACAAAGCAAGTGATGCACAATGCAATTGCTCACCACTCACCGACCGATGACCAGTTAGTTCCCAAGCAGCGGTCTCTGACCAGCTTTCCCCCCAATTTATGTACTGGGCACGATGTCACACAGTATGGAATACACCGTTGGCCAGTTTGGGTCAGGTGCCCTGGCTGTGTCCCCTCCCAACTTCTTGTGCCCCTCCATCCTTCTTGCTGGCTGGGGATCAGAAGCTGAAAAATCCTTGATTTAGTCTAAACATTACTTAGCAACAGCTGAAAACATCAGTGTTATCATTGTTATTCTCGTACTAAATCCAAAACACAACACTATACCAGCTACTACGAAGACAATTAACTCTATCTCAGCTGAAACCAGTATACCAGCTCAGAATTTAAACTGTAGTTTAAATTCAACCGTAGTGTTACAAGCTCCTGACATATCCACCTATTCTGCCATCTTATCTAATATCTGGAATAAGGTTTCTGAGATTTTATTAAAAATCCCAGCTGTGCTGGAGCGTGCTGTACATTACGTGAGGGAGGGTGGTCAGCGGATTACCCCAGACTATCCCTCCATTGCACAATTGCTTGAAATTTCCTGTTCCCTTCATCTGCTCCTATAGTCTGTATCTGTAGCCTTTCATGAGGGACATATGTGATGGTGTCCTAATAAATGCAATTTACTTTTCCATCTGAAAAACAAGCAGAACAGGGGAAAGAATAGTGTGGCAGTGTAGAGAGAGAAGTGATGTATTTTCAGAGCTGCTGATGGCCGATTTTTATATGAACTGGTTTGTGTTCAGCATTTTTTATATGTTTGGGTTTCTGTCTAGAGACATCAAAATAATGACTTGGGGTCCCATTTAAAGTTAATCATAGCTGTGTGTCTACAAATTGGTCCCTAGGTGTTGATTTTGGGCAGCTCTTACTGAAGAACTCTGAATGCACAATCAGAATCTCAAAATAAAAATCAAAAATTGTTTATTTTGGCTAGATCTGGCTTCAGGTCTACTTCCCTTTGTTAATACAGGTCAGAATCCTCTGAAATAGTTGATTTCCCAAAGAGTGCCAAAAGATACTATAAACAAGCTATTTTGTGACACTGTACCCTTGCTAGAGAGTTACAAGATATTTTTGTTAGAAATATTAATAAAAACCCAAGAACAAACAAAAATCTTTTTCATCTAGGAGTCCCATAGACATTCTTGAACTTCAAAAAAAAAAAAAAAAAAAAAGTCATTATGGAAACATTTCATCCAAACCCTGAAATACTTATTTTGGGAAATCCAGCTTTTCTGGTAGTCACAATGCCCAATGTCAGGTTAGGTCACGTGCATGAGTTCAAGTCTATTCTCCAAATGCTATTTATGCACCCAGGATACTGCCTGGTATCCTGAGATATACAGAAGGGAAGCAAACAATAACCGTCGCAGGCTCTGCTGCTGGAGGAACACCACTGGTGACTTCCAAAACAGCTCAGATAGATACCCCATCGCTCACTCCTGAACAGGGCCAGAAGAAAAACTTCAGGCACTGGGGAACTGGAAAAACTTAGTTCCCATGGAGATGAGACTTCTCTAAATTTAAATGTCTGCTATTCATGACAGTCCAGTATCAAAAGCCTTCTGTGCAACTAGCGTGTATGACCTTGCCCAACTTTATGTCAGGAGGGGCTTGAGCTGAATTTTCCAAGTCCTTTCATGGAGCTTGGACCAGCCCTCTGCCCAGACAACTAAATGAGCCCACATGGATTTTTTTTCAGTTCTTCAGTTCTACAGCACTTTTAATCTTGCTGGTATTTAAGCTGATGACATGAAAGACAGCTACAGCGATTGCAGATACTTCTGTTTATAGGGATTTAATAGAAACCCTCAGCATAAAATTCACTGAGCAGCATCTTGCTATTGGAACAGTTATATTTTAAACACCATTAAACTTGACAGAAATCACAGCACACATCCTCACATAAACCTTTCAGTAAACTTCAAATGTAGAGGCAAATTCCTCTCCAGAATGGGTAGGACATAGCAGCATGGTTTCAGAGAGGCCGTCTCATAGTTAATAAAGCCATTCAGCCTGAAATACATCGTTTTTCCAGAAGTGTCTCTCCTCCGTCATTTTTCTTCCTTAAAAAAGCAAGGAGGGAACTACTACTGAGGAATTAAGTTGCTGAGAGGTTGCTGACTCACTGGGCTATGGGACACCGGGGAGTTTCTGCCACCCCAGCCCCAAAGAGCTGGGCTGCTGTGGTCCCCTGTCCCCAGCCAGCTGCTGACACCTGGACCCTCGAGCCCCTGAGACTCGTGGTCCTGCACCAGGGTCGGTACTCAAAACCTCTTATTCTGCTGCTGGCTAGCCCAGCCAGAATTTGGCTAGCGTCACGCATCCTCTAGGAGTGTGCCCGTACAAAGCACAGTCAGAAATAGCATTTGATAAGGACAGAGGACAAGCACAGGGCAAGGGTGCTGGTCAGTCACCTGTCTGCATTCGACTGGCCCTTTTTATCCCCTTTTTCTTATATTTTCCCAGGCTTTGTTCCTCCCAAACTCCCTGGAACCTCTGTTTCTCCACCTTTGGTCCTTCTCCTAAACATCCCATTAGTAAATCATGCCTATAATCCCCTTCAAACATGACACCGTAAATTTTATTTAGTCCCCAAATTCTCTTCTCCGCACACTCTATAATAGGTCCTATACTCTTGGAGGCAATAAAAGGCAACCCAGCGTCCTGAACCCTTTAACCTGAAAGGCTTTGGGGGATAATTTATTTGTTTGTCTCCCTTTGGAAGAGTTCACAGGAGGGACAATGGGCTAAGCTTTCTCCTTTGATGGTCTCAGGAGTAACCAATTCAGTGTCTTCCATTTTCACCGATTATGGGGATTTCTTGGGTTCCTTCACCTGACCCTCTGCAGTTGTCTGTTTACCATCATTTGCCTTTAATCAAAAAACCTAAAAAATTCCTTCCCACGGCAAATAATACGTGGAAAATCTGCTGTGGAAAGAGAACATTTGCAGCATGGAGAGTGAGTTCACTCTCTGCACAAATACAAAAGACCAGCCTAGTTCACATCGGCTGCCTCCTGCCCCCCAGGCACTATTTAACTGTTCAACCTCACACACACACACCCCCCGCCCCGTGGTCCAACGCTCCCCACCGGGTCAGCTGAGCCACCTTGGAAGAAAGGTCTTTGTTTCCTTCATCAAGATTTAGCCTGGACTCGAATAGGGAAAGGTAATTTATTCGTTTGAAATCGCAGAATCAAATGATTGCCTTTAAAATATTTGCCATAATCCTCAGGGCATGAAACATGGGCCTCGGAAGAACAGGTCTAGAGCTCTCGTGTGTTTCTAAGGGCTAGTGAGGGCTTAGAAAAAAGTAGTATCTGCTATAGATGGAGAAATAATCAAGCTTTCTGACACAAAAGCTCTTCTTTTGGTCTGAAAGAGAAGCAGCAACTGTCAGTGTTAAATTCAGGTTGAGAACAATTGCTCTGAGTTGAACTTGATACGGTAATTAGTTAAATCATCTGAGAGAAAATGTTGCTGGTATCTGTAAAGCAAAAAAAAGTGTTCACAGGGAAAAAAGTGATGAGGCGGTTATCCCCTATAGGGAGAGAAGATTCATGTGATTTATCACTTTCGGGAAAGGTAGGAGGTGGCGCGGGGACAGAGGAGGAAACTGAAACACACCTTAAGCCAGCATCATTCCTGAGTCCAGGATTTTTAGTATCTGGTGCAGTTCTGAATTCCAGTTCACAGACTCATTTTTTGAAGGAATTTGGGTGAGCTTTTTTGGAGGGAGTGGGGTGTAGAGTAGCTTTGCCTTGAGACTCAGGACTCAGAGGCCGGAGCTGGAATGGTTATTCAGTGAGAAATCCCCTCTCCCTGGTAACCTGATGTTTCTGTCCCTTATTGATTATCCTTAGAAGCCTGTGCTGGTGCATAATGGTTGTCTACTTCTGCACACACAGCTTCCAGGAAAACATAATTTGCATGGGAGGATGTACATTACATTCAAGTATTATCCAAGTGCCATACTTACAAATTTCAAAGGCTGTATTGTGAATATAATTTATCACAATGGCTGCAAAAATATGTTTTCAAACCTTACTTCCACTCTTCAAGAACAGCCTGGCTTCATCCAGGGTGTGCGACGACTGATGAGGAATTGGCTTTTGGTGAAGAGCTTTCAGAAGCTGGCGAATGCTTTGGAAAGGCTACAGAAATCTAGGAAAAGACAAGGAAAATCATTGTGTATAAAAGACAGTTACCACAGTAAGCACAATGAAGCAGAGAATAGACTGTTGTTGATCCTAAGAAATGATTTCTACTATCTATGTATATTATAAACACATGCAAACACATATGGGTGTACATGCAATTTTGTTACACTAATGACTGCCATCAAGTGGCTCCGAGAGGCAAACACAATCAAGCCAAAACGACTGCAAGCAATTTTCCTGCCCAAACAAGTGAGGTGATGGAGCATCTTGATCAAGTAAAACTGGATACAGATAGTGGTGCAACTGCCCAGGGCAAAAAAAAAACCAACAAACCAGAGGTGGAGTCTCCCTGCCTGCTTGAAAACATGGAGGAAAGATCATTAGTTTCCAAAATACAGATTCATGACCCCCTCCATCATTCAGACTGCGCTTCTTCCTATGTACACTTCCAGCAGTTACTGGTGTGACGGCCCCTCATGCTAGAATATGCCCCTCCTGACCAAATACAGCAATATATGATAAACTATTGAGGTAAGACTTTATAGACCATCTTCTCGGGGGCACCCAGTCTAATTTGTGCAAGGGGGAAACAGCCTTGCTAAGTCCTTCCCACCCTCCTGATCACAGCTGCATCCTGATCTGTGTTACATGTGATGAAAACCAAAACAAAACCATGAAAGATCAACATGAATGGTTTTCTAGCCTGTAATACTTTGAAAAGTTCAAGTTCATTATAAAACTGCTTTATAGTGGAAAAGCGAGAGAAGCTTTATAAACTTGAAACTTTAAACCAACAGGTTTTTATGAAAGAGCTAGAAAACCATAGGGTTTGAAGTTCCCCAGAGTTTTTCTAAGCTCACTTTTTCCTTCGTCGTACAAGAAAATAAAAAATAATTGGTCATAATTCTGATTTCACCTTATCAGCTCCACTGAATGTTAGAATTACTCCCGTTGACACTAGTACAAAAGGATATCCTGACAGATCCAAGCAAACTCAGACTTATTAAAAGCAATAAATAATTGTTATGATCCCAGAGAAGCAACATCTACTACTCTATTTGTTTTGTGTATGACTTCAGAGATTAGGGGACCCTGCTACTTAATTGCTCAGAGGGACACTAATCTTGTAAAGCTCTTTTCCTAGCAGAAGCTATCAAATAGAAGTAAGACTCTTCAATAAAATTACAGCTGTTAAATTCTCTGTTTTGCTGGGAAGTTACCAGGTCCAGAAATAATCACCAAAAACACTCTTAGAAGAAAAATCAGGCTGCAGTATCAAGATCTGAAAACTTTAGATAAGCTAGAACTGAGGGTTTCGTTCACAGTCTTTTCTATATGTTTATGTTATGTGGTCATATATGCTTTTTCTTTCACATGAACTAAATTTTCAAACCAAGCAACAGTCATGGCAGGGAAAATTACTTCTCAGCCTCAGCCATCCGGGGAAGGAGCAGGTACTGTCCCCCCGAAGGACAGCACTGAAGGGGAGAGCCAGCCATGGGACATCCTCTAACCAGACAGGGGGGTCAGAAATGGGGTTCCCAAAATCTCTTTTGCAAGTGTGCTATTTTTCAGACCCAGCATGTACAATTTCTGTTACCACAGTTACTTGCCCACCAGCACTTCAGCCTCTCCTGGAGAAATTCTGAGTAACTATGGGTTTTAAGTAAAACAGTGGTAAGAATGTGTTTTTTTCAGTGTAAAAAAGAAATATTTAAAAAACAGTTCTCCCTGGGTTTGTTCTGAGACATGGCTGTAGACATCTGGCCTGGAAAACGTGAGGTTGAATAAACTTTGGGCAAGTCATAGGTCGCTTGAAACATGATGTAATACTTACAGGAGTACGTATCACACTCTTGACTCCAGGACTAGGCTGTCTGCAGATGACTGGAGAGTAACAGGACCAGCATTTATGATACACCCCCCAAATGCTCTCCATCTGCCTTCAACTGAACGGCAGTAAAGGTAGCTTTAACTGCTGGAGAGTCCATCTGTTCTGCTAATAACAACAACAGAAATGAAGGAAGGCAAATTCCTTGATCAGATCGTGGGTTGTGTTTTGCAGGGAACTTTCTTTGAACCTATTTGTGTAGCACCAAGAACCGGTGCTGGTCATGCTACCACGTTACACGGGATACATCGGCTAGAGATACCTGCCCAGGCTCCGCTCAGTTCAACGCAGCTCACGCCACATTCGATCCATCTGTCAAACCTCGACTGAAACGAACCATCTAACTGCTCGATCAAATGGGATTTGCTGTGGAAAATGGGGCTCCTGGAGGCCCCTCGTTATTAATAATTATAGCATAATAAAAAGCACACAGCTAATTGCTGATCCTCTGCTATAACCTGTTAGATTAATAGAAACAGTTCTTTCTTCTCAGGAGAATAGGCTCACTTTCACATTACAAAAATAATTAAAATGTAATCAAGTGCTGAGAAGTCACCCAGGAGGTCTGTGCATAATAGCCCACGCATACGTTTTGCCTTTTGTGCCAAAGCCTCTCACAAAGGACCAAATCTGTTCTGCCATCGAGTCCCGATTGCCCCCTTGCACATGAAAAAGGAGCAGACGGACCACGACAGGACAGCTCTACCCTTTCGCGCTGGGGCTGGCCCTACTGCTGGCCCTCCAGCTGTGGCAGTCCCCAGTTACACCCGATCAGATAAAAAGAAAAATCTTCCCCTGGTAACTTATATCCTGTAATTGCACATCACTACAGTTTGCTTTCCAATTGGAAGCTCAGGATGGGGCTGCAAAAGGAGGGTGTTTGTCTGTCTATCTGTCTGTCTTTCTGATGTTAAATACTGCTGCTACTACCCTGGGCTGGTTTCAGCTGGGATAGAGTTAATTGTCTTCCTAGTAGCTGGTACAGTGCTATGTTTTGGGTTCGGTATGAGAAGAATGTTGATAACACACTGAGGTTTTCAGCTGTTGCTAAGTAATGTTTAGACTAAATCAAGGATTTTTCAACTTCTCATGCTCAGACAGCAAGAAGGCTGGAGGGGCACAAGAAGATGGGAGGGGGCACAGCCAGGGCAGCTGACCCAAACTGGCCAACGGGGTATTCCATACCGTGTGATGTTATGCCCAGTATATAAACTGGGGGGAGCGGGGCTGGGATGGATCGCTGCTTGGGAACTAACTGGGCATCAGTCGGCGAGTGGTGAGCAATTGCATTGTGCATCACTTGTTTTGTATATTCCAATCCTTTTATTATTATTACTGTAATTTTATTATTATTATCATTATTAGTTTCTTCCTTTCTGTTCTATTAAACTGTTCTTATCTCAACTCACAAGGTTTACTCTTTTTTCCCAGATTCTTTCTCCCCATCCCACTAGGTGGGGGAGAGTGAGTGAGCACCTGCGTGGTGCTTAGTTACCAGCTGGGGTTAAACCACGACAGACCCTTACTCAGAAAGCCTAAACATGGAAGGGACAGAGAAGACACCTCCCTCATTCAGTGAGGAAGCCCTGGGGATGCTTTTTTGGGTCCCACAAAGGAAAACTCATCCCACCGAGCCCAATGACACACTGCCGTGAAGGTAATCACAGGAGCTTGCATGTTCCCTGAGAACATCTTTCCCTCTCCTGGGTCACTTCAGCACTACCTTCTGTTTCAGTGCAGTTGCTAAAGATGCCTTCCCAGCATCTAAAATAAACCAAAAGATTGCTGCAACTCCAACAAAAGCAGCACCAACCCCGAGCTCTAGACTTACCAACCAATAAATCTTGTGGCTTTTTTGGTGGTTTTTTTTTTTTTTTTCCTAATTACTCTTTTAATCTCAGAAGTAATTTGCAGAAGGAAGATCAGAAGAAAATTTCCACTCACACACACTTAATTCCCTCTCTATAACCAATTTGCAGCTTCCTTTCACTCCAGGGTGAAAATGTACTGCAGTTCTCATTGTTTCTCATCCCTGCACCTGTGCATGAAGTCAAAACTTCCCTGCAATCACCACAATGTATTCACAGGGTATCAGACTGGAGAACTTCATTATCTTAAGCATGAGGCATTAAACAGTTATTCACATATTGGTCGTCTTTAAAAAAAAAGTAATAAAAAGAAAAAAAGACAATACATATATAAAAGTTAATTATGGTCATTACAGTTAGAAAGAGAAAACAATTTTCACACCCCTCATTGTAGATGTTCCATTCTGATTTTGGGACAAAGAGGAAAATATTTTTAAAATATTAACTCACCAGAACACACAAGCTGAATTTCACAGATTTTAAAGGGGAAAAAAAGGAACCATTACCATTACTTTATCCTATCTGACTTTTTGTATTCTACAGACCGTTGCATGTGTCTTCCATACGTTATCTTGATGCCACACCTCAGTTAGAGTTAGGCATTTCAGTCCTTGAGAGTCTAAACTATTGTCTGTCAGAGACCAAAAAAGAAAAACCAAGATAGTACTAATGCCCAAGGCCCATTGGTTACTGGACCAAGATCTGTTCATTATGTGAGCCATTCCCTAATATTAAAAAAAAAAATCATAAAAAAAAATTGAAAAAACTCCATACTCCCCCTAAAATCTGAACCCAAACCAGTGATTCCCAGAAACAAAGCCTAGGGAAAACATCTTTCCAGACCTGAATCCAGCAGGGGGTTGGTTCTGGGTGTGTGGACAACAAACCCAGGAGCCTGGAGAAAGACGATGCACCTTTCCATTCTTCTATACTATTCCATTTTGGCCAGAGCCCTTGGTCTCCTGCTATGTTAAGGTGGTCTTCATGCTCTGAACCATCTTCTGTATTTTGTGTTGGGACTCCCAATTGTATCTGGCTGCTTTGCTTTTGTGACTTTACAGATCCTTTATCTCTGACATTTTTAGAATGTATTCATGCCATGCATTCAGTATCTCACTTTCCAAGATAGCACATAGTCCACAAATGGGAATTATTACACCCAGGGAAGCTCCTTCAGAAGTTTCCACATGAAGAATGCAACTTCTATGTTTCTGAGATTATCAGTGGGGTCTAAAGCGCGGGGATAAATGATAGAAGAGGCAGTAGTGTGCCTGAATACTTTTAAAAAATTAATGCCTACTTGATTTCAGTTTCATAAACTTTGTATCTGATTTTCACCTCTTGCATCTGGAGTAAAACAGTAGTGCCACACTTCTGTAAAACTAACAGAACAAGAATCGTGGACAATATGGGTATTTTTCTGCAATCTTTTTTGACGTGGATAACATGCTGACTTTCACATCTAATTTTTTTTTAATTACTGTCTGGTTGGTGATTATTTACATGAGATAAAGAATGTTTGAAGGCTTCTACAGTAATTAAGTTTCATCTTTTTAGACTGTTCTTTACATGTAAAGGTAATTGCTTTTAGTTGTTATAAATCTTGTGTAAAATTCCTCAAGCAATAAACACAAGCTGTATCTCAGTAATTGTCTATTGACTACACTTTCCAGTATGAATTAATTTTCAATTACAAACTTCCTTTCTTACTGTATCAGGTTGAAAGTCTGCAGTTTGAACACGTAGATATTCTCATCTTGTGTAGATTTGTCTCACATTATACTGGAAAAAAGAGAGAGAGATTCAATGAGCAACCATCAGTCTGAATATCAATGCAGCGCGACAATAAGTGTATGTCAAAACTCAGATTTCCTCTGCAAATTCCCAGACAGCAACAAAGACCCATTTCCAACCCTAATTGTTTTTATTGCTGGTACATTGTACTCTTCTCTACTGCTTCTTTAAAAGTTAATGGCTTGATTAAGAAGGGGACCTAAACTCAATGAAACTTTCACAGCAACCACAAATAAAAATTATCCCTACTAACTTAACTAGGAGTATTTTAAGGATAGGTACCTAAGTTAATTAAAAGGCATAAGTAGGTAATCCTGGGCTGAGCTGTCTCACCTCTTTCTGAACAAGAAGTTGGAGTCTATAGCAAGACTTTCACAAGTGTTCATCTGGAGTCAGGTGTCGGGTTTGCTGTTCCTTTCAGAAATGACCCAAGCTACTTGCATTTTTAGCCATGGGATACTTTTCTCATAATAGCAGCTAAATCCCACCTTCAAAAGCTGCATGACTCCCCCGGCACCACAAAGTTAGGCGCTTTACTCCGCAGGGGGTATACGCCATGCTGAGGGAGGTGCCAAATATCCTCCCACATCAAATCTGGGGGAGAGCTGCTGGCTTGGGGCCTGAAAACAGCCAGCTGGCCCGGTGGAGAGAGTGCCAAAGCCCTCCGCAGGGAGACACAAGAGGTGCTGATTCAAATGCAGAAAAATACCGTAACAGACTTCTGCTGCCAGAAGAGGAGGTCTCCATCCTTCTTCCTTGTCTGTCTCTCACAGCCATGAGGTCCCACCCTCCCTTGGGCCGATTCTGGACCTGTGCTGTACCAATTTAATTAAATAAAAGAGCAGAAAACTACCCACTCTTCCCTCCCGAGACATTTACTGCCATTTTTGTGAGGTAAACTAGCTCATGCAAAGGTCCTAAGAATGCTAAAGGCAGCACCAAACAAGTGACAGAAGACACCCAGGAGGGGAAAGTGGAAGGAGCTCCCAGCCCAGAGCCACATGTAGACACTGCTGTGAGCAGCCTTTGCAATCGTTCCCTCAAGGACTGAGGTACCCTGAGTTTACAAAGGTCTTTTAACACTCGGGGAAAGATAATCCCATGCGGATTCCCACTTGGTGCCCATACGGGACGTGGGTGCTGCAGATGTCCTGTGTCTTATCTGCAGGACAGCAGAGGGGTCTTGGATACCCTACGGCATCTAAAATGTCCCTGGACACCTAAATCTCTCCATCAGTGACCTCCAGTCATGTCACTAAAAATTCAGTAATCTCAATGACTTTAAAGGGTGTATTTAGTCCAAGAAAAGGGGATATATTAACTCTTCAATAATGCATAAAGTGTGGAAAAAGCAAGGGTGTCTTTACAAGCAGTTCCAAGTAGGAATACATTGAATGCTTTTTAAGGTATAAAATAATGACTAATAAATAAAAGATTTCCTCCATACATCTATGTGTTCAGCACATCTGCATTTCAAATTTCTGAATTTCTCTTTAGGATTGTTGATAAGTTTATCAGGCTCAGTGTTACCGGATTTCTGACACTACAGGAAAAAAAAAGTAGACACAACACACATATATCTGTAGATGATTGCACATTTGGGCATTTATTTAACAAGGGATGTTTTTCTATTCTCTGGTATTTGCTGTAACTGAAAAAAAACAAGAAAAGGATAAAAAAAATCAGATACGCCCACCTGCGGGAATCCTGAGAATGGGACTGAAGAGAATGTGATGGTACAGGCACATAAAACGAGGCTTGACCATTTCACTTGACCACTGCAACATGAATAACTCCATTAACTCCATTAGCAAGAATTGTTCTTTTCCTTCTCTTTTTGTTGTATAACATTTGTCCCTCTGCCTCTGAAATAAAGACTTCAGCTAATAGTGCCACCAGATGGACCCTTGGTGGTACTGTATTCCCTGAGTGATATCCTAATGGAAAAGAGAAGAAAAAGAAAACCCCAAACTTCAGCATTTCTGTTCATTTCATCCTATCTTTTCATCTCTGCTCTGAAATTCTCTCTCCAGCAAGAATCTGAAGGCTTTATAGTGTCTTACATAATAAGGTGAAAAGACCTTGGTTTTACTTTTCAATGCAATAACTTAGTGGCTTGCAAATTTCTCACTTGAGGTTAATTGTATCTTCAGAATGCGTGACCCACATTGCAGGCAGACAGAATAAAACAGTTCTGTATACTTTTAATGGATTTATTTAAAAGGATGAGCAAGCAAATGTTCACTTAAGAGGGCCTATTAGTGAGCTAATATACTACATTTTTACTAGGACAATTAAAGACTGAACAACGCAATGGTCAAATTGAGGTCACAATTAAAATGAAATCAGTAAATCAATAGCCTCGGAATGATCAAATCACTGCATTAATACAATATGTAATGAAATCGAATTAAGAGGTTGATAGCAGATGAAATTACTAGATGATAGTCTTTGGCTTTGGTTGAATTTAACAGAGGTGGTTTCCTTCCAGGAAGACCCCACTGGTGTTGTACCAACATGGTGTTGACCCAGCAGGTAAAGGAAGCAAATATCCACATATGTGGCTCTGGTAGTCCCTTGGTAGTTTTTCCTGGGAGAAATCTGACAGACAATAATGGAGTCTTGGCTTAGACTAAAAAATATAGCTCCTGTTGTGTGATTTTAACAGTCCCTCCTCAACTCACACCACTATTAACACTTTGCTGTGGTTGTTCTTAATTACCACCCTATGTTTTTGCAGCATAACATAGAATCTCCCTAAGGACTGAAACCAGAATTGATTTAGACATATGTAACTGTGACTCTGGGATAACAGTCTTTCTCTAACACGGAACAATCCACTCACTAAATCACTAAAAGTTTTCTGTTTATTTTAGGGAATTATTGAGGTGTCGTCAATACTACTCTCATAATGGTTTTTAAAATACCTGTGAGTACGGCCCTTCTTTAAATGAAGAAAAAATAAGGAATCCACTTTCAGCCATTGGCAATATGAAAGAACACAAGAACCGTGCTTCTTATGTAAAATACTAGATTTCATAAGGGTTATTTTTGTTTGCTCTGCCTTTGGAGTCAACAGGTACAGGAACCCAAATACTCTGAATATTCAACATGGTCCAGTACTTCAGTCAATACGTGTTAATTTTTAAGGTTTTGTGTCATGGAAGAAAACTCAAGAATTAGTTTATCTGTTTCTGTCTGCCACAGCAGCTGCAGCAGAGATAATGCTCCAGAAGAATTGAAAGGTCTTTGATAGAACAGTATGGCACCGGTATTTCAGCCAATACAACGGATGTGAGATCTTGAAAATTAAGTAAATAAATATACACCAGTGAGACCAATATATTATTTCCAACTCAGCTTTCTTTTCATGGATGTTCTTGCAGGGTTTTTTAGCAATTCCTATTTTTTCTGGATTTCTTTTTCCTCAGACAAAAATTAAGGAGCAGAAATTAATGACTAATTCTAATGGCTTTTGATCTCAAAACACTTACAAAAGCTTTTATATTTTTACCAGCATATGCTTTATATATGATTACAACATTTAGGCTGTTTTCCTCTCCAGTTCAACTTAGACTCCCTACAATGTTAACTAAAAAAGTCAGGGAGTTCAAAAAGCAGCATTAGTGACCCCACTCTTCCTCCGAAGGCACGTATTTCCACTGACTACAGGAGGATGACTACAGTCTAACTTGGCTGTCTCCATTAAGTAAGCCTAAATTATCTACCCCAAAAGACACAGTCAATCTGAATCGAAGCTGAGAAGCTTGATCCTTCAAATATCATCTCTGTTCTCTTAAAAAATATGCCATTCTTTCCATCTTTCATCATTTCTGAACTCTGGTCCTAACTTCCAAAACTTCTTGACCAAACAGTCTTCTCTCTTTAACCAATGGCAAAGCTTTCACAAAGGATTAAATAGTGCCAAACTGCCATTCCATCAGCTGACTGAAGATATTTATCCTATTTTAAAAGAAATTATGGAAATGTTTTGGTAAAACCACTTATAAGTATTTTAAATGCTATTTTTCCCAGTTTGTAATCCCATGACTGATCGACTTCATCTGTTCTAACAGGTATTTCCTATTAAAACACTTTCAGAAAAAAAGTAAATGTAATTTATCTTTATAATAGTGAAATAACAAAATAATAAATAGAAAAATAAGATAATAAAAATAATTTGTGTCTCAACACCACAAGATTAATGCTCAGATATTATTTCAATTGTTAAGCAACAGGCTCAGGAAGCCAATAGCTAAAGAGAGGAAACACGTACACTTCCTTGCACTATGCTGTTATTGGACAGAGCAGATAGTTTATGGCCTTGAAACGGGAGCACTGCCAATCCCACATTACAGAGCACCGGTTTGGTGTTTTGTTCTGTCTCTAGTAGCAACAGGGCCCTATGCTATATTCCTGGAAGAAAAGAAAACAGGATTGTCAAATTTTGTTTGACAGTGGCTGCAGTGATTTGTTTTGGAGCTGTGGCACGATTTTGAGACAAATCCCCAGACGGTCTCCATTTACTGTTCACTAGTTCAGAGCAGTTTAAGACCCCACTGACTTCGGCAGGTCAGGGAAGGAGGCAATGACCTTCTTGATCAGGCACTGGCAAGGACCTTCCTTCAGGTTTCTCCAAGAAGACTTGCGTTTACTGTGTGAACTTGGGTAGATCGCGCAGGTTGCAATTCATCTCATCTAGGTTCAGTACTACGTAAGCATCTAGTCCAAGTCAGTCAAATGGGCTCCTAGAGCTCCTGTCTGACATCCATTTCAAGACCACATGCCTGTTTCTCCAGTGAATGACCAACTTTGACTCAATTCTTAGCTTTTAGCTAGGCTATTAACTAGCACCTCGGTTCCCTGCCCATTTCCCTGAAAAACAGCCTTGTCTTTCAGTGGAGGGTTACACTCCAGACTTGTTTTGTGTCTGTGCCAGGGTTTTTGTTTCAGAGAGATCACAGCCTGACAAACATGCAGAAGAGAGTACTCCCAGACCAAAATGTACGTTGCCTGACAGAATTGCTACGGCCTTGGTGTATCTCACAGGCTCTGTGGAAACCTGTCAAAGAGATATCTCCTTATCTCTAGCAGGAGATAAGAAGGCAGCAACCTGGGCTTAAGGAGCAAGACAAGCTTAGTTTAATACCGATGGCCACAAGCACTTCCGATGGGTACCATAGCTGCGAACGGACAACCAGCAATTCCTAAGCTCTACGTGTGGCTTGAGCGGGTGCAGGGAGGGAGATAACAACTCCTGAACTTCCTAAGCAAACATTAAAAGAGATTTGAATGCAAGAAAGTTTTGTACTATTATATTAAATAAAATCCACGATAGATAGCTAAGTCACGGGAGGCCAGTAGCGAGCCTTTGCTGCTGTCAAGTGATTAATTTCAGTAAGAACATCAAAGAGAGGAAACAAGGAAAATGGATGAGACGCTTGCTCCTTAGGAAGAGACAGCAGTGGAGGATTTTGCCCACATTAGAACTGCAGCCCTATGCCCAGAGCTGCCATAATGTATCGTAATTACTATTGCATTGGATTCACATAATCCTGACAAGCGGTAAAACTCGCTTTTCTCCAGAGCAGCAGTAAATAGCAGGAGGTATAGGCATTTGATAATAGGATGACAATACCGGTCTGCCCTTCCCCACCCCAAAAATTGTAAGATCGAGTTTAAGAATCACAGTATTCAAAAAGAAAACAAAATCCTTGTGTTGTAATTTGCAGCCTTCACCTTCCTCTCAGATGGAGATTGTAAACTCTTCCCTGCAACTGAGAGAAAGATTTTAATCTTTAAAAAAATAAATCAAAGATTCTTACATGAATAAGCTGAATTCAGCTGTCAGGGCTTTATATACAAAGGGACTGAAGGGCATGGGAGCCCAGAACACTTCTGCCGCATTTCTGTGGACAATTCACTGTCTAGAAGACCCTCCAATGTTAATGGTGCTTATAGGAAGCTGTCAGTATGGTCTAGAGAGAGAAAGGGGAATGTACAGTATTTCTTTGCATGGACCAGTGAAACTTGGGACAACTGTAGCAGACCAAATTAGCAGACAGAAGACTTTTTGAACCCTGATTCTAGCTTCATATTGAACTTCTGGGGAGGCTTCAGGAAGAGCATAGACTTCAATTAAGACTGAAGATAGTGGAGAGGTTAATTTTATAATGAAGAAGTTCATGGGGGTGTTGTTTTGTGGATTTTTTTTTGTTTGTTTGTTTTTTTTTGTTTTTTTATCGCTGTGGCAGAGAGTTGGACCTTCATCAGAAAGGATGGATGTTATCTGGTGCTTGTGGAAAGCCTGGTGCTTCGGATAAATTCCACTAACCCAGCTAGGCGGAGTTTGAATTCCCATTCCAACTGAGTAACGTAATGCAGAGTATCAGCCAAAAAGGTGGAAACTGGCACTTTTTTGGGGAAAAAAATAATAAAAAATTAGTGCCTGCTCTCTAGAGATGATTCCAGAGTTGGACTTTCCATGGACATACATGCACACTGCTTTCAGACACATCTTACCTACTATGGGTTCTTCTCTTCTCCACTTAGAGGAGCTGGACCCATTTTTTTCAGTCACTGGATTCTCCCAGACGGGAATCCAGGCTCCCTACTACTGAGGTTGTAGAGCCCATTCGGGTGATGAGGGTCAAAAGCCTAAATTTGAAAGAGCCTGTGTCCAATTTCCACTTCCTTCTTGGAAATAGGATTTAACCCTTTGATACTATAACACAAATTCTAGGGCTCTAGCAACCTGGGAGTGCCTAGACGACACTGCAGTTTGTTATTGTTTGTATTGAGGTGTATGTCTTTAAAGGCTAGATAATTTTTGAAATATGAATACTGCTGCAACCAATTTCACATATGGAGGTCTGGGACTTCCCTTCACATATTCAGTAAAACACATAGCAAATGGCAACCTTAAAACACCTACCAGCAGAGATTCATAGATCTCAAAAGAGAATTGATCATAGCCCTCTGCAAGCATGACCTTCTGTTTAACACAGGCCATAGGATTTCACCCACCGTGGCAGAGGGAATTATTCTTTCTTTCTTCCTAACTGAACACTATCAAGCCCAATAACTTGCTGGTGGCTGAACTATAGCTTATCGTTAAGTAAGACATCCAGTCTTGGCGTAAACGCTTCACTGTGAATTTACCACCTTCTTTGGTAAGCTTACAATGTGTTTAAACACCTTGACAGAATTCATTCTTTTCCATTTGAATTTATTTGACCTAAACTTCCTGCTATCCAATTCTATTATGCTTTAGTGCACTGGATTGAATACCCCTTAATATCATTTCCCTGGTTAAGACCATTAGACAAACCACCACATGCCAGACCCCAGGGACTGATTTGCACCATCTGCGGAGCATGGTCACACAACACACAGTGACTGGTAGGTTAAAGTTGATCTCAGGATCCGAAAAAGCAATCTTGAACTTAACGTAGGGCTTCAAAAAAACCAAACTAAAGTAAACTAAGCCAAACCAAACCAAACCTCATTGCTCCAATTGGTGATTCCTAAATTAATCTTCATTACTGGTCAAGGCATTCACCACCATGTGCAGGACTTCTGGTACCAGAAGAGCATGGGAGGAGTGACACTTTATAGGCGGAGTTTGAAAACCGAGATGGAAGACCAGACCCAGAATCCATCTCACAGGCAGTATATGCTGAACAACCACCAAAAAGGGCTCCTGTGTCCCAAGTGAGCTAATGCAACACAGATTGATGGACTGGCCTGAATAAAGGTGATCCATTTTTCATATTCTTTTAAAATATTATCTTTCCCCCCCTCCTAAATAAAAGGCTGGAATGTTAAATCAGCTAAGTGCATCACTTTGATAAAAACTATGCAAATCTTTATATATATAAAGCCACCATCTATAACACTGACAGTTCAGATAAAGGCTTTAGTTCAGGTTTAAAATATAAGTTCCCAGTATGGAATGTAAATGCAAACATTTGTTTTATTTTGTGGGTTTTTTTTAAGTACTTTGTATTTTGTACTCTGACAGTTACGAATTGCATGGATAATTTATTGAACTTTTCCCTCCCTACAAACCCAGTCCTCCCTTCTTGAAAAGACCTCCTAATATTACAGGAGCCTAGCTAGAAATACATAACTTGAAGGACAGTGGGAAGGAAGATAAAACACACAGAGAAATGACACAGATTAAAGTAAAATAAATAGCAGGCAGCAGTTCAAATTACAAAGTGCTGGGGGTATTAAAAAGGAATCCATCATATGTGCCAGGAAAATGCATGCACTATACAGAATTCCTGTGCTGGTTCTTTCCTTCTAACTTGGGGTCACAGTCCGTCTTTATTCCCTTTCAAAGGGAACTGGCTATTATCAACGTGGCCAGCTCAAACCCTTGCCTATCAAGAAAGCAAAGAGCACAGAAAGCAAGGATGAAACTACACAGACTCCTTCAGTTTCCTTCTCTAAAGGCTTTCCCGTTGCCCCTTCCCATTCCCTTCCCATTCCCTTCCCTTCCCTCTGAAATCCTCCCTGCCCTTCTGCTGTACCAACACAACAGAGTTTACGGTGACGCTGGTCAAGGCAAAAATGCACAAAAAATGATAAAATAAATCAGAGAACAAGGTTGTGCTCTTTGTTTTAACCCAGATAATTTCAGACCTGGTTTAAACTGCAAGCCCGCACATAGTTGTATCAACACAGCTGAAGGGACAGCAGGGAACTTCGCATGCTGCAGAAAAAACGTAGCCTGTAACTACTCCCAGTGGAGCCATTCAGTCAAATGGTTTGCTGTGCTCATTCTGCCTGGGGAGAACAAACTTTAGGACAGATTCAGTTCAATGTGATTGCACAGCAGTTAGGACCTTGCTCAATGCCAAAGTGTTGCATGGTGGGGTTTTTTTTCCCCCCCTAAGTTAATGTAAATGATCTTTTAAAACTAGAGTCTCTAATCTAATTTTGACTTTGCAGAATCTAGATGAGGATATGAGAAAATTATAGAGGAAAAAGGGAAATCTGAGGAGTCACCTAAAGACCCAAGACACTGTGGCAAGAAAATTACTGTGAATTAAATAAATGCTCAATTTATTGCACACTGAAAACAGCAGAAAAAATATGTGTCTCCCTGAACAACAAAGTAGAAGGCAGAATAGAAATCCTACCCTCTAGAGACCACTCATGTATAAAACAGCACAAAACTCACCTTTGCCATGATCTTCTATAAGCTAAGAATACAGAGCCCAGAGCACTTCTTCACAGGCTTGCGATCATTCCAGCACCATCAGATGCCTACAATGAAAGAGAAGCCAAATGTATTTCTTGATATTCAGGTGTCAGAAATCACTTAAGGGTCCAATTCAAAAAGAAGGTGCCATCATACCCTCTACAGACCCTTTCTTTTATACAAACCATTGTTCAGAATAAAAAAAGCACTCCTTCCCCTGCCTTTTGGATTTTTTATTTTTTTTTTAACCTTTTCCTTTGAAGAAGGTAGAGCCACACAAAAATCAGCACATAGAGGTCTAAAACACTTAGTTAGCTTTTTCTAGGGCATTACAGAATAGTTATTACTTGATTACTTTAGGGCTTACTCTCTGCCTCTAACATATGACCAGGATTCAACACATGTGTTTTCATCAGTTTTCCTGAAAAAAGCTAAACCACAGAGAGGTGGCTTCACAAACTATCAGTCTTTATCTCGCAGCCTACAGTTTTGAAAGTCAGTAATACAGACAGATGGCGGCAAAACAAGCCAAATTCCATGGGAAAATCAGAACTGACACCATTTTCACATCATTGTTATGTTACGTCAGTAAGAACAAGCAGTAAAATAGCTTGATATGCACAAAGCGAACACTCAGCCTGCAAACAGCTGAAAATTATAGTGGGTAACCCCACGGACTGCAAACAAATTCTCCAGGCAGATGTTACAGCATCCTACAGCATTGGTACCCTAATGCAGCAAGGCTTTCAGATTGCTAAACTTATCTGATTAGAAACAGATACTACCCCTGGGTCAGGATGTATCTCGCCTTAAATTGGCAAGTCTAAAAATAAGACATCTACGTTAGGGGTTTTGGTCCCCCTTTGTAATCAAGGGAGAAGGAGAGAGCTGCAGAATGCTGCTCCACGTATCCTCAAGCTGGCACTGGAGGTGGGAAGAGCCCAGCCCACGGTGTGCCCAGTTTTCCCCATCCTCCACGGATAACAGGTCTGTACTCCAGCAGCGCCTCAGAGCAGCCTTCAGACTGGCTTGTACACGGAGGAAAATAAGCTTAAAACGGAGGCGTAAGGAAGGCTTTAGAAACCTGCCTCTATCAGAAGGGCAGGACTGTTGTTGCCGTCTGTCTTCTCAAGAAAGATTTTGGCTGGGAGGATGGGGATTGTAGAGCACATAGATTTGAGCCTCCCCAGTCCTTCCCTCCCCTCCCCACCTTCATGCCCAGGCTGTGCTGGAAGGAATTTGCCTGCAAACGCTGCCACCGAGCTCCTGCCGTAGCAGCACCAATGGAACAGCCCTCCCTGCTCGTCATCGTGGGATTTTCATCAAACCCTACTGCCTGCCCCAAAGCCCTGCACTGAGCCACACGCTGGGCATTTTTCTTTTTCAGCACTATCCCCCCTCCTTGCCGTACCAAACTCCTTAATGTAGTTATTCCTTTCTTTTGCTTTTTCTCCCTCCCAAACCTCCTGCCTCCTCTGTCAAAGACTCGTCTTGCCTTTGCTCCCTGATCTAATTAGTTCCCACAGAACACCTGGGTTCTGCGTGCCGGACTGACATCTTTTGCGATGCACCAATCTTTTGCTCGATTGCCTCAATTAGCTTCCATTGTACACCTGGGTACGGTATTAATGTGACATCTGTACAGTTCAGAGAACGTCTGCTCCGTTATAGAGCTTTTCCATCACTTCTTGGAGAGAAAGAGATTATTGTGCCCTTAGCTGTAGCCCTGCCTTAGCCGGAGGGATCATTCTCTGCCTCCTTGTCTCATGTACAGCTACGCAGCATCTCTGCAGATGTTGAAGCTTGGAAAAAATGGATCCTCTGCGAGAGATGCGAAATTACAAACCATCGAGGCTTTGGAAATAGTCATTTATTGGAATGCTCGGAGCCAGAATTGCAAAGCTGGGTAGAGCTGTTATAACTGTCGCACCTTGACCGAACTCTGTGTAATCCCAGCAAAGTGTAGCTCTTTGCCCTGTTTGAGTTGGCTATAAAGTTGAGGGGCTCCTCCAGCTGCGTAGCAGGACATTAAAACCTTCATTAGGCTCAGACTGCTCAAGTTGTTTGCAGTAAACGGCAGACCAGGATGTTCAGGGGATAGGTCCAGACTTTATCACAGATATTTTACATTTGCATCCATGGAACTGCTGGCCAAATTTGCCCCACGGTCTTCAAAAAGACATTGAAGGACAGTGGAAAGGCCATCCTCAGAAGGTGAAACTGCAGACAATGTTGATTATTTTAAATTTAACGTTAACAAAAGGTGGAACAAAATAGTTTGTTCAGTGCAGATGAGGAGAACTGTGGGCTAATGCTTCCTATCAAAGATGAAGGCTTTCCCCCTGGATGCAAAATGATAAAATAGCATTTTTCAAGTCACCATGTTGGGTTCATAAGTTAAAGTTTTATAAAATCCAAGCTCCTAATAATCCTTAGTTTGAGGATTAGTAGGGAAAAAATTAGCTAGTATAATTCTGTTTGACAGACATCAAAGCTAAGAACAACAATTTTAGTGATGTTATGCTGAAGCTGGCAGGTTTATGTCATCAATTTTCATCCATCTGTCCATTCTTTGTAGTACAACTGCTGAAGCTGTGGGCCAGTTTCAACTGCATGTAGTGGACCAGGGAGGTCTCAAAGACATTATATGAATGCGTGTTTCATGGAAATGAATCTTTAATCAAGAAAGGAGACCTTATTACTTTCTCTGCTGATTAAAACAGCTGTAGTGTGAGAATAAGAATCATTAATGAAAGAAGCTGCAGCAGAAATTTTTATGAACTTCCTGGCTTTAGGAGAAAAAAACCCCAAAACAACAAACACTGTTGCTATTGGTGCTTTAACAAGAACAAGAAAATTCAGCAGAGGGGCAGTCCATAACAGACAAGTCTCTACAGTTCTTCAACACTTCCACTGGTTAAAGAACAAGTTGTTCCAGTGCATTATTTTTTGTGTCCAAGACATGCCCCCTTGGATTCAGCTTGCACTTAGAACAAAGCAAATTTAACATTATAAGAAAGCAAAGGAGTGATGGGTGATCACTGTGTTGCATTAAACACATTTACCCCATCTATCCATCTACCCAGTCTATGATAAGACATCATAGAAATTGCCATGAATTATATATCTCAGTACCTCAGCATTAGATTGACCAAGGATCAGCATAATACATACTGTAACTTGTTTCTAAATAGTGACCCCTTTTAGATGCAGCCAAACTTTCAGGTCATGTGAAGTGTCCTATGCGTATTTTCTCCTAGTCTTAGGAAAAAAAGGTGATGATGCTATAATAGACTTCAGGTTTACTGTTCTTGATTAATTGTTGTTGTTGTTTTTGTTGCCATTTTCTTCTACTGTGGAGGTTTTATTGCCTCAAATTCACAAGAAAACACATCAACACCATTTCCCACAGCATTTTCCTGGAGAAACTGGCTGCTCATGGCTTGGACAGTTGTACTCTTTGCTGGATAAAACACTGGCTGGATGGCTGAGCCCAAGGAGTGGTGGTGAATGGAGTTAAACCCAGTTGGTGGCCGGTCACAAGTGGTGTTCCCCAGGGCTCAGCACTGGGGCCAGTTCTCTTTAATATCTTTATCAATGCTCTGGACAAGGGGATTGAGGGCACCCTCAGTAAGTTTGCAGACAACACCAAGTTGGGAGGGAGGGTTGATGTACTCGAGGGTAGGAAGGCTCTACAGAGGGATCTGGACAGGCTGGAACGATGGGTCAAGGCCAATTGTATGAGGTTCAACAAGGTCAAGTGCCGGGTCCTGCACTTGGGTCACAAGAACCCCATGCAGCTCTACAGGCCTGGGGAAGAGTGGCTGGAAAGCTGCCTGGCAGAGAAAGACCTGGGGGTGCTGGTTTACAGCGGCTGAATGTGAGCCAGCAGTGTGCCCAGGTGGCCAAGAAGGCCAACGGCATCCTGGCTTGTGTCAGAAACGGTGTGGCCAGCAGGACTAGCAAGTGATCGTCCCTCTGTACTGGGCACTGGTGAGGCCGCACCTCGAGTCCTGTGTTCAGGTTTGGGCCCCTCACTACAGAAAAGACATGGAGGTGCTGGAGCGTGTCCAGAGAAGGGCAACGAAGCTGGTGCAGGGTCTAGAGAACATTTCTTCTGAGGAGCAGCTGAGGGAACTGGGGTTGTTTAGCCTGGAGAAAAGGAGGCTGAGGGGAGACCTTATCGCTCTCTACAACTACTTGAAAGGAGGTTGCAGCAAGGTGGGGGTCGGTCTTTTCTCCTAAGTAAGAAGCGATAGGATGAGAGGAAATGGTCTCAAGTTGTGCCAGGGGAGGTTTAGATTGGATATTAGAAAAATTTCTTCACCTAAAGCGTTGTCAAGCATTGGATCAGGATGCCCAGGGAAATTGTTGATTTACCATCCCTGGAGATATTTAGAAGACCTGTAGATGTGGTGCTTAGGGATATGGTTTAGTGGTGGACTTGGCAGTGTTGGTTAATGGTTTGACTCGATGATCTTAAATGTCTTTTCCAACCTAAACAATTCTATGATTCCAAGTCTCTTCCTCCACAAAACAGAAACTGAGCAGTATCATGGCTGCTTATGAAAAACAGGCCTCTTGAGGCCAAAATTTAACCCAAGAGCTCTCTTTGGGTTGCTCTTTTTCTGTCTTTTTTTCTCCTTTTGTAACTGACTGCCTTTGAGTTGTCCCACTGGATTATTTGATTATTAAAATGAAATGACTAAGCGTCAAGCTGAATGAGTACCCATCTTCTAAACCACTTTCAGCCCATGATGAAATTTCTGCAAAGCATTTCAGCCAGTGCCAGAAAGCCCTTAGAAGGCAGCCGAATCATGGAGAAAGGACTGGACCTGTTTAGAAAGGGAGAGCTCAGCTGCCTTTAGAGAAGGGAAGCACCACATCACTGCATTCAATTATGTTTGCACTAGCAGGGAGAACTCCAAAAATGATGCTTTTTGGGGACTGGGCACAACAGACAGCAGATGCTTGCAGGTTGCTGTATGGCAAGAGCAGACACATCCTTACTACTGCTAAGAAGCAATGCGTGACCAGGAATAGCTACACGCTTCGAAAGCAGAGAGACATTCCCCAAAGGCTGGAGGAGGAGGAGTTCTAGGGTCTCCCATTCCTCCCATAGTACTGGTCAGTGGGTACCTGCATTCCTTGTCATGCAGGGAGCCTTCGCCACTCGTAGCAAAGCTTTTTTGGGGCTCTAAGCAGGGCACAGGAATTGATTTATGTGCATTTAAATGCTGACAAGGCATATCTTCCTTTTGACTACAAGTACTTTAACCACTTTCCTCACTTCTCTGAGTTAAATTCTTTTGTCATCCCATTTCTTCATTTGGAAGAGTCCTGGATTTTTTTACTGTGTTTTGCGTTAATTCAGATGATTTCATCACACACAATCTAACAGTGGCCCAACTGAAGAGGCAGCACATTATCGCACATGGGCGAGAATGAGCCCTTGGGACAACGGAAAGAAAAGGCTATCCTAAACTGGTTTTGCTGGTAGAGAAAACTTCTCATGGAAAGTCACTATGAGTAAGATTTAAAATAGTTATTCTGAGCCACAGCACAGGTGTCCTCTCCTCATCCTTTAGGGAGAAATGGAATTAAATAAGCTCTTTTGCTTTGGCCCCTGTGCTGAGCCAGTAAATCATTCCTCCTGGAAGCAGCGCATCATTTTTCATGTCTCTTGGACCAGGTGACCTGCAGACAGTAATTTCCTTTTGACAGAGGTCTCTTTTACATACTGAGAGATCACAGCATCTGGTTATAGTGGAACCCCAGAATGAACTCTACTGCCTTCAGGGGGAAACTATTCCTTCCAGAACAGGCCCTTCTCTACCACTGTGTCACTCTGGATTTTTTTCCTGTAGCATATATTATTTCCATATACTATAGCTAATCTGCTGAACAGGACAACTCCAGCAGTTGAAAACATTGTTGTGAAAATAAACCCAAACTCAGTATACATGTACAAATATATCTATAGTTTTTACTTCTTTCTGGAAAGGGAGAAAACCATTTGTCAGTGTGGCCAGGGTTTGCATTCATAGCAAATCCCTCCATGGAAGAATGATTAAAGAGAACAAAATCACTATAGGCTGAGTTTTAGAAAAGTCTGTCCAAACTGTATGAGAGGCAATTGACTCACTGGAGTGTAGGCTTTACTTGACTGTTATGGACTAAAAGTGGTTTTTCAAAGCTCTTTGTGTTCATAAATGCTATCTATAACATCTTTCATGGTGCTTTTTCTGCAATGTACAATAATGTGAGCTCACACACAGTTAATAATTAGCAGCCAATGAGCTAAGAATAATGGATATGGAAACAATTTCCAAGAGGGGATTTTTCCTCTTTTTCTCTCTTGACTTTTCAGTCGAGTATTTGAATAGTCAGAGACAAGAGGGATTATATCCTAAAGGTAATTAATATCCATCAGTCATCAAAACTAGCTCCTTTTGTGAGCTCTAATTACCGAGGAGTCCAACAGCTTGGTGGATCGTGCCGCACGGTGGGAGTTCTGGCCATCTCCTTGCTCTAGCCCCTGGAGTAATGGTGGACTTCGACTTAGTCATCCACTAGAGAGTTCTCTGAGAGAAATCACAGAACAGTCTATGGAAACAAGCAGTGCTCTGGGAAAGGCCGTCAGCCCCTGGTTTGTAGCCTGGAGCACAGAAAGGGCACAGACTGTGGCCCTCCTTCTGAAAAATAAGTTTTATCAGTAGCAGACCACTATTCTGATGTGGCTGATGTGGCTCTGCATGACGTCCGAGTTTCCCGAAGGGCGCTTTTTTGTATTTCCTTGGAGCAAACCCATCAGATTGAGCCTGTCAGAAACTGAGAGGGTCACCTGCTCTCAGAATCGCGATTTAAGTTTCGGTGTTGTTTAAACCTAGCAAAACAGGCACTATATTGTGCTCATCTTGAGGCACAAACTTGAAGGTCAAAGAGAGCAACTGAGAGATTTATCAAAGTCCTGCCTGACTCAGTGGGTGGTGTCAGCACCACAGACACACAAATTCTGCTTAAAAGCCATTTTAAGCACTCAGTTTCCTCCTCTTTTTTCCCCTAAGATCTCAATATTTAAATAAAAGCATTTTCTATCCTGCTTCCAGCACTGCTTCACGCTTCTTTTGTGTCTGTTGCTTTAAATGTTCTTTAATTGTCATCACACGACAGAAGAGTATTATCAAAGCAATCAAACTACAGACAAAGGGACTTAGAACATTTACAGCTGCGTTCAGCTCTCCAGATTAAGCTCATGACAGCTTGAAGCCACAGCAAGCATTAGGCTCAGTTGCTGGCCACAGCAGGTCAGTACTTACCCAGGGCAGATGTGGAGGAAAAAAAAAAAAAAAAAAAAACAAAGGAAAAAAAAAGAAGGGGGCAAAAAAGGCAGCTGGACTATCCTAAATGAACATAGAGGAAGAAATAGATGTGATATTCCATGGGGCTCTACCTACCCAAACAAAACTAACAGCCTTTCCAGGTTAGTAACCTGCAGTTCCTCCTTTTACCATCTCATTCCAAAGGCTTGCAATACAGGCAACAGCAGGAAAAAAGCAGTCTTAAACCAATACCGACATATAATTGATCTGGGTTCCTAATCACTGCTCTACAGGGACCGGCAATGCTTTAAAAACAAGATGTATTTAATCACAGTGTCCCACTGACATCAGTTCAAAGGCAGCTTCAGCTGCTCTCATCTTCAAGAGAGAACTTTCTTACCCAGACTTCAATTAATCCCCACGCTGTCTAATTTTTCAACATTTTCAACCTTGCACAGATTCTTTGCACAAAATGCTGTCACTTCCACTTGTTCTTTCCTCCTGGATTGAATGTACAGGTCTTTAGCCAAAAAAGGAAATAAACTCTCTTATCCAGATTTTTTCTTCCCTGCACTATAAGTGAAGACTGTGGCTGCTTTTTGATTTGCTTTATTTGTCATAATCAGAACAAAAAATAACCCCCAGGGTTCAGTCTCCTCAATTTTAGTACGTTACAGAGATTATCAGTTTTCTGTCTTGTGCAAATCAAGTTCTTCACTATTTTGCTGAAGAATTAATTATGATGAACCATTTCTTCAGCATATGCTCCAGATTTTCCTAGAACTGTATGATTTGCTTTTTAAAATGGGAAACTTTTCAGTCTTCTAATATACAGCTATACTCCTGTATTTTGTAAAAGGAACAGATTTCCTAATTCCCATTTCACTCTAAGTCATTTAAGTAATTTTATTTATATTTACATACCTCAGAATTACACCACGGCTCTGAAAAGCATATTAAATTTTCACTGTGCTTGAATAGTTTTCAGTATGGAATTATACATTAAATATCAATTAAAAAAAGGTCTCAAAATACAGCATTCAAAAGCAGACATGAGAATGGAACTTTCTTGCACAACAAATCTGCTCTCAATACAAATAATTTCTGTTGAAGGCATATTTTCTTTTTTTAAGATAGTCACCCATTTCTCTTATGATCTTTTCACAGAGCATTTGCCATGAAATGAATTACAAAGTGCACATACCTTGTACTTCTAAACATATGACCAACTATGCAAGGTCAGCTGTACTGTGCTGTCTTCAACTGAGACCAGTGAGAAATGTCAAAAGAAGAGTGAGGAAAAGAGTAAGAATATATTAGTATTTTTCGGTTGTATTTTCTCAGTTTCCACTGAATTATAGTTTCAGGAAATTCAAGAAGTGTGGGTAATATTACATTTAACTGACCTTGATGAATGTTTCTTCCATGCATTTACCTAATTGCTATTTAGCATCCACAAAATACTATGATAAGGAGCTCTATAGTTCAATTAGGCACTGTGTGAAAAGCACTTCCTTTTATTTGTTTCAAACCTTTCTCTTGCTAAGTTCCTTCTGATGCCATCTGTTCATTACGAAAGAGAAAAAACCCAATCCTTTCTTGTTCACTTTTTTCCATATTACTCAGGATTTTCCACAGCATACCTTAGTTTAGATGGGGCCTCTTGAGACCACCTAGTCCAACCCTCCTGCTCAAGCAGGACCACCTCGAGCAGCTGTTGTCCCGTTGGGTTTTGTGCATCCTTACTGATGGAGACTTCAAAACTTCTCTGGGCAACCTGTCTCCAAATCTGACTACCATCACAGTAAAAAAAAGAATAAAAATAAAGAAAAATGTTTTCTTGTGTTCAGATTGAATTTCCTCTGTTTTAATTTGTGCCCATTGCCCCTTGTCCTGTCACTGGGCACTACTGAGAAGAGTCTGACACCCTCTTCTTCATTCCCAGCCCCCAGGGATTTACAGGTGTTGGTAAGAACCCCCTGAGCCCTCTCTTCTCCAGGCTGAACAGTCCCAGCTCTCAGCCTTTCCTCATAGGAAAGACGGACCAGTCCCTTAATCATCTTTCTGGCCCTTTCCTGGACTTGCTTTAATAAGTCTGTCTCTTTCTTGTACTGAAGAACCCAGAACAGGACACACTACTGCAGGTTTTAAAGACCTCTGTCTCATCCTTCTTCAGCCATCTCTTTTCTAGACCGAAGCTTCCTGGTTCAGCTATTGATCCCGCGTTGGGAGTCATTTTCCCTTGCTTATCCTTCCTCAAGTTCCCTTGCTTGTCCTTTTTACTTATCTTCATATTCTCTAGACCAATATATCCATTTTGGGATGGGACAACCACAGCTCTGTTTGCATTCTGTGTGCGGATGCACATGCACACATGCGGTGGCCGGAGGATTTTTTCTGTACATTCCTTTTCTAACAACTCCGAATGTTCGATTGCTCTTTGACTGGTAGGGAGCGTGAAAAGATGTTTTCCTAAAACTGTGTATTAGAACTCTGTATTTTAACAGATGGGGTTGTATAATGAAATTTTTTCCTTACGGTATTATTATTAGAATCGCTTTCAAATGCTTCCCCCTATTCTTCCTTCAGTTTTTACTTTGCTTTCTTAAACAAAAACTGAAAAAGGAATTTATTTTGCATTAGCATTTTGCCCCCTTTCAATTATTTTCTTATGGCAGAACAGAAAAGTGAATGAAAGGGAGGAAAAAAAGAGAAGGATAAAAAGGATAGAAATGTATGTGTAAAGATGTAATATTGAAGTAATATATTGATCCTACAAGTGATTTTCTTTTTGAGATCGTTACAACATAGCTTATGCAGATGCTTTCTACACTCACATACTGGTCTATGCAATGACAGAATAATTCAGACACCTCTATCATCAACATTGTGGGCACAATTTTAGACATATGTAAGCAAGCAGTCCAAGGGCTGAAGACTTCTGGCTCGTGAAACGGAGAAGGAAGCAGAACAGCGATGCCTTCGCTACCCGCTTCTGCCGTGTAACTTGCTTTTCAAAGCCCGATTAGCTACCATGACCTATGACCAGACACTTGGAGGGGTTTGAAGTCCTTGGATCTCCTTGTACAAGACAAACATGTGTAGAGACTGCTTTATTGTAAATCTTTGCATCGTTTTCTTTTGTTTCACATTTCCAAGAAAGTCGCCTTGTCTTCTGACATGCAGATTAGTGGATGCAAAACTCCGTGGGATTTGGATCAGAAACAGCTGTTTGTTAAAAGACAGGAGAGGTGTGTCACCCTACGGTGAGGTAGGACTCGGAGTACTTTAGAATTTCAGTCCAAAAGCATGAGAAGCACTTAAAATACACTCACTACACTCATGGCCAAAGGCACAACTATTTTGTTACAAAGCTTGTCTATCTGTTTCTGCAATTCAACACACGGCTTCTTGGTGCGGAGACAGAAATTCACAGGAATGCATTACTGCCACCTTAACAATAACATTTTTCTGCCTCAAGTTTTAGACAAGACATTTCTTTCCAGCTCTATCCTACATAACGGTAAGTTATCTGAATATATTGTTTTCTTCTCCACCAGCAATTATTGGGCAGAGTCTAGAAGGCACACTAGAAGGATTTCACTGGGTGATTATACAGTTTAATAACAACAGTTGACAGTTCTTCTCACTCTGATTTAGAAAACAAAAAATGACATTTTTCTTCTCATATTTTCAGGTTGACCAAAGTGAAAATATGTGAGGTCAGTTATTCCTAGCAGAAGGTATAAATTTTCTTCAGAAGGCTTCTGTATTCTATGCAGCTATCTAGTGTCCCTTCTCATTTTACAGTTAATTTAACTATCAAGGTCCAGCTATATGATTTACATGTGCCTTTTCATTTGGGCTTGGATTGCTGGTTTCTTCCGTAATTGTTTGTCTTATAGGAACACTCAGAGATTCTAGACCTATGGTGAGAATCACTATGCAAATGTAATGATATGATCCTTGCTCAGAAGAGCTTACAAATTTAAAAGTTCAAGAGAAGACAACACAGATGGATGCAACAGGTGAAGTAAGAACCACTTGGATCCCTAACGGCAGATATATAGAATTTAAAGGAGACTGGATAAACTGTTCATCCACGTGAAATGGCAAAAAACTGGCATGGTATCTGTGGAGCACTGGGATCAAGCCTATCCTTTATTGTGCCAGCAGAAATTCACTGCAATGATTGCAAATTCAAGTAAATCTCCTTTCTTAAATTATTTAGATTGAAAATAAACTAAAAAAGAAAATAAAAGTAGCCTCCTTCCCACTCTCAGTCATGATGAATTTTATGGAATTAAAAAATATAGGAGGGGAATAATCAATAAAATCCTCAAGAGACATTCAAAAACTGCAGTATCAGTACAAATACACATTTAAATTGAGATAATTCATGCAAATCTCTACCTTACAAAAGTTAATAATTTATGCCTCACTTGGCATCTTTCCACTACCAGGACCTGAACACATTTGTTATTTTAAACTTCACAAAACACCTGAAAGCAGGTAAAGAATAAGAGATCAGAACAAGCACATCCGAAGCCTAGCTACCATGGCAATCGGATGCTGCATGAAGATTTAGAGCCCAAAGCCGGGCATAATGGAACAGCTAGCTGATTTCCTAGAGCAATGTAATTATCTACTCTGTGATTTAAGCTTGGCTGATGTGCCTAGTGGTGTGAAATGCATTTGACTCTGCGCTGGCTTCTGAGACGATGGCATTTCTAAAAGGTGGTACTCTCTCCTGCAACATCATCCACTAATAACTTCAGGTAAAATCAGTCTGTCTTCTTGGGACAGCACCACCTCCTCTGGTTCTGGCGGGAGACCTCTTATTCTAGTTCAGTTTATGGGCATCTGAATGTAGGAAAGGATCTCAGTGTTCAGTGACAGGGCTGTACCCCTAATACTGTACTATATGCGAAGCTCTGAACTACTGCAGAAGTTAGGCTCACGGAAACAATGATCTTTTCAAGGTAACCAGCTGGATGAAAATGTGATGGGATTAAGCCTTTCTCTGAACATTCCTGTACCCATGACTCCTCTCAGAAAACAAACGTGGGACCATACAGTCAAACAAACGCGATTTGGATGCACACTTACTCCACATCTCACAGTGAATTCCACTGCTCAGAGAGTAACGTAACGTCTGCATACCAATGACTGTGACCTCCTCTTAGAGAAGGAGTGCCTTGAACCTCTCCTCTGCCACCTAATAGGACCTCAGACTCCCTTAATTATCCAAACTTCCATGACTGGGAGATCCAGTTAGGGATGCCCTCTCTTTGGTCCTTGCAAGCAACATGCCAGTACTGGAAAACAGAACTGCCACGTGTATATTTTGGCTCTATATAAATACTCGCATCTAAGTTCCTAGCATGGTCCACGGAAATCCTACTCGGTACAGTCAGTGAAATATAATATTTCAGAGTCAGCTCATCCTAAAGTAGGCACATAAGGCTTGATTCAATTTGGTTAAAACTAAGCACACAGTGCTATTTGAAATGGCCTGAGGTAGCCAAGACCTCCATGACAGGCTAGCAAATATAACATGGAAAATACGTGTAACCCATGCTCTTCTAGAGTAATAGCTAGAGTCCAGGAAGGATACTGGTTAGATCTGAGACCTACCTTAAACAAACTTCCTTCAGAAATCCTGATCTGTGATCCAAATATCACAATACAAAGCTAAGGGTAATGTTCCTTACCTGCTTGCCTGGCAAGACAAATGGGAAGGAAGAGATTATTCGTTAACCAAGGACAGCAAAGAACTTAACAGGATCCTGTACATACTGTAACCTACAGGATTAGAACACGCATACACCTGGCAGCTTTATCTAGTAGGATTAATTGCCCCAAACCTGTGTCTGTATGGCACCGACTGCAATGGTCCAAGATTCCTTTTTCATTTTCCCGTATTACAGTACAGTACATTGTGTACACTGTAGTCAAGTATTTAAGCAGTGATTGCACCTTCAGAGATATTCTAGTCCAGGGTCAACACTCTGCAGCCACAAAAATTAGGATAGCTGGTAACCCTGCCACCACACCTGTGCTTGCCTTTGCACTAGTACTATCACCATGGCTGAAAAATGGCAAGCTACAATAGTAACGCACTAGGACTCAATACGCAAAAACCTGAGTAACAAAGAGAGCAATCTTTATGATTGCACAAAAGGCTCAACACTAAAACTGCCATTGAGGAACATTAGTTGGTACATGACCAAGGATATTAATACGGGCAACAAAATAATGAAATAATGGAAAAACATATGCTAAGTAAGCCTTTTGTATACATACATAATGGAGATGTAAGACCGAACTGTGGGTGTCCTGATTTATGCTGATTTACACATCTTAAATGAGCTGGTCCTCTTGCTTATTATATAGCTCTAACTGTAAATGAGAAAATAATCTCTGGAACTTCTCAGTTGTTCTTGTACACCCCCATTTACAATCCATATGGTGTTAAACTAGAAAAAAATGTACAGCTTTTAGCTACCCTTCTGGCTATATCTCTTCATTGAACAAAAAAAAATTATCTGTTGCAGCTTTTTAAATCAGCATCAGGTACCCATTAAGCTGGATGATGCGGATGCAGAAAACGTGGACCCTGATAAAAAGGCCTGACAATGTATCTTGTGGCTATTACTTGCTTAAGCTGAAAAATTGATCATCTGATTTTGCTGTGTTTCAGTTAAGCTTTCTTTTTGCGCATACTGAACTTTAGGATTAGTTAATGAAAGCAAAGAAACATTTTCCTTCTCCCTATTTTTACTACAGCTTTCTAAGACAGAAGGATGGAGAGAACCGCCAGAACAGTGTTTGACAGGAACAGGAGCTCCAGCAAGTACATTTCTTCAGGCATCTTTCAACTCTAAGGTATGGAACAAATATAAGCCAACAAAACAGGCTGAATGCAAAATGCAATCAAAACGCATTGCTTTTGGTAGATTATAATGGCACTTCCCAGATCCATCTGAAATTAAAGCCCCAAGCTATGGTACTTCCCGTGTGAGACAAGTTAAAAACGGGTCCTGCACCACTGAGTTTACAGAGCTGGGAGGGAAACAGAAGTTCAAAAAGTGAGAAATCTTCAAGGCCAACGGACAACACAAGCCACAGCCAGGGCTGTAACACAGTCTCTCAGCTCTCATTTCAAAAGTAGCGTCTGTCAAGTTAGAAGCAGAATGGAAGCTAAGACCTGTCATCTCCTCGTTTGCAGAGTAAGATGCCACTCAGTACCTTGTTATTGGCATGTTGCTTGCAACTTGGAAAAGATAAATGCAATATGGCCCAATATCCCTGAAAGCTACCAGCTACAGGTTTTAGTAAATTGTGCAGACTAACCGTGCAAAACACCTCTGAACTATACAACCACATTTTTTCCCCCATTCAGGATTTCAACAAGTACAGCTCTTACGGTAGCCAGCTCGGTGCCATGTATTTTATTTTTTAAGACCACCTCATTCATTACCCCAAGGTCTGTTGTTGTGCTTTCCCTTGGAAAAGAAACTGAATTAGCTTCCACTGTAATGCTGCCTTGGCAGAACCTGGTCAGAGACCTCAGCTGAGTCACTCCTTTAAAGAAAGAGCTTTCTGCCATGCATGCTGCTGTCCTCACCCTTGAGGTTGGTGAAAAAATCAGATAATCGTTACAGCATCAACCACCTCCCCTTCACCTCTGCTGGGTCAGAAAACTTAGTACCCGAGTCAGTCGCTGCATGATCAGCCCTGAGCGTTAGAAGCGGAACAGTTATCCACACAAGAATGGCTCCCAGCAGGGACAGCCAGAGTGAAAAAAATCCCAAGTTCAAGCTGAAATGGAAGCTGCCTACTTCAGGGAATAGACACCGCTACTAGACTAGTTGTGCTTTTATCAGCAATCTCTCCCTCGTATGTCAGCTGACGACAATACAGCATTAGAAAGGTGACAGACAGCTGACTGGACTGAATGAGTACAGTTGACACCACCAGATATAGGGGAAAAAAAACAATCCAGTATTTACTGGATGAGAAAAAAAAGCTCTGTCCTGTCCTACGGACACAGTGCCCTTGTCACAGGGTGCTACAACACCAGCTAGGCAAGATTAAGTAGGCACCTCTCTATACCTGCACGTAGACATGGAGCTCGTTATTCCACCTAAAGTTCAAAGGGAAGTAGTTTGTGAATGGTTTGTTAAAAGCAGTGATTTTTCCCTAATTACTTCCCACCTTCTCAGCTAGAAAACTGTTATATATGACTGTGCCAGAAAAGAAAGCTATTATAAAAAAGCGCTATTTTTCTTCCGCAATATGGGTTCTTCAGTCTCTAATCAGCGAGAGATGTTATATTAAACAGACACGGGAGATAAAAGCCTTTGGTTACAATTAGCTTCACAATCTGATTCCCAGTGAAAGAAGACACACTGAAGAAAGGACTGCACAAAAACTCTTCCCGTTTTATAGATCAAGGACAGATGAAGCAGCTTGTTTGACACTGTGGAACGTGTATCCATATGATTTACCCATTACATATTCCAATTAAAGTCTAAGCACCTAGCGAGATGGGGAAAAGTGCCGTTATCCAACTGTCACTGTGAGGACTACAGGCTGGAGCAAACTGAATGGCTCGCCCACGGAAGAACTGATCTCAGAGTTCCCCCGAGTCCCCACATTGGCTCAGCCCTCCCTTCACATCGCTTTACTTTCCGTGCTCCGTAGTTTATGAATTGAACATCCTCCTCAGAGCAAGTCTGTAAAATCACCATCTTCTGATCCCTAGCCATTGATGAGGGCGATGGGGAAAAATTTAGGACAAACACATTTCTGTCAAGGGAAGGAATTCAAAGTGGCTCTGTTAATTTTTGCACAACGTCTAGCTGTGGAGAAGTTTTATTCAGAATTTAAGTACCTCCCTGTGGTATAGCTTAATTCACTTTGGAAAGGACCATCCCACACACAGCTTAACTGATTAATGTCTGTGCGTAGATGAGCTATTACCTCCTCTCCAAGCACTGTTCCTGCCATTTCAGGTTTGAACCCATGCAGGTGAACCGTGTCACTGCTCGATTCGCTAGAACCAACAGGGGTTCGGTATTTTACCCTCCAAAGTGAAATTTCTTCCCCCTCCGGCAGAGTCCTTTCTAAATCACTGATGCTTGGAAGGACAGGAGGACACCAATATTGCACTTCAAGTAGCTTCACTATTACAAAGAATCATCACATCAGCTGAAGAGGTTACAAAAATCTATTTTAACACAATCCACCTGCAATCTGTTTTCGATGACTCCCTTAAGACTCCTTAAATGTACGCGCTTCAGATACTTCATAATAACCACGGTATTTTACCATCCAGTGATGACACTGGGTCTTGAGTAAAACCTCTGCTGACTACAAAAGGAAAGCCGTTTAGTGATACTACCCCTCTTTGCTGCTACCCCCACTCTGCGAGGGGTTAAGATTCCCATTCTCTGTTCCTCCTTCCCTTTTCCATAGCCATTATTCCTCCAAAGCCTTGAAAAGTGTTTATTTTAGACTGCACACAAGAAGAACAAAGACAGGTCTGCAAGAACCGGGATATTTTGTGCCAAAAGGGTATATGCCTTTTATATTAAAACCAAGGGCCCATCCCTCCCTTTCTTACTCCCCTAACTCCCCCCCCCCCCATACTACTTTAGCAATTACTGCTTCCTCCCCCCAAAAAAGAAAAGAAGACTGTGCCACTTTCTGCTCCTGAAGCACCAGCAGTTGAAAGCAACCAGTGACAGTCTATAGATAGGGGAAGGAAAAAAAAAAAAAAAAAAAAAAAAAAAAAAAAAGAGCAATTTCTTTCGCTTCCCTCACCCTCGATCCCAAGGGATAGACCACTAGAGATTCCAGAAGAAAATAAAATCAGGATGAAACCAAGATAGATGATGAAAGGCAAATAAAGCACGCACAAGCTGGCTTTACAGTACTTTTTACCTCTAGTTATACAAAATACAACTACTAGGTAAAACAAGCCTGTGACAAAAAGTATTTTTTGACTGTTCTGTTCTTTTTCTCTGCAGTACTTCCTGGAGAGACTTAATAGGATGACTTTTGACAAGTTATTCTACAACACAACTGGTACAGCCTGGTTTCCTACTAACTACTGCATCATGCTTTGATACATGTGATGGACCTCACAGCCTCACTCTACGCAGAATTTTGTGTGTGTATGCAGCCCCAGATATGCATACATGCAAATACACGTGCAGGGTGAAACTGCTGTCTGACATCCCCCTGGGGACCTTCATCTGACTGGGGATCTACCTTTGTGAAACGCAGAAGGATTTCACCTTTAAGACTTATACTCCTCAAGACAAAATCAGTAGTAGCTATTCAAGGGACTCGGAAGTTATTAGAGACAGATAAGTAAGATACTCACAGCACTGGATTACACAGAGATATCGAGCCACAATAGATAAACTATTAAACATTCTTACTACAGAAGTAGAAGCTTTAGACTAACATACTGAAAAAGAAAACCCTTCATTTAAAACAAAATAGCTTACTCCCCCAGGTTGTTTTTTTTTTCTGTTTTACTTTAAATAGATGATGCTGCATGAAATGCTAAGAGCCATAAGATTTTGCAAAATAGTCAGAACTTACTTTGTATATGAGGAATAAAAAGATATATATATAAAAATCTTTTGATGTGTGGACTTCTAAGAACCATTTTCAACAATATTTGGTATTTAGAACACAAGGCTTAAAGTAATAAATTTACTTACATCTAATATATTGTAGCAGTCCCAGTGCTGTCCTGTTCTTCATGCTGTAAGGGTTCAGAGCAGCTGAGAACAGACTATGCAGATCAGCCCCCAAAAAAGTCACTAGTTGGATCAGAGACATATCCAGTTAGTTTGTCAATGCTCAGCTGGTACATGTTCTACAAAATTGTTTGGAAAATACACTGAAAATATAAGCAGGGTGACTCAACAAGCAGAAAGAACACACTGGTTGGATTATGTTCCACTGACTCAGGCAAGCTTTTCCATTTCTGTGCCCGATGTTCTCCATTTAGAAAATACTCGGTGATTTACAGCAAAGTCAGGGTCTTCTTAAGCCTTACCTGTGATACTCAGATTCCATTTTGGGTTCACACGCCAACATTTGAACTGACTTAGCGTACAGTTTTAACAGGCTGTTGCATAGTCCAGCATATGAACAGGTTATTGTGTTAATTTTAAACCACGAGACATAGTGAAAAAACATGTACTAATTCATAATGTGTTTACAGAAGTTATATTTAACACTTTAAAAACCTCTCTGCAAAGTGGAATGTGCTGTAAGATCAGGTTGATGATGTCTTTTGGGTTTTAACAAGGAGTCATCCTTGGCCTGTCTGGTCACCTGGTATAGAGCAGCTCATGGCCGTAATTAGTCTTGGGCAGGGGGAAGAGGAAGTTTTCTTAGAAAGAAATAGAGGAAAAATCCTTGAATATATACAGCAGGAAGGGCTGGGGATGAGGAGTTCAGAACTCAGTCAAAGTGTGGCTACAACATACAAATCAAAGTTGTGTGAGCATGTAGGATGCCCCTTCAAAACAAATTAAAAAAAAGACAATTTTTTTTTTTTTTTTTCAGAATTTACTCTGAATGTCTGAGAAGTCCATGCTCTCAGAAATATCCTTGGGCGATACCACAAAGTACTGTATGTAAAATGAGTTCATGAGAAATGGAGGCAGTAGAGAAATAGGTATTTCTGCCAGATGAAGTAAGACCAAAAAAACCCTACAAGAAAATGGTAATTACTTCTTCTCAGAAGAAAAGCCAGGTAAAGGTACGAGGTACCTCTGTGGCTCCTCTGTGGCATTGTGTTTTGAGAGCTACTACAAGCACTTAAGTAACTAGGGTAACACAGTTCCTCTAAGTCGCAGATATAGGGGAAAAGAGGGGCTGAACCAATGTTGTGGTTAACTGGCAAATTTGGGTAATATGCTAAAATAACTAAGGGCCCATCACAGCCCTCGTAGATTTTCCTCCATCAAAGCTCTTCTGGTGTTTGCTAGCAAAAGCAGCACAAAGCAAGACTGACTTACAAATATCAGTCAGATTCAGATTCAAATCAGTCCTTCTTATCTTTGTAATCGGGAGGGATTTCTTCCTCACTTGAATTGTTATTAAAAAAAATAATACAGGAGTGTAAGAGCACTCTTTGAAGAGATCCACACGTTTATGAAGAGCTAATTACATTGTTGATCATTCAAACCAGATTCATTATTAACTCAACATGTGGCACAAAAGTCATTTTATGGGTGGCCTTATTCCTGCATCAAGCGAACTGAGAAGTGAAAATCCTTGCAAAAAGCCAAGAGTTATGAACATAATCCTCTAGTATGCCATGTCTCAGCAGGTAAGATTAAAAAGACAAAAGAGAACACCTCAAGACGGCAACAACAAAGACTTTATTAGAGTCAAGAATATATAATCACTGTACAGAAAACATTCAGAGTTAAGGTGTGAAATACTGAACCGCTCACTGTGCATTCTGGTTGCTAAGCCTGTTAGTGATGATTTAATTGGCTGCCTACAGCTGGCTAACTTATCAGCACTTAAAAACATTTTTGTAAGCAGGGAAGAAATGATTGTCCTTTCTAACTGATAACATTGCCCAAGGTGGGAAATAAAGGATCATATGCATTACATTAAAACTTACTCACGGAACAAAGTTGGTGGGAAGGGAAGAGAGGAGATTGCCATAGTTTTGTGTTTTTTCCGCACTGAGGAACTGTAACCTCACTGTTCTAACTTTGTACATACTCTTGTTCAGTACAGCAATGATTTCTATTTTTAAATAAGAAAATATATTAACAGGTACAAGAATTTACCATCAAATGCAGCCTCTTCCAGTTATCTTTGGCTTGAGAGGAAGTTCCTTACTTCAACTTTTGAGGCTCAAATGTTTTCAGTGGAAAGAAATGCCATAGCATCTGAGCCCCAAGGATAGTATAAACAACCATTTTTTTCCTTTAAAAAAATAGTTGTTTTTAAACCTTCAGTGAACAGAGACTCAAAAAAGCCTCTCTACCTCCTGAGCTCTCAATTCTCCATGCTACCAAAACTGCAGCTTTTGCCTTCCAAAACTGTTTGGTGAAGTCCACAAGGGCTTGAGAAAGTCTCTTTCTTGAGCATTTTCTTGTTTCCACCACAGGTAGGCAAAAGGCTTATTTTCTCCAATACTAAAAGAAAACAAAAAACAGATAGCACAGCATTTATTCAACTTGGCTTACTCTCAGAAACAAAAGTTATGCATAAATTGAACTCTGTGTTTAAAAACATGGTGAAATGCCTAAAGGCAGCGATTTTCACAACCCTTCAGGAGAGCAAACAGCATGAAAACCAACTATCTGCTCCTTCACAAACGGTTTCATCCAATCTACACAATCCTGCTGGTAGATGTTCCCTATTTTATTTTGGCATCCAACAGAAGGAAAACAGAAGCCCTGTCCTGAAGGAAAGGAACCACAGCTGCATTCCAGGATGCAGCAGCACTGGGACCACAGCTTGGAGATATTCTAAAGCCAAGTAACATTTACAGCTTAAACTGAGTCTGCTCCTAAGCAGACAGCAGCCAAGCATTAGTACAACCCCAAATTGTACACCTACATTTTAGGTGGGACACCCCTCATCTCCCAAGCTTTGACTTTTTTTAATCACTGCTTAGCATGAGCCCTGAATGTAACTGACTTGACTTTTAAATTTACAAGGGAAATAAAATGTGAAATTAGTCACTTCAACTGGAGATTGTTTCCTTCCTCTACAAAAATAAATAATGCTGTTAAAATGAAAATGACCCTCCAGGGAGAAATGGCTATCCAGTCTTCGTTAGTATCAACTAAAATTAGTATGCACTTTTTCTCCTCTTGAGCACTATTGTACAACTCCATTAACTTATTCTAAATGTTAAATTTATTTACTTTTGAGACAACAGTTTTTTTGATAACCATTAAAAAGGAGACAAGTACTACATAAAAAGATCTGTAAAATATTTGGTAAGATAATAGATTAGAGATACATTAGAAACTAAACTAAAGGCTTCATAACACAGCTTTAAACTGAACTCAGTTTACAATACTGTTACAAAATAACAATACTAAGCCAATACCAAAATATCTAGACTGCTTTATCTAAGAGCTTTACTTACTACAGAGTGACATATAGAATGGTGATACAAACAGTTACCATAATAACGAACATTATTAAAAAGCTCTTAACTGCTGCAGTAGACAACACAGATTCCTTGTAGGCCTACTTTGAAGGCAGTAAGAGAATAAATATCTATTGATAAACAAAAATAACACGTTGAAGGGCATTTCAAAGGAAAAATTGTGTGGCAGCATTAGACCAAACTCTGCTGTTTATGCTTGTGTCATAATACCTGTGTAGTGGTTTGGTGGGGGTTTGGGTTTTTTTTTTTGTTGTTTTTTTTTGACAACTTACATTACTATTAAGAGCAAGGCCATTGGCAATTCATTGCAGCATTATACATGAACAAATTGAAAGCTTCAATTGGCCATTGTGCAAGATGACCCCTTTACAGCAAATTCAATGATGCATTAATTGTTCATTTGTTCAATGATTTACAGACTCTGTGAAGACTCCAGCAGCAAATTCTTAAGACCACCTCAGACAAAAAGGAAAGATAATGATTTTGACTAATGAAGTACTAAATATCACTAAAAAGTGTCCTATTTAACTTGTAATATAAATAGACATTAATTACACTCTATTTTGATGGATTTTTCTGGTAATTTTTTTAAAAAATACATACATAGAGCTCAGATTCTTAAGACTTGTCAAACGCTGATTAATCTGTGACTATTCTTTTTGTATCCTTCTCATTCTTATAAACATCCAGTATTCTTGCAGTGGGAAGCCTGCATGTGTAATTGTTTACAGAACATAAATGAAGGCAATAACCTGAACTCCAAAACTAGCAGAAGAATCCGACATCACATGGAGCCAGGAGGTGCCTTAAGCACTTACAGAGCAACACACTACTGTTTTCATTTTAGGCACCTGATCCCAAAAGTAGAAAGGAAAGCTAAAGGCATATAGGTAGCAAACTCCGCAGCAGTGCACATGGAGAATTCAGGGCCTCAGGAAAAGCAGCCCAAAAGTCTCCATGCTGGAATTCAGCATCAGCCAGCTGGAGAGATAAAAACCCCCAAATAAGACAACTGGATCAAGCCTGCATTAGTGGCTGTCATATCTGCTTATTTGGTATCCAAAGTGTGATACACACTGTGGGCTCGCTTTTTAACTCCCAAAAATGTGAAAGGAAGATGCAACTGGTGCCTGCTGCTGTATGTATCAGCCTCTTGCTTAGAACACCATTCCTGGCAGCTAGAAGCCTGGGGTTCAAATTCTTGGGTACTTTTAAATATTCTGAACAAATCTGTCCTGTGATTTTAAAAGCAGTTTTAAGTGCTGAAGAAAGGTCAAGCAAGAACAAGTCTGAATGGAAAAAGAAAAGGTCACCTAAATCAAACCTGTAAACTCTGATTTACTAATACAGCTTGACAAATGCAATAACAATTATCTGGGAGAGTCTGGCAGTCACCTAAAACCAATGAAGTAAAAAGACATGTCTTAAAAAAAGTAACTGTCAGTATGGGATTAAAAGCAAGGTCTACACACATATTGGAAACACTTAAAATTTTAATTTTTAATATTTGTAATGGCTGGGTTGGTGGGGTTTTTTTTGAACCCCAAGGTAGATGCTAGGCATTTTTCACTTTGTCTTATGAAATTATGGTCCTCCATCCTATGATCAAAGCAATCCATAATAAATGACAGCAAATTTTGCAACATTTTCGCATAATTACATTCCTTTTCTTCACATCACGTAAAAGATCACCTTTATTAAATATATATGCAGATGGAAATGACATTTTTGCTTCTTACCCTGCACTATAGTGCAGTTCTTCAAAATAAAAAAGTTCGTAGGAAACAACATATTAATTGGAAGACCTTTAGCAAAATCCATAGCCATAAAAACACTTTTCCTTGGTTCATATCAGAATTTGATCAGTCTTTTGAAGAAAGAATCAATAAAAAAACCTGAGATAATGACTGGCTTTTCAGATTGGTTTCATTTTTCCTCTCAATTCCATTTCTTGTCACGAGTCTAATACTTAAGGCAAACAATGTAGTATCTTAAATCCCTGATAAACACAAACTAAATATGTCCGATGATTTTAGGGAAAAACCATTGTAAATTCAAAGAAGAAATGCTTTTGTGAACACAGTTTTATTCAATGTGAGAATTAAACATTTTATTGTCTTATTGTGGCTTGTAGTAAGACAGCACACATATGTGTGGTTAAACATTTCGTTCTCCATACTAGAGCAAGGGTAAATTTTAATAATAAAACCAGCAAAGACAGGAATTTATTGTCACCCCAGACCATTAGCAAGAATCAGATAGTGTGTGAGGGTGCATGGAACCTCTGGAGATCATTTAGTCCAACCCCCCTGCTCAAGCAGGATCAAACACAATTGGCTGCTCAGGACATTGTGCTGTTGGATTTTAAGTATCTCCACAGATGGAGACTCCGCCACCTCTCTGGCAAACCTGTCCCAGCGTTTGATTACCCTCACAGCAAAAAAAAAAAACCCAAAAACAAAAAAACAAAAAACCAAAAACCAACGGTATTTATGTTTAGATGAAGTTTCCTGTCTTTAAGTTTGTGCCCATTGTCTCTCATCCTGTCACTGGGCACCACTGAAAAGAGTCTGACTCCCTCTTCTTTACTCCCTTCCATCAGGTATTTATATGCATTGGTAAGATCGCCCTGAGCCTTCTTTTCTCTAGGCTGAACAGTCCCAGCTCTCTCAGCCTCTCCTCGTATGACAGATGCTCCAAGTGCTTAATCATCTCCCTTTGCTGGACTCGCTCCAGTATGTCCATGTCTCCTGTACTGGGGAGCCCAAAAGGGGCACAGCACCTTTTGGTGTATCTCACGTAGCACTGGGTAGAAGGGAAGGCTCACGTCCCTCTACCTACACCAGGAACACTCTGGTGGCCCTTCTTCACCATGAGATCATGTTGCTGCATAGAATCATAGGATAGTTTGGGTTGGAAGGGACCTTTATAGGTCACCTAGTCCAACCCTGCTGCAGTAAGCAGGGACATCTTCAACTAGATGAGGTTGCTCAGAGCCCCGTCCAAGCTGACCTGGAATGTTCCCAAGGATGGGGCATCTACCACCTCTCTGGGCAAAATTGTTCCAGTGTTTCACCACCCTCATCATAAAAAATTTCTTCCCTTTATCTACTCTGAATCTACCCCCTTTTAGTTTAAAACCATTATCCCTTGTCTTATCGCTACAGGCCCTACTAAAAACTCTGTCCTCATCTTTCTTATAAGCGCCCTTTAAGTGCTGAAAGGCCGCAGTCGGGTCTCCCAGGAGCCTTCTCTTCTCCAGGCTGAACAACTCCAACTCTCTCAGCCTGTCCTCATAGGAGAGGTGTTCCAGCCCTCTGATCATTTTTGCGGCCCCCCTCTGGACTCACTCCAACAGGTCTACGTCTTTCCTGTACTGGGAACTCCCGAGCTGGACACGGTACTGCAGGTGGGGTCTCACCAGAGCGGAGGGGCAGAATCCCCTCCCTCAACCTGCTGGCCATGCTTCTTTTGATGCAGACCAGGATATGGTTGGCTTTCAGGGTTGCGAGCACACACTGTCAGCTCATATCTAGCTTCACATCCACCAGTACCCCCACGTCCTTCTCCACAGGGCTGCTCTCAATCCCTTCATCCCCCAGCCTGTACCGATACCAGGAGTTTCCCAGACCCAGGTGCAGGACCTTGCACTTGGCCTTGCTGAACCTCATGAGGTTCACATGGGCCCACTTCGGTACTTGTCCAGGTCCCTCTGGACAGCATCCCATCCCTCAGGCTTATCAACTCAGCTTGCTGTCATCTGCAAACTTGCTCCACCAGAACCTTCAGGGCTTTCTCTGAAAAGCTGCTTCCCACCTTATCACCTACCCCCGCTTGCCCATGCTTGTGCATGGGGTTATTCCACACCAGATGCAGTACTCGGCACTTCCCTTCGGTGAACTTCAAGAGGTTCCTATGCAGTCATTTCTCCAGCCCGTCAAGGTCCCTGTGAATGGCAGCACACGCTTCTGGTGTATGAGCTATTCCTCCCAGATTTGCATTGTCTGAAACTTGAGGGTGCACTTCAACCCATCATCCAGGTCATTAATGAAGATGTTAAACAATTCTGGCCTCAGTATCAACCCTTGGAGTACACCACTAGTGAATGACTTCCAGATGGAGTTCATGCCACTAATCACAACCTTCTAATCCCAGCACACTGACCAGTTTCCAATCCACGTCACTGTCCAGTTCTCTAGTCTGTATTGCTGCAGTTTGTTTATGACGATATTATGGAAGACAGTGTAAAAGCCTTGCGAAAAATCAAGACAAAGAACACCTACAGCTCTCACCCAGTTCACTGAGCTAGGCTTTTTATCTTAAGTGGCCATCAGGCTGGTCAGGCATGATTTCCCGTTTTCTAAATCCATGCCAACTACCCCCAATCACCTTGAATCTATTCTGCAGATCTGCACACAGAGCAGAAGCCATCCCTCCTCATGCCAGAAGTCTCAAGGTTCCAGCCATCACCATCCCAGGAGTCTCCATTTCCTAAATCGATGAGCACAATGTATTCTTACTCCTCCTTCAGTGCAGCTGGAGGTTCAGGCTCTTCTATCTCAAGGTCTCTGTGAAGATCTGGTCAATCTCTTTCTTGTCAGCCCTGACACTGTGCAGTTCGCTGACCTCCTCCCACAGCTCCTTTACTTGGTGATGTAGACATTCCACCACCGCACACCTCCTGCAAGCAAGGAGCCCAATTCCCACTGCCCCAGCAAGAGGTCTCAGCCACCCCCTACAGCCCCAAATCTGAAAAACTGCATTATCCCTCAGGATCTCCTTCTGTGCCGATGCCTCTGACATAGGGGATAGCTGTCCACATAGCTGCTAGGGACCATGTTCTAAGGTATGGTATCAACACTGCAGAAGATGTGGATGCTGTTACGAGCAGAGTTCCTGTCCCCTTCTGCGCAAGCTGCTATGTCTGTCAATGATCAAAATGACTAGCTGGAATGCACAGTTAAGGAAGTCTAGCAAAGGTATGAAAGAAAGGAAGTTATCTTCACTCATTTACTTTGGGAATGAAAGCTAAGGAAGTTCTGGATCCTTCCCTCAGAACTCCAGCTTTCCAATTTGCAGTTCTTACCCTTAGTAATACAACCAGTTACATCCTACTTAGCATGTCTGCTAAGGTGCTTTAAAAAAATTTTCTAGAACCACCAACAGCTTGCTCTTCAGTTCTGGCAGCAAGAACACACTTTTAACTTGTTGGAAAACGAACTAAAAAGATCATAAACAATGAAGTTAAGTCTTGAACTTACCACTCGCAACCTCTTACCTTACTGAGCTTTCACAGAGACCACCAACTGAGAAGATATCTCACCTGTGCAAACTTGTGTATCTGCTCCACCACAGCTGCAAAGAGGGCATGGACACTTTCATCAATTAGGCTCTGCATATAATGGACAGCTTCTTCATCAGACAGGTCCAAACGAAACTTGTCCTGCACCTGGAATGGAGGCAGAGATGACAAAAATTAATTCAACAGTTAACACATGCACTATTCTATCTGAAGTATACAGTAGCAGACAAGGATTTCAGTTATGAAAGTTTATTAAAGAATGTCTCTTTCACTTCTAAATTACAGCAGATTACTGGAAATTTACAACGTTATGTAAAATGCCCGTTTTTCACTGCTTCATAAAAACAGGTATTTAAATAAGCCAGAAACATCCACCTACACCTTATCCGTCCAACTAGTAATTTCAAAGCTTGAGGCCAGAGAGTCAAGAGAAGTACCTGGACATAAGAGTTTAAACAGAACTAAAATGCTCTGAGAAAAAGAGAAAACACTCGAAGTTCACTAAAAAAGAATTAAATGTCACTTGAGAAAAAAACCCACACAACTTTGCATATTAAATACAAAGTTGGAAAAGTCTGGACGATCCTAAACGTTCTTGAAAGTATATAACACTTCCTTATTCTAAACTTATTTTCAGTTAACATTGGCTTTCAGAAACTGTAAGACTATTAAGTAAAGAATACATAATCAGAGGAAGGGGTGGGCAAATCAACCACGTCAAAACTGACCTTTATATGGCAGGTGAGAATTTCATTAACTTTTATTACATACACCATCCATAAACAGTCAGCTGGCGACACTGCTACCCATTACATTGTTTTTCCTTTTGATGGCAACATATTTTTATTATTGTACCAATAACACATTTTGCAATTTATACATGAATTAAAAGGGGAATGCACTATTAATTAAGAATACAGCAACATCTATACTTTTCTATTTCAGCCTTGGCAAAGCCTTGACCCATGAATATTTACAAAGGTGCAGTGGATGCCTTTCTGTGAATTCCAACTAATTCCGTGGCAATTGTTCAGGACTGGTCCAGATGGCAACATCTTACAAGCACCGTCACGACAGACATTCCTTTGGTAATACTCAAAAAACTTTTGTGCACAGAACTGGCAAGAGCTTAAACAGATCTTTCCGGAAGAAAAAAAAAAAAAATAGAAAAAGAATTTGCCTTAGAGAAGCCAAGTAAGTTTTGCAGACGTGCCTTATCCCTCAAAACATTTATGAGAGGCAGATGCATAAACAAGCATTTTGGATGAGTTCAAATATTCTGATGCACGGACCTGAGGAAGTGCTACAGATGCCAAAACATCACTTTGAGTTTTCTGAAGTGCTGGCTGTCCAAAGTCTGCATATAGGAATAGCAAGTGTTCAGATTCTTTTGGGGGCAGGGGATGAAGTCATCACACTGGTCCAAAGGTGCACCAGGGGAGGTTCAGACTGCATATTAGGAAGCACTTCTTTACCGAGAGGGCAGTCAAGACTGGAACAGGGTTCTTAGAGAGGCTGTCAGTGCTCCAAGCCTGTCAGTGTTTAAGAGGCATTTGGACAATGCCCTTAACAACATGCTTTAACTTGGTCAGCCCTGAATTAGTCAGGCAGTTGCCTCGATGATCACTGCAGGTACCCTCCAACTGAAACAGTCTATTCTACTTTTTGCATTAAAAAGCCCTTGAGGTGTTGAATTTGGAAAACCATCTGTGCTGTTGAATACCTCCTAGCAAGTCCACGATCTCTCAGAATTAAGAGTCTAAGCCAGAATCACAGAATTGTTTAGGTTGGAAAAAACTTCTAAGATAAAGTCCAACTGTTAACCTAACACTGGCAAGTCCACCATTAAACCATGCCCTAAGTGCCACATATACACATCTTTTAAATACCTCCAGGGATGGTGACGCAACCACTTCCCTGGGCAGCCTGTTCCAGTGCTTGACAACTCTCCTACTGAAGAAATTTGTCCCAATATTGAATCTAAACCTCCCCTTGCACAACCTGAGACCATTTCCTCTTGTCCTATCACGTCTTACTTGGGAGAAGAGACCGAGGCCCAAAACCTCTTTTCAGGTAGCTGTAGAGAGCGATAAGGTCTCCCCTCAGCCTCCTTTGCTCCAGCCACAAAGTTTGCTTTGTGTCCAAGCCACAAGTAGCCAGTTTCTCCAGGAGAATGCTGGAAACAGTGTCAAAGGCTTTACTAAAGTCTAGGTAGACAACATCCACAACCTATCACTCATCCACTAAGCGATCCACCTTGTCATAGAAAGATACCAGGTTATTCAAGCAGGACCCACCTTTCATAAACCCATGCTGACTGGGCCTGATAGCCTGGTTGTCCTGTATGTTTCGTGTGGTAGCACTCAAGATGATCTGTTCCATAACCTTACCCAGCACTGAGGTCAGACTGACAGGCCTGTAGATTCCCTGGATCCTCCTTCCAGCCATTCTTGTAGATGGGTGTCACACTTGCTAACCTCCAGTCAACTGGGACCTCCCCAGTTAGCCAGGACTGCTGACAAATGATTGAAAGTGGCTTGGTGAGCACTTCTGCCAGCTCCCTCAGTACCCTTGGGTGGATCCCACCTGACCCCATAGACTTGTGTGTGTGTGTGTCTAAGTGGTGTAGCAGGTCGCTAACCATTTCCTCTTGGATTACAGGGGCTTCATTCTGCTCCCTGTCCCTGTCTTCCAGCTCAGGGGTTTGGGTACCCAGAGAACAACTGGTGTTACCACTAAAGATTGAGGCAAAGGTGGCGTTAAGTACCTCAGCTTTTTTCTCATCCTCTGTCACTGTTTCCCTCCACATCCAATAAAGGATGGAGATTCTCTTTAGCCCCCCTTCTGTTGCTAATGTATTTATAGAAAAAATTTTTATTGTCTTTTACAGCAGTAGCCAGATTAAGTTCTAGTTGGGCTTTGGTCTTTCTAATTCTCTCCCTGCGTAACCTCATGACGTCCTTGTAGTCATCCTGAGTTGCTTGCCTCTTCTTCCAAAGGTGTCCATACTCTCTCTTTTTTCTCCCTAAGTTCCAGCCAAAGCTCTCCGTTCAGCCAGGCTGGTCTTCTTCCGTGCCAGCTCGTCTTTTCGGCAGATGGGGATGGCCTGCTCCTGCACCTTTAAGATTTCCTTCTTGAGGAACGTCCAGCCTTCCTGGACTCCTTTGCCCTTCAGGACTGCCTCCCAAGGGACTCTGTCAACCAGGCTCCTAAACAGGCCAAACTCTGCCCTCCAGAAGCCCCAGGGAGCAGTTCAGCTGACCCCCCTCTTTATTTCTCCAAGAATCAAAAACTCTATCATTTTGTGACTGCTATGCCCAAGATGGCCTCCAGCCATCCCATCACCCACAATTCCTTCTCTTTTCTCAAACAACAGGACCAGCGGGGTGCCTTCCCTTGTTGGCTCACTCACCAGCTGTGTCAGGAAGTTCTTCCACACACTCCAGGAACCTCCTGGACTGTTTCCTCTCTGCTGTATTGTATTTCCACCAGATGTCTGTGAAGTTGAAGTCCCCCATGAGACCAAGGTCTAGTGATTGTCAGACTCCTCCCAGCTGCTTATAGAATATTTTGTCTGACTGTTCGTCCCGGCTGGGTGGTCTGTAACAGACTCCTACCATGGTACCTGCTTTGTTGACCTTCCCCGATTCTTACCCATAAACACTCAACCTTATCGTCAAAATCATTAAGCTCTAGACAATCAAAACACTCCCTAACATACAGGGCTACACCACCGCCTCTCTTTCCTTGCCTGTCCCTTCTGAAGAGTTTATAGCCATCCATTGCAGCACTCCAGACACATGAGTCATCCCACCATGTTTCCCTGATGGCAACTTTGTCACAGTTTTCCTGCTGCACAATGGCTTCCACCTCCTCCTGTTTGTGGCCCATGCTGTGTGCACTGGTGTAGATGCACTTCATTAGGGTATTGATCCTGCAACCATTTTACAGGGAGAAGCTCCAATTCCTACGTGACCATTCTCAGGCGCTTCCGTGGTTTCTAACACATCAATAACCCTTGCATCTTTACTGCCGCGTGGATCTCCATTCCCTACCTACACTGAGACAGCAGACTGAAGGACCTCGTTAGCACACCGTCCCTCAAACATTGGCGTGCTGCCCCCAGGCCTACCTCTAGGGAGCCTGGCTTTATCCCTTTCTCCCTTCAGATCTAGTTTAAAGCTCTTTCAATAAGCCTAGATCCTCGTGTTCTCTAATCAACCCTATCCCCAAAGTTTAAAAGTACTAGTCACCTTTCGAAGTAGTGCTGATAACAATATGAAAATTGCCCAGCAAATTCACATCACTTGCAGAAAATTAATTGCTGCAATCTAATCACGTGCTTTATTCTCATAAAGATAAATTTCAAATGATGCGAGCTCTTGTGGAGACCATCGTGTCTTCCTCTAACTTCAGTCTCCTGCATAATGAACTAGGTAAAATGGTATCAAACAATTTTTGCATCAAGTATGTAACTTCTAGTTTATCTCTAAGATTGAGAAAGAAGAATCTCTTTTACAGAGTCTTTATACAGAGACAGAATGCTTCACGTCCTAGGTAAATTGTTTCAAAGATTAATTGCCCCATTTAACAATTGTGACTTACTTCCTATCTGAATTTGTCCAATTTCCATCTCAAACAGTTGAGCTCATTAAAACTTTTTACATTAAAGAACTGTCCATCAGAAATCTATCTCATGTAGGAAAATATCAAATTATTTAAGTTGCTTCTTAACCTTCTCCTGGATATGACTAAGGAGACTGACTATAAGACAGAATCAAGTCTTTCCCGAACATTTTCCATGCATTCACTTTTTTTAAGCACTGACAAAAATGCAAGCCAAATTATTTCAACACCGTTCTTAATAAGGTCACATTTGTGAGATGACACTACCTTCTCTTCCCACTCTGTATTCTTTCTATGCATCAAGGATACTGCATATACAACCACCCTCTTTATGATAGCAAAATACTCTGAGATTTCAGTTTAGTATTACTCTGCATTCTTTTCAAAAGCAACATATTCCAGAACAGCACCCTTCCAGCGCTACAATAAAAAGCATGTTAGCCTGCCAACTATGGAAAGATAACACTGCTTTACTCAAAATACTGTTATAACTCTGTTGCTGATAAGTTTGAAGTAATCATAAATAGACTTTTTCCTCAACTTCCCCTCAAATAGAAGATTGATCAATATGAAAGAATACATTAAGCCAAAAAAGTCCAAACTCTCAAGGAAGCAAGTACCAAGGAGAGATTTAGAAGATATTTCAGGCTAGTATTTTATAACTTTTATCTTCATAACAAACATGATGAGAAGGAAGTTAATTATCTCCCACAGACTTATTAGAAGTTTGACAGCCAGCGAAGCACACAGTAGAATCCAACCGAATTTAATGGACTATTCACATGCTTGCAATTACACACAAGCTTAAATACTTGCCCAAATTAGAGCACAGACTTCTATCAGATCTATTTTCACACTCACAGAAAAGGCAATGTAATGAGAATTCAGCAAAATTGCTAACTGCAGTTTCAAAAAAAAAAAAAAAAAAAAATCACTGTAACATGCTTTTATACAACTCTAGTAACCAAGCACTTCAGTGATCTTCTGCTTTGTTCATAGAAGTACTTCTCAGAAAGTCTTGCAGGTAGCAATATTAAGATGCAGCCTCATTCTATGAATTAATGACTATTTAAACCTGCTTCCCACCTTCCCCAGGAACAGACTGGCACACTGATACGTGTGGCTTTCCACGGTTTACCCACAGCTAGATCTTAAAAGCAGTTTGCAGTTAACAGCAGGATCAAATGCTGCCGAGTACTAGATCTTTGCATGAAAGTTTTTCAGTACTGCAATTAAAACTGACTGCAGCCTGAGAAGAAACACAGCAAGATGACAAATTACCTCTTGAGCTGCAACAGCAGCAACAAGATTAATATACATTGACTTATAGTTCTTACAACAAAACCAGTAGTAATTCTTATTTGAAACCTGTGAGTTCCAAAGTAAACCATGTACTCTAAAAGCCAACAATTTCTCACAGAGGAGGTGCAACTAGGCAGAGATTTTTGCATGGTATCAAAAAAAAAAAAAAAAACAAAAAAAGAAAAAGTGAATTGGCAGGTCAAATTCTGATGAGTTATACCATTGTCTCATTCTACACAATTAAGAATGGCCACTGTGAAGGCATCAAAAACATCTCACCTGAATTATTCAGAGTTCTGACTTTGGCATTTAAATTAAGTGAATTATTTTAGTTTAGTCATTAGTATTTGTCAAAGAGAAAACAAACATACTTGCTGAATCTGGCTAAACTTTTGCTTTGTTTCCAGAGAGGAAAGTTTTAAGCCCCACACTATATACACATATTGATTTTAAACATCAGATCTCAACAGCAGGATTTCAGTGTTTAAGGATAAAAACACGGGATAAAGAACTAGAGAGTCCATGAAGATACTGACATCAACTTGAAGGTTTCACGTTGTCCATTTCCTATCCCCCTGCACAGTGGATGGTTTAGTGTTAAAGCGTAAAAGAACAGGATCGCACAGTTGTATAAATCTGTCTGACTAGAAATTTTATTATACTTCAGTTAAAATTGAAGCAACCTGTAAGAAAGCTACTGTTAGTTATTGTGATAGAGCTTTTCTTTTTCAAAAGACAAAGAAAATAAAAATTAAAAGCAGAAGAGGCCATAAATCATGAGGGACAGTTCAGAAGAAAATATGGGGAGGTGGGGATGAGGGGAGAAGCATTTAAGTTTAAATTACTTGGAACTGAACTGATGATGAGAATGGAAAAAAAGCTGATCATCGCTTGCTGCAGAATCACACGGAGGATGGAATCTTAGCAAGGTAAAAAGGCAAAAAAGTAAAAGAATATATTTTACAGTAAAACCACCAAGAAATTCTACTTTGCACCGTGCTTATTCCATCCAAAATTACAGGTTTATCAACCACAGTTGAAACAAACCCAAGAAAAAAAGCACAAGAGGAACTGGATAGTTAGCAGCTTCCCTCACCTTCCAGCACAGTGTGCAAAACCAACAGAATAAGATGTAGTGTTTTGTTTATGGAGTTTTTGTTTTGTTTTCTGTAACTGATAGGTATCAAAGGTCTTCACACATTCCATTACTGCTGCCCCATGCAATGAACTTCTCAGTATCTGGAGACGTTTCAGATTAAACTGTTAAATAAAAAGATCCTCCTTTTTTAATGCAAAGATGAACTTATGCAGAACTTATTTTTAATATGGTCTAAAGTTGCATTTACATATTTTATTTATAACCAGATCACAGTTTGCAGATACATTATGACGCTTTCTAGAATAGTTTAAACATAAGGATTAAGGTACTAAAATATGGGAGGGAGGGTATGAAATAACAAAAACGGACATCAGTTTTGACTATACTTTTGCTAAAACAAACAAAACCACCAAAACCCCAAAACACAATCACCCTGTGAGATCCCAGTCAAAATTAGAATTAACTTCCTCTTTTCCTCTACCTGCCAAAACCAAACAAAACACCTCAACCCAAAATCAAGTGGTCACTTCATCCATCTACTGCAAAAAACCCCAAACCCAGGATCCTATGATGACACAGCCTGATCAGAGCAAATACTAACTAGAATCCCACATCTTAAATTCTGGGGTAAGAAAAGTAACTCCTATACCACAAGTGTTAATATGGGAAAGTAGAACATCATGAGAGATAAGACTGAAGTTGAAATTAAACTATTTCATGGTAAACACTGCTATTTCACACACTCACAAAAAAACCAAACAAATCCAAACCAAAAACCAAACCACCCCCCACCCCCACCCCCCTCCAAAAACCCCCAACCCCCAAAACCTGTTTTAAAGACATGAAATTTCAAAATATGTAAGCCTTATGTATTGTTATATTTGATAGGACATCTCACTAGAAAAAGGAAAGTTGTAAAGTTAACTGAGAGGGAAAGAGCATAACATCTACCAGAATAATGGACAGTGCTAACTGCTGGTAAACTTGCACTTTATTTTTGCTTGAAGTGTCTTCAAGGAGAACTAAAAAGACTATCATTTTGAAAATGACATCAAACATGCTGTATGAATCTGATTTCACAGAAAACTCCCAGTCAGGCTCACAGAGCTGTGTACTGTATAAAATCAGGATGGCAATAAAGAGGAGATGAAATACTCAAGAAAGCCCTAATCATCATATTAAAAATTGCAGTTAAAGGTCTGAGATAATAGCAGGCCTATGTCTTCATTCACTTGAATGAATCTCCAAGTTTACCCTTCTCTCTTTTGGTATTTTGTATTGTCAGCCTTAGGATTGAGAGATCGTACACAAATCCAGGTGGGAATAGTGCTAGTTCAGGTAAGCGCACTTCATTGCAAAGTTCCAAGATCTTCACTTACACTTTTTGCTCCTTAACTGCATTGTATTAAAGTCAGGATTTTTTCTTTTTTACTAAAAAAACATCTCACTGCTAAAACATTACCTGAAATGGATTAGGTACTTAAGGCTTAAGGTTAAGACAAGCTTTTTAGAAACTGTTAGGAAGTTTTATAAACTTCGGGGCAGTATCCAAATCCATGCTTCACGAACATTTGTAGCTATGTTTTTTGTGATTACTGAAGAAGGGAGTAATACATTTTGAGGTAACATATCACAAGTACATATGAGAACCCTTTCTCAATGCTGTTCAGTTTTCAGACAAATTGCAAGTCAGCCATTCTGAAGACTGGTGGCTGCTCTACTATTTATTTTTCCAGCAACATTAAGCAGCACTGCTTGTGTTTTCTGTCACTACTAGGTACATAATTTTATCACTCCATAATTTTATCACTCCAATATGGTATTGCTCATTGCAAAGTCAGCTGCTTAAATTTAAGAGAAACTTCAGTGTCCTTTTTTGTTGGGTCACGATATGCATTGTATCTAAGCACCCTGACTACTACCAAAACATCAGATAAAAATCAACTGATAGCCAAAAAAGAAAAAAAACAAAATTTAGTGGGGTTTTCATGATTATTTTTACTGTTTTGCCTTATAATTGTCACCAACAGTCAGCATCCAACATTCATGTAGCAGAACTTGGCTGCAAAATGGTTGGCTTAACCCTTACTATGTTTCATATTTTTCAGCAAAAGACTTTCTTGCTTTCCCTATTGCTTGCAGTCCAAACAACTCACAGTACAAACTCCTAAGATGCTCTATTTGCATGAACAATTTCATTTGAAAGACTATCCCAACAAAAGCTTTTGTCTTCAAGGCTTTGATTTGAACAAACTGCAGTTTCTAAACAAGCCTGTGTAGGTTTCTCTATTTTTTTTTTTTATTATTTTTTTTTTTTAAATAGAAGCAGTAAAGATGTTAGTGAACATCTCTAAATGGAACGTCCATGAAAATCAGGGTTTCAGCTACTGCAAAATGCAAAGATGATACTGTTCCAGCTCAGAATTTCAACATATTGGTCAAAAACTTATAATCGAATAGACAGCGTGATATAAAGCAACAGGAGTGTTCTCACACTTGGTTCATGTTGTGATGTTTATTCCATTTTTTAAAAAATTTTGAAATGAATTAATATTCATGCAAAATTAACAGCTTCGAAACAGAAAAGCTGGGTGTGCAGCTGCAGCATCATTACCCAAATGGACAGAAAGATGAACGTCTGCCTAGGCAAAATAAGCACCATGTCAATGTGACACTTTTACAAATAAAAAAACCTCCCCAGAGCAGCAAGCAAATACTGAAACAAACAGACTGTAACTAGCAAAACTAAGCTTAATTCTCCAGTAAAAGTAAACTTTCTCTTGACATTACTAAATCTCAGAAATCTTTCCTAGCTCCACCTTTTAACAAATACTTGTACAGTCAGGTGAAAAGACACAGATATCCACTGCCTAAAAAGGCATGTCAAGCACCAAATTAGAAGTCCTTTCCATTTCACTAATTTGTAAGCTCAACCCTCAATTATCCATTGAGTGACTCCTGGGGAGGACAGAAGAGAAGGAAAGAGCACAGGGAGTTTTACTACAACCCAGCTGAAGAAACTGGCAAAATTAGCTCAGGTTTATAAACAAGCTAGCTCTGAAATTCTTTTTTTACCTCAAGTCACATCATATCTCTGCTTCAGCTTTTATGGCTGTAGAACAAAACTCATTTTACCTTGGTATGATTAATGCAAAAGGAACAAAACATGCCTGCTCTCTGTTCTTGCTAGTTCCAAACAATTACAGTACTCATATTCTTATTAAGGAGGATGAGACCTAGTCAATTTTTGCATATATTTGGGAGACACAGAGGGTGTCTCAGTGTAACAACCCATAGAAAGAAAATTCTCCACTCTCCTGAATGGTTTGATTTTAGCCTTTTCTGTGTATATCCAAAGGTGCTATCAAAACTGAATGGGGGCTCCTTTCACCAACATCAGTTGCCTACTGCTTGCTGGACGCCAGGTATTTGCTGGTTTGCTATGTTCACAATAACCTCGCCTGTAAATAAAACAGTTGCAGCATCTTTGCAGCACCTTCTTTAATCAATGGGCATCTGAAACACAGCTCAGTCAATTAGGACACTGTCCTTTAATGCCTGCTGGGTTCTTTGTGAGCCAATGAATCACTGGTCCCTGATGTTTTCTAATTTAAAGGTCAAATTTGCTATGAAGGACAGATAGAAACCATCTGGCTTTCCTGTAGGAAAATCAAAAGCTTTTTTTGTTAGGAGGTGACAATGCTGAATACATTAGCTATATCTGAAGAGTGATGGTCTACCTCTTCCTTATGCAAAACTGGTTATATAATTGGCTCCAGATTTTAGTCATTACTACTTAAATTTATAGCACTGGCTAATTTAAAAAAGCCCAACAGTTAGCAATTAGTGTTGCAGCTGTACTGGAAATGAAAAAGCAAGTAGCACTGGCAGAAAAAAGGTGTGCATAGGGAAATCTTCATTGTATCATCAGTTATGCACTGACAAATCAACGTAAAGAAGTTTCAGCCCAGCCTTTTTCCTGAAAACTGAGAAGTGGAAAAGCATAAGCAAAGAGTAGAAAGTTTAAAGGCAATTACCTCAGAGGCCACAGAAAGGGAGAGGCAAACTGGGGAGACTCTTCCCCTACTTTTCAATTTAATTTCATTTTGTGACATTTTTGAGCCAAAGCAGGTTTTCAGAGCAGCCTAAATCAGAGGGTGGCAGTAAGAGATAGTGTCATGAACCATGAAGTGAAGCACCCTAGACTGACAGTTTTCTTTACAAATAGTATGGAGAGGACAAAAGGAGATGAAAGGACCAAAAAACCAAATAATTTTAAACTCTGCAGCTATTTTTTCTTGGTCAAAAATTGTCAAATGTTTTACTATTAAACAAAACACCAAGAACGTGAATAGGGTTCCTATGGTTTTGAGGACGGGGACAATTTTGCGTAGTTGGTAATCGCTGTTTTCTGGGTTTTTCTATGGGGAAAATTAGTGATCAAAACTGGAGTGAGGGAAGTGAGTCACTAAAACAAGCTTTTCTTACAATTGAAAGGTACTAGCCAATTTATCCAGTGATATTGGGTACACGCCCTGAAAGTAGATAGTTGGTTGAAAAACAAATATTTTTCCATACACTCTCAAAGAATAGTTGTGAAACTTCAAACAGAGCTTTTTTTTGTTTTCAGGCCAATGCTGACTTACTCATTTTCAGTCCAATTTTAGGTGTAAGAATGCATCATTAAGGTCAGCACTGATTTAATTTCTGAAAACAAATGTTACGGAAAGCAAGTAAGAAGTTATTGTCAAATTTTGGTATGCTCTAAATCCACACCTCTAGTTGAAGTCAATGGAAGCTTCTGGTTCTTTTCACACTAACAGGGAGAACATATCCAAAATTGTTGTCATTCTCTGGTAAGAAAAATCAGTTTGTGTAAAGCTTACTTTCTTTTGAACAAGAAGAATGTGAAAGTACCTTTACAGATGACAGGAACAGAGTGCCCAGCTCTACTTATACCATCCTGTGCCATAAACCACGTAAAACAGGTTTAATCTGTACTTATTTTACAGAAAGTTGTACATGACAAGCTGCTGTTCCAATTTTGCCTTCCCTTGATACATATTTCTCCCAAGACGTTTCACAACTATTGGACAGAAATGACACCTGGACAATGTGCTTTCAGTCAGATTTTAAGCTTGATTATACAATTACATTCTGCCAGTTAGCACCTTGGGATGTCAGGTTGTTACTGGAAGGTAGATGGTATTTTGTCAAAAACAGGCGCCAACTATAAGGATCCTGCCTTCTCTTTCGTTCTTCAAGTTAGTAATAATATTCCTTAAGAGTGCTTTGTACACTCAGATTTTTCTAAAAGGTGTCATTTAGCATACCAGTCTGAAATTCTTAAAAAAACACACAAAAAAATAACAATTCAAATCATCCAATGCCTCACTGAAGACGACACCCCACATTATAGTTTCTTTCGTGATCTTACTTTGTTTCCTTATTTGTCGGATTGGTGACTTCCAACCATCTTTCCTAACTAGTGAGCATCCTGTTACAATAAACATATATGTCACAGGAAGTGACAAAAGACAGCACAAGAAATCAAGCCATACAAAATGACAGTAGTATTCTTTATTTTATTGTAGCTGTCATTATCATATCGTATATGCAAGTTTTATTTTTATTTAGAATATGTGTATGATTACAAAAATTAAACCTTCATTCTGGCTATAAAAACTCAGTAGATTACTTTCTCTGAAAGTTTAGAAAAGGGGAACACCAAAAATATTTCCAAAGGCAGCTTTACTTGCAAGCATGTCTTCACATCTTACTGTGTTTTTCACCAGTGGGCAGGTATGTTCTGCAACATAAATCACCTCCCTGCCTATCAGAAGCGAGGATGATGCATTATTTCACTTTGTGAAGCTAAAGATTAGACTGGAACTTAGGCTACCATCTAACATCACAATGCTTTCACTTTGAGGAATCAAAACTGTGACCATTAAAGAAAAATCTTCCTTTAGAAATAATCTTTAGAGTAATTCATGCCTACTTGGTAACAGCAGTATAGCTGCACCTACTGAAAAATTCCAATATCAAAGAGCTCTATACCAAACAAATTGTTCTCTAAACTAATTGAAATATAATACTCCCTTCAGTAAATATTCCTTTGTTTAAAAACCAAGAACTCTTTTTTTCCCCTACTATATAATTTTCTATGTAGTTTATTCATAAACTAGTTTTCTGATTTATCATTGAATTTAGAAAAAGGTAACCTCTCTAGTTACCTCAGTGACTTGACTCCAGCTGCCTATGAGACCAGAGCCTCACCGGCTCACCAGCTCCCTAAAGCAAAACTGCAGGCTCTATAAAACAGAGAATGAGTATTACTACAGCACCAATAACGGAAATGCTGGCTATGAACTTCCAGCTACGCTGTTAAGCAGGATACCTTCTTAGATATGGAAACATTTGTAAATCTCCACCTTCGTCTTCCATGAAAGTGGTATCATGGTTGAAACGGCTATTGACTTGATTCACACAAAGGTAATTTAATTTTGCAGTTCAGTCCAAAATGGATCTTTAGCTAATTTGAGTCTGTTGAAATATATATGGATTTTTTGCTTAAAGCTTTAAGAAAAAAAATAAAAATCAATTGAGATGCTGAAAGCATTTATTCAATTTTCCTACAACAAGGTACAGTATTATCTTGTTAAATGACTGAACAGACTTGCCACTCAGCCCAAGAGATGCAAGACACCTTGTTGTTGTTTTTTTTAATTAGTACTAACAAAGCTCATAACTGATTTGAGACAGGCTAATGGGTATTTAATATCCAAAACAAGTTTTCTAACACATTATTTAAAAAAACCAATGACCTATTCACCATTCTATAATGGGTTAAGATGATTCTGATCCTAGCCCATTTACAGCTGATTTGCTAACTGTTTTTTTTAAAGCAAAAAAGTAAAACCAAAATTAAGAACTAAAGAAAACTACTGTCATAGGGAGCTTTGAACATAGTTGTATGCATTCAGTAGATCATAACGTCAACAGCAGCTTTATGGAAGGGTCCTCTGTTCACCTACTCTTTAGGGAGCCCATTATGATGTATTATTTTTGCACAAATTCCAGGAGTATATTCAAAGGATAATTTTTGAACTAAAAGGACCAAACCTGAACAGTTAATAGCAGTTAAAAACAGCTGAGCTATCAGAAGAAAAAAAAAAGAGTTTATATAAAATAACAACACTTGTGGGAGGGCTGAAAAGTCTATGAATTACAAATAAAACATTTATGAACAAGCTAAACAATCTGCTTATCTTTCTGATAATATCTTACTGTGTGGGTTTTATTTTGTTTTTTAAAGGAAGAAGCACACTTTTAAGTAAATGAACTTAAAGAACTTGGGAAAGTGAAACCTTTTCCTCTCAAAACATTTGAAAATGTGAAAGTGATTTGCTTTCTCTACCAGTAATACTTGTCTTACTGGTTCAGTTCTAGCTCTTTTCACATTTTAAAGCCTCTGTGAATAGACTTGAACCTACCGTGAGGGTAAAAGTCACAGTTCACCAAGCTGCAGCATTGTCAGAGTCAGTATCCCAATAACTAATTGTGGCTTTTGACCTAATAGTGGTCTGTCATATAACAACTAAGCTTATGTTCTTTTCATGCAAAGAATGCGCTATTATTTATACTTTGTAAGGGAATTTAGAAGTAACCACATTGATCTAATTCATAGCTCTTAGAACTTCCTTTTAGATTTTGCTTCCTTCATGATCTCCAATCAGATACAATACAATCATACTTTACATAATCTTGATTTTTAACTACTGTACATCAGTTAACTATAACATACTTAGCAGCTGTAGAAAAGACTTGTTGGCTTTCAATTCTGTATCTCAATTTGTTACTTAAAGAAAATTATATAGCAAATTTATATAGACTAAGAGTTTTAGAAGTGTCTGAAATACTCAAATGTTGCTACATTAAAACAATCCTTTACAAATATTTTACAGAATCTGAAATCCTATTAACTATAGAAAGCAATATACCCTCGGACAGCACTTCTACAGGGTTTACCAACATAAAATACAGTGCCAAGATACTAATAAGAAACAATAAATCTTGCATGTGAATTGGCAGTGAACACCGGGAGACTCTGATTAATAAATGTCAGAGCTCACGAAAGAGCATCCAAGGCAAGAACGAACATAATTATGTCAAGTGACAGTGAACTCTGGACAGAGGTGAGTAAGATTAAAATACGCAGCAAGTCTCAAACTTACTGCTGCAAACGTGAAAGAACCAGCACTTCTGGAATTCAATGAAACCATCAGTTTGACCTTTTGATGACTACTGCAGTCAATGACAAACTTTCCAAAATTAGCCCCTGCACTACCTGTAGATGCATACTTTTAACTTCTCCCAGGATTTATTGTGCATCTATTCATAGACTTTGCAATCTAGAAGGGTTTCCCTTCCTTACTGTATCATGGAAATAAAAAAAAAAGTATTTCTCCCCATTTTTCCAACACGTAGCCTGAAACAAACATGTCTTCTTTATAAAGATGAAATTCATAGGCATGCATTGCAAGTACACTGTTAGGAAGGTCTCTTCTTTCAAAAGAAGGTCTCTCCAGGAAAATGTAGTTACTCCCAGAACTTGGTAGGTATTGAACCATTTCGGTTTTCTACTTGAAGCCTCTATATCCCATGTTCCATGTGAGTAACTTACTCAATCTTTGCAGGGCATTTATGGACAGAGGTGATGTTCAAATATTGATATGGAAAAAGAATTAGCTGTGAGTTTCTCAGAAAAAGTATCAAGTGGAGGGAGGGCTGTCATCTTTACCACAAAATACAGCACTTCTGGCTAGCTCAGTCTTCCTGGAAATGAAACTGAATAGCTACATGAACTCTTTGTATTAATTTGAAACCAAGAAACTCTGAACAGAAATGCTCAAATTCTTGCAGGCAAAAGGAAAAATTTGGTTGGAATAACAATTTAGTTTTCTTTAAGGGAACTGTATTAGAACATGAAATATTAATTTAAAGATTCTGAATCTTTGCTTTCATAGCTTATTGAAAACACTGAAGAACAGCATATTTTAGAGGAAATCCACTGCTTGAATAAAAATTACACTGAACCGATTTCCATTGGATACACAGGCTCCACAAAGTCTTTCGTGGAATTAAAACAGATGGCCTTTCACTATAAATCAGGTTATAAAACCCCCAACATTTGCCTAAAATATAAGTGTAATGAAATCAAGATGAACATTTATCCAGTATTTTTTAATGTCAACTGTTGTTGAAACATCAAATGGAGAAGAGTGATTCAGGTTGGTGCAAAGTGACAGAATTAGAATTATGGGACACAGGTTTGTTTTCACAACAAACAAAATTCTTGGTGATGAAGACATACTAGTCTACTGGTTTTAAATCTTCAGCAGACTGGTTTTATAAAACCATGACTTACAGGATTCTAGACTAGATGGAACAATCTTTCATGATATAGTCAGTGTTGATTGCTTCACTTATCAAAAGTTTCATAAGGTAGGATCACTGTTCTTAGCAGAATGCTAAAATACCACTTGGAACAGAGTGCTGAAGCAGACTTTGCACTACCGCATGGATGATAAAGAGCAATTCTGTATTTATGGGCACATGTGCTAAGTGATCTCAAAAGTATATTCTCCTATCTTTAACTTCAATTATTCTAGAAATTGCTCAAAACTTATAAAACAGGATCAAGTATTTTCAGGTCAGTTACAAATAAGTCACCACAAGCAACTTGAAAATTTCATGACATGATCATGACTTGGGTCACTGTAAGACAAGGAAAGCTTTCCAGTTACCTTTTTTACAGTCTTATCAGGTTCAAGAGCAATATCTGGAATGTTGGCATCCACCATGAGGGAAAATAAGTTCAAGATCAAGTTGGAATACCTAAGCAGAAGAGCAAATTAGGTAAAACACTTTGTAAACTGTACAAAAGACATTTTGCAAACAACTTCATTTAAGAACACATCATCATCTTAATGAGAATTGGTAATGCTTCAGAGGAGGTGCATTCATAACACTTTAGTTGAACATATTTATGTTAAAAACATAAGGTACCTGATATTAGCAGTGAAAGTTTAACCCTCAAACCATCTCAAACTGCCAAAACTGAACAGACTGCTCTGGTTTTCTTATATTTTTCTAAAAAATGTCAGAACATTTATTCAGAAACACATCAAATATAAACTGTGATTTCACATATTGAAAGATTTAATGCCATTTTCTACCTCTAGTAGGACAAACATATGCTAGTATATTGATTCAAAGGTTATTTTTTATTAAAAAGGATATCAGTGATACAGCAGTATCATATAAATTAGCATTCAAACAGCTGAAGTCTTCACAATTACAAGAAATGATTTTTCAAGTTGCTTCAAGGGCTTTTGCCATAACAAGTTGAATATAAGTGATTTTACCAGATCCAAGTCTGCAGTTGCTCAGTTAAGCTGCAATAACGTTGGTAGGCATGCTACACTTACGAAGTACAAATGTAATTTATAACCATTAAAAAAGACAAGACAGAGTATAGTTTTCAGTCTTAACGTGATATCGGAAGTACTCGCGAATCTTTTAGAGAACATCATTTTGCCCTTGCAGGAAATTAGCTGTAAGTTGCTTTTTGAAAGGATAATTTTCAAGCTGTTCAACATAAACTGAAACTTCCCTTCCTCTGTGAAGAGATCTAATCCCCTTTCAGAGACAAAGTAGGTAACTGACTTCAAAATCTGAAATATTGCTTTGCTAAGAACACTAGGAGCTTCACAGACAATAGAAAATGAATTCTTAGCCGCAAAACTTGTTTATTAGCAAGCTGCTGAATAAGCTGACAATTGCAAAGAGCACAAAGTATTTTAACTACACAAAAGGACTGCTTCATAGCTGTATTTTACAAAGTAAATACTGCTCGACAACAACAAAATCTCTCTAGAAAGCATAATTCCATCAAAAACTCTTGACACTTCATTATTATCTGGGACTAGCACTACCTAACACATTCCAATATAAGTTTTAACTCTTTATAAACACAAACATTTAATATAAACTGTTTTTAATAATCTTCAGTGTCTTATTTGTTTCAGCTGTTCTGCTTCACTTTCCCAGGGGCAAGGGACTGGAATCAGGAAAATTGTTTTTATCACAGATTAAAAGAAAGGTTAGACTACCATTTTGTTTCAGATCTGGTTAAGAAATCTGGCAGTCAAGTTGCTTCGGTGCCAGGAACAGACACCATGGGTTGCAATGAAATTTTTTTCTACTTGCCTGAAACAAGCAAATCTCACTTTGAACATGCATAAATCTTACAGCTATGTTCTCTCAAGTCTCTTCCTAGATCATTGGTAGTTCTCCCTTTGAACTGACCCAGGAGTCCAGAGTCTGAGTCCCTTTTGCTCTTGAACCACGCAGAGAATAACAATTTATGAACAGCACAGGTTACCAGGGTTATTTAAGAGATGGATGTTTGTAAAAGAGATTTCAAAGGTGTAGGCTTCATTGCTGGAGGCCAGTTAAAAGCTGGTTCTGTTCCACACAATGAAGTCTTTTGGTTCTTGGTGCTTAGAGTAAAAGCACTGGAAGCATAAGATTAACTGAAGAACCTCATTAAAAAAAAAAAAAAAATTCAAGAGACGGTAAATTTGGGGGCAGTATGGAGTCGGAAGAGACAAAAATTAGGAAACAGCTGCTCACTATGCTATCTGCAGGTCTCTCCTCTGACCCTCACCCCAACATTTCTTTAACTCAGTAATCAACTAGATGGTGGTCTAAGGGTGAAAAAGATCTTAAGTGAGTTTGTTAGCTGCCTCTAGGATCCCTGTCATGTTTCACAGATTTTTAGAAAATTTATTAGAAAACTGGGACTTGACAAGACAGTTAAGAGCTTCCTACTTTAGACAGCTGGCTGTCATCCCTCCCATAGGCAACATCCTTGGCAAATATGCCAAGACGATCACAACTGGTCAACTGACAGCCCAAATTCATCCTAAGACTAGACATCTTGCTGAAACACCCAAGTTAAGAATCTGACCTGTAAAAACCAAACACCTTTGTCAGGCAAATCGTATCACTCATCTTTGACATCTACATTACAGGCCTCTGGAGCGGCTGACCTCCATCCAGTCAGAATGAGCTAGGAGCTCAGCTTCAATTAAGTACCTAAACCTGACCTTAAATCCCTCTCATGTCAATGCATTCTTTGTTTTCCTCAAAGCTCAGTACAAATCAATTTGCAAAAGAAATGAGCACTTTGCTACACCGGAGGTTGATTAAGCTTACAGTTTGAACATAAAGTGCTAAAAGAAGGTGGTTCTGTAAAAATTTAAGAAATCAAACAAAATAACTCCTACATAGGAGAGGCCTCATATATACCAAAAAACCCACATCACAAGTTAAAATTCTCACAGCCATCTTTTCTGAGAACAGCAGCTTTTGGTTTTAAGTGCTTAATATCTCATCAAATACATGCTTGATCCTAAGCACTCCTTTATGCATTTTTTCAACATTTAAGGGAACCTTTGCATATAGATGTCTTAAACCAACCAAATACTTAGACTGTTGACATTGCAGTAGTCTATCAAATTCAAAGCCACTAACTTCTACTACAAAGACAGGACGGGAAAGTATACAGTTATCTGCAGTCCCAAACTAAAGCCCTGTTTACCTGGTCTAACTCAAAAATTCCGAAGTTTAAAATGCAGTCGCCTTTTCTGCAGTGTAACTTGGGACCCCCTAGGACTCATTTTTTACTCTTCACCAGGCTATGTGTACTCCCCAACCACTATCATGTCCCAGTCAGCTATTATAAACTATGGCATTTATTCTTCCAAAAGTATTTCCTCACCATCCAGACTCAAACAAAACTGACCTGATCCCATCCAGTTTCACCTTTGCTCTTCCCTCTTCACCATCTACCCCCAGCTTTTAGAAGACTATCTAGACCCTGCAGTGCCTAGCTACAACCTTTCCAAAGAATCAGCACTTCCCAAGGGCCATCACAGCTATTCACTTGTTGCCTATATTGTTTTCACTGAGATCTATACAGCCTCCTCTGTCCCCTATACCACTGAGACCAGACTGGGGAAAAACACTCTGGTCCACCCAGCTGGATTCCCCATCCATACAGAGCAAATCTCAGCCCAAACTACAGCTTCTGTCCCTAGTTACCTCCCAATCCTTTGTCCTTACCTATGCCCAAGCACTTAAACAGAGCACCAATCTTCTCACATGACTAACACAGGGGGAAACCCTTATTTGGGAAGGAACAACACAATCTAGAACGTCCCTCTGGAAAAAGCTGTCAAACGTTGCAGCTGGCTTCTTCTCTGCTGGATCCTGCTGAGGATGCATAAACTGGGAATTCTCAGAGGAAGGAAATGCTGACACATAACAGGACTCGAACATCTTAAATAGGCTCAACGTGTATAATGAAAAAGGCTGCTACAGCCCAAGTAAGGATGCAAGTTCTGCTGCCAGCCACAATTTGCCCTGCAACACATTCAGAACACGGAGGCTGCTCTTTCATTACAGCACTGCTGACAAACACACACGACTGATTTCTGTTGTTAAAAAATGGAAACATCTCCCTCACCCCCCGACCCACCCCCACCCCAAAACCAACAAAAAAATGCACACTACTGATCATATGCCAAACTATTTCCAACCTAAAACAATGAACAACACTCTCTTTCCCACTTATAAGTTTTAAATTGTTTTTATTTGTTTTCACTCTGCAACACCAATAGAACCAGGAATCCTGAAACATTGAGATGTAGCACTTTAAAGATGTAGAGAACTGTCTATACCCCAGGGAAATAAAGAAGAAAGAATAAAACACAAATTGACAGAGATGACAAGCAGAGTTTGCATTTTGTCTTAGCAATCAGAGGTTATGATTTCCCGCTACTTAGCCAGAAGTATCTGTGAACGGGTTTGTGTCAACATGCAGAATTGTTAGAATGAAGCCATTCCACCTCTAATTATTCTTTTTTCAATAAGCAAGTAATCTTAATAGTTTTTAGTTCTAGCTGCTTAAAGTAATAGTTATAGTAATACTAATATTATCCTATGCTATCTATCTTTGTTGAAAGCCTTAAAGATATTTATCCAGAACAATTTAAAAATACTTTCCAATTAAACTGAACAAATATTGGAGAGGCTATAATTACAACTACAATCCCAGACATTAAAAATGAAACCATCTTGATTTACAGTTTAGTTTTATACCCAAATTACTGCTATACTCCACACTTAATGATGATCTTTGTAGCAAATCATTACATAAATTAATGCAATGGATAATCCTTCACTGACACAACAAACCTTTCCATTGAAACAGCTAGGTTTAAACAATAAAAACAACTCAAGTATTTCACAAATAAGAAATACAGTATTATGAAACAGTTTTAAACAAAATTTAGAACATGGAATATACATTAGCCTTTCAGAGTGTTCTCTGAAGTCAGAATATCATTTGCTAATAACATGCCACTGTTTTTTTCATGCAGCTGAATTGCTTGTAACCTATTAATAACGTCAGTTCATAAACCAACTCCTTACTCTTTCTCCTTTTAGGAATTGGAAAACTACATGCTACATTTGTTTCGTATCACTGACTGCCTACTCATCATACTATATGTACTTTTCACATAGGCTTTTCATATTAGTAATTTTTTTCCACATATTTGGAGGTTTACATTATGTGATCTTGATATTAAAGTGAAATAATTTCGTCTCCACTGAAGATGTACTAAATGAAATCACTGGACAGACCAAGAGTGCTTACCTGTGTTCTGTTCAAACAGAACAAAGCTGAGCTACCTGGTTCAGAAAGTTGATGGTAAGTAATCCAGTTGCTGCAAAAGAATGAAGCTGATTCCAAGTTTAAAGGAGAGATCTGTTGGTCCATAAATAAATACAGTCTAAAGAGGTTTTAGCCGTCACAGTTCTGGGTATCTACAGAAACTGCTTACATACTCGACTGTCACTACAAGTAGCTAATTTTTGTCCTGCAGGACCCAAAGCCAACTAAGGTTATTTATGTGCCATCTTCAAGCCAAAGAATTTGATCACCACTAATCTAAACCGGAGGAGGAGAACAGCAAATGAGCAATGACTCAGAGTTAAAAGGACAATTACTTGATCATCAATAATCAGAGAGAAAGTTGCTTAAGGACAAAAACATATCCAAAAAGCAAGATATAATTTAATACCTCACAGGAGTTATGGAAAAAAGCTATTTAGGTTATTAAACAAGCAAAATTGGAGGTCTTAACTTGAAGGACAATTACATTCAAGCTCCACATTACACCAATGCTGTGATGTTTTCATTCCTTTGTTTTGTAAAAATTCTTGTGTCTGCATTCAGACTTCAAAGTTTTGAATTTTCAATGTAAATATTTTCTCTGATTCATTTACTCCTCTTGTCTCCCGCTTTACAGTGGCTCTAATAAATTTTCAGCATTAAAATAGTATTGTTACCTGCGGAGATGGAGAAAGGCTGTGTAGCACTGCTTACGGAACTCCTGGTACTGTTCGCTCTGTGTGCCTCCCATACCTTCCACCATCTCCTTATTCAGCTTCATTGGGGGAGGTAGAGGCTTAGGGTCCCGACCCAAAATATAACCAAAGTCAATGTGAAATAGTTTACCTGTAGAAGCAGGAAAGGCAAACACTTCACATGGTATCAAATATTGATGCAAAACTTGGGAAAAAAATAAATCTTTAAGTGCAATCTCTAGTAGATGCTAAGCAGCTCTCAACAAATACAGTTCACTGTTTTCTATAAAACTTATAACTGTATATTTTATATCTTCAGCTGCCAATTTGAAATTATGGGTTTAAAAAAAGTAAAGCTGATTTCAAATTCATTAAGAGTACTAACTAACAAGATAAGTTTTTCTGCCTTTTTTTTTTTTTAAACACATGGAGTATATTCACAAAGACTGAATCAGTGTTGAAACTGGTCAGTAGATATTTAATGCACAGTTATATAATAGATACCATAATTCTTTGTGCCTTCTTTAGAATGTTAACAAATTAAAATATTAATACACCCATCGCACTGCTTTTAGTATCTCATTTGGTTGCTGTGGCATGAAACACATTATTTTATTGTATGTTAAATTTACCAAGGGGAAAGTTAAGACTCATGATCCTAAGAACGACCTTCTGAAGCCACCAAATACCAAAGATTTCAAAGCTGTTTCAAAACTCTTTTAGTTCTTTGAGTAAGGTTAAAATTTATCAACCATTTTCAAAGACATTGAAGAAACATCACTACAATTCCAAATCTGAAACTGTATTTCAAATGTGCCTAAGCCTGTCTTACACTTTTTCAGTACTAAAATACAAGTTACATCACTTGATCACTACCTTTCCCTTGTCAGATCAACTGACTACATTTAAAATGTTTCTGCAGCATTAACTTCACAAAAACTTATATACATCTCTTGTTTTAAATGCATAAGGCAACTTCCCTTCCCATCAAGACCTTGCGTGCAGCCACGATGTTTACAATATTGCTCAGACTTTTGTTAGGGAATATTCACTGTATTCTCTTTCAATAGTACTGAACCATACACGAGATGCAATAGGTGGCAAAATGAACAACTGCAACACCAGCATCTTCAAAAAACCTACCAAAACATTTAGATAATCTGAAGATTAAATATTATATAAATACACAAAACAAAACTGTTGTCAACAGAAATCAAAATCGTACAATCCATAATTCTTCAGAAGCCACTTTCTAGGAACATTCTTGACTCACTTAAGTGGAAAACATTGACCATATAAAGCAAAAAAGAAGAAATATTTTTAAAGTATTCTTAAAATAAATTTTCAGTTTAAAATATATATATTTTAAATAATGACTTGGGCCAAAACAGAGCTGTGTTACAAAAAGATGGTAAGAATGCAGTTATGACAAGAAACATTTATATAAAAAATTTAAAAGAAAAAACATAAGTGAAATCTGTTAAGTTATTTCCTTAGGACAGACAGAAACCATCTTCTTGAACTCTGCAGTAATAAGTAATCAGGAAATAAATTACGAAGTACAAAAAGGTGATGGGTGTTTGAGTCATTCGGTAAATTAAGTTCTGCGTTCAAAGCAAAGCTACTCAGTGACATTAATAAATTTAAGTCTTATTTGACTAATTTATAGAAGAGAATGAAATGCAGATACAAGATGGAAGATCTTTTAAACAAGAAGGTAAAAAGTTATTAGTATGATTATCACCTAGACAGTCACAGATAGGACAGAACATACAGAGTCTTGCTTCAGAATTATAGAACTGAACAGCATTATGGACAGAGATCTCTTTGCTAAGGGCTATTTTAATCTGCAGCATCCATATTCACCTTAATATTTGCATAAGCTTAGGTGGTCAGCACTCTTGAAAAAAATGGAACAGTCAGTAGTTTTCAATTAGTCACCCCTCTTTGGCCATTTCATTGAATAATAATGTTTTATCATCAGAAAATGCTGCTTGAGATCTGTCATAAGCACTCTTCTTCTGCCCAAGAAACAAATTCCATCACAGTCAGTCAATTTTCTAAGGGAGATCACAAAGAAGCTTAATAAGCAGGCAAAGTATTTGCTAGTTGATAAATGCCACAACCATTACATTTTGCATACCTAATTGTGCTACAAAAACCCTCCCTTCCTTCAATAGTTTTTTTCAAGCTGCTACAAGACTTACTTTTAGAGCTCATTTTTGTACACTAACTTTTTGAAGTAAGCATTTTGATATATACACCCCCTTCCACCATTAAGTTACAAAACATGTTTAATTAAAAAGTTGGGGGGGGAGGGGGGTCTGTGTTCTGTTCACTTATTCAAACCTGTCACCTTCAAGAGTCAAGAGACAACATTTTGAATAAAACAGTAACTCTTGTGGCAGTAATTAAATCTTTTTTTTAGTTCGCTCTGGAGATAGGGAATAAGAGGCAACAATTATTAATTTAAATTGGTAACAAAGATGCATCTAAAGCATTCAAAACCATTTTAATAGCTGACTGATATATGTTCATATAAATTAATTAGATAGCAAGTACTTATGCACTTTCAGGAATGAAATATCAAAAAATATAAGATGAGGCCATCCTGCATTAACATTCTAGCTTCCCTAGCTGTACTTCAAAATCCAGCAGATTTTTAGGCCGACTTAAAGTATGTCAAAAGCTTTCATTTAAATACATTAAATATATTTACTATTTTTCAAATCCATGTACTAAACACAGACTTAACTAATTTTCATTTGTGCAGTTCCTCCAAAATCCAAGAACCAGCATACCATAATACAGAATACAGACAGTAGGCTCCCCTTGGTGCTTGCCTGAAGCCGCTACCAGTGAAGACTGACCAGCCAGCTCGAGGGAGGCTCTGCGGTTTTAGAGCCTTCTACAAAGAAGCCTGACTTATGTTCTCCCCAAGGACTTAACTACAACTATAACATGCAAAGAACAAGCCTGCTTTAAACAAATTAAATTGGTTGTATATTTAATACTGAAAATTATACATGTTAATAAATAATAAATTTATCAAGTTTAACAACAGATGATATGAAACCTTTTAATACTAAGATAAAATGTTCCAAGTATCTCAAGTGATCATCCCAAGTAAAAGTCAGGTTATAGCACTGAAGATCCCACTTTCAGACATTAATGAATGTGATGATTAGACTACCACTCAGTATAAGCTCTGTTACAAGAACAAGACTGGAGAAAGTTTCTAGTACCTATTTGACAAGGCGTAGTGCCAGAAAATACTAAAAAGTACCAGAGAGAGCAGGATAAAAATAGGAACCTAACACTCCAGCTCTATATAAAGCAACTGTTGTAGAGTATATGAACTTCAAACAAAAAAATATCACTTTGTTCTGGAAATCACTGTACTGAAGATGTAATTTTAAGAGGACAGAAAATATATTTAGTAAGAATTTTTATTCTGTAGGAATTGACTTTCACTGCGAGTAGCATATTGTCTCCTAACATAGCCATCACTCCTGATACACACCTGTAAGGATGGAGGCGAAAAATGCCAGTACCAGCTCATAATTTTTTTTTGTCAGCTTAAATGCATTTTCTTCTTCAAGAGCACAGCTCCTCAAAACACTACTCATTGGAAATTTGCCAGCCTCAGGTATGACAATAATTAAAAAAATAACCTTGTCTAGTAATCACAGCTGAAAAACAGTCAACAGGAGAATCAACATCTTATTTGGGCAGGTGTTGAATGACTTTTTTAGTTCTGGAGTATCACACAATTTGTGCAGTTTGTATTTGAAAGTTCCTGAAAGTTATGTAATTTGGTTGGTAACTTATCTTCTCAACCAAATTTAGAAGATGACTCTTTTAAACCTTTATTTCACAGAATCACAGAAAGGCTGAGGTTGGAAGGGACCTCTGGAAGACATCTGGTCCAAGCCCCTGGTCGAGTAGGGCCACCTAGAGCCAGCTGCCTTGCCTACGACCATGTCCAGACAGTTTATGAGTATCTCCAAGCATGGAGACTGCATGATTTCTCTGGGTAACCTGTGCCCGTGCTCCATCACCCTCACTACGAGTTAAAATTCATACCCATAGCATGGTACTTATATACAGTTATCATCTATCCTCCCAATAAATTAGACTGCTTGTGAACTTCGTGTAACACTACTTTTTCTAAAGGCTTTGAACTTCCGTGTTTTATAAAACAATTACGTTTCCTTCCTTCAATATACAGTGTCAGTGCCATAACATATACACTTTGATGTCTTAAACCATCATGTTTTTACCTCAGCTTCTAATCCATCTTCTTCAGATTTATTAGATCTTAATTTAAAGGGCTCTAATTTATAAGCATGTCTAATAATTAAAAGACAAACCTGGACTTCTAGTTTTGGTTTATTACTGTTCCTGAATAACTGCTAAATCATATGGGTGAGGTTTTTCTTGAGTCATGTTTTATACTAAAAGAAAAGTTACTTAAGACAATAGGTGAAACACCTTTAATCCTCTGAGCCTCTTACATTATTGTAGGGCTAGACATAAAGGCCTTGGTTTTCTAATATTTAGACACTGAAACCTTTGGACATCTATCTAGAAATCTGAGTTCCTTATAAAAATAGTGGATTTTAGGTATCTGAGAAAACAAAACATAACAATTCAGGAAACACCTCAAGACCACAGACAAGTATGTATGAATCTTCTACTCTGTTTTGAGGCTAGGAGCAGGACTATATGTAGGCTCCTACGTATAGTTCAAGATACACAGCTTTGGACAAACATTTCTGATGTTGAAAGTGGCTCACTCCTCAAAGTCTAAAAGATGGTATTAGCATTCTTTCAGGAAGCAAGAAAAATCCCTGCTGGAAAGACTTTGAATAGCGCTTCTCACCTTAAAAAACAGTGCCCTAATAATCACTCTCCACTGCCCATTTAAGCTATTTTACTATAGAAAGAGCAAGACATAAGGCATTTACTGACTGTGGCAGTGTGCTCCCCATGCCCCCTACCCCTGCAACCTGACCTGTGTTTCCAGTAACCCTGCTCAAGTAATAACCACCAGTGGCAGCTGTAATGGATGCGTCTGGTCGTGATTGCTGCATCCAGGTCAAAGTTTGGGGGAGACGGGTAACAACATGATAGCCAAGGGCTAATTTGAACAGTGTGCCCACCTAACCACAGTGTTGGTCAATGTCCAAATCAAGCCAAATTTGGGAAAAGCTAACATCTGTAGTCGGTATACAAATATGGCTATGAGTCAATTAACTTACTCCATAAATAAAGGACAGCCCAGGGCCCGTTGAGCTCTCCTGCATGGCAGCGGGCTGCACACCAGGATCTCCCACTGAGTACAGATGCCTCTCAAGGTTACTCCTCGAGGTTGAGAGATTCCTTGCTGCAACAGATTCTCAGCAAGTGATTCATAGCATGCTGATCTTTGAAATCTCAGCTAAGTGATATAAAGGATTGATTGCACATATATGTTCCTTCAGACATAAACTGCTGACCAAGTCTGGGACTAGGATTGGATCCAGCTGCCCCTAGACTCCTCTCTGAGAAGGACTTTAGAACACGAGGGGATCCATTCTGAACCTTGTGACTCAACAAAAGGGTCTCCCTCACAGTTGTGTCTGACCCTGTCCTCTATACAGTAAACACTCAAGTGTACCTTGCCATCAAATCTTATTAAACCACTGTCACCTTTACTATCAAGCTTTGTTAAATTGCTGGTTTGTATCAACAAACATCTTGCTTCTCTCTTACGACTGAAGTGCGTCACTCCATCTGCGACACTGGAAGAGAATGAGATGTTTCCAAGAATAGGCAATAATGCAGCATAAACACACAAAATTATTTACTCCAAAACCTAAAAGCTGATACTGTTGTCTGCTTTTAAGCTTTTTTTTTTTTTTTTTTTTTTTTCCATTTTATGAGGTTGACTACATTTTCCTACTGAATACCTGTTTTTCTAAACATATGGAATAAAGAGGACAGGCCCTTGGAGAATTCAAGGAAATGCCATCAAACGTGGAAAGTTTCCCTGACTAGCAGGCAGGACATGAGGGATTTGAAAGACCACCTAAGTTCCTTTCAGCCTTAAGAGTGAAGTGATCTTTGATTAAGTGAAACATGGGCTTGTGGAGACTAAAAATTGGTATCTTATGCTTGCAATAGCCAATAACATCTGACTGCAGCCAGAGAGACTGATTTGTCCACCACTTTTACTGTTAATGCCTAGATTTTAGTACAGGAGAAAGTTCCCATATAGCAGCAAAGAAACTGTTTTATTTCACCAGAGGACTGTTAGGAAAGACTACTGAAAACCTGCACAGAACTCTGAAATCCTTAAAATGCAGATGGCAAAGCAAATTGGATGCAATTACTAAAATAAAGGAAGTCTGGTGGCAATTGTCTTTAACAGGTAAGAAAGCCTTACAAATTATTTTGAACTTACCTGTTCCCACTTTTGAGAAGGGGGGGGGAGACAAACAAGCTCTGAATTTCAATGTATTTTCTGTAAACTGCAACTTCCACTATTATTTTAACCTGACTCATATAGAAAAAGTACAATTTAGTGACTATTTTAACTGAATTCCTATTTTAAATTTGAAGCAATAGGATAAAAATTCCTATGATGAAAATGAGTGGATGGAAGGAGTGGTTTCCTGGCTTTCCCAGCAAATTCTGATGTTACCATCAAAATTTCTCCTTTACCAACAGAGCACTGTGTCTAATTTATTGCCAAAATTTTCATCAGCTACATGTTATAACTTTTCTAAGACTGAACCAAAAATGGAAGAAAGTAGCATGAGTTGTTAAGGACTTGCTCAGAATACAGTTTTTAAACTCAGTATGCAGCAACAGCTGGAGGCAAAGTTCATCATCACCATCCATAGAATGGATAAGGGCCCAGCTTGTGCTAAGGATTGTAATTTTTCCCCTTCACACATCAAGCTGTCCATTCTCAAAATACACTCCATGCAGGCATATTGTAAGGAAAAAAAAAAGATGTCAGATATGAATTATTAAATGAGAAGTACTTTTCAAGATACCTACAAGAAATTTTTTTAGCAGATCAATAGCTAGAAGTTTATATTCTTTTTGGTAGGCATCACAAACAGGAGTTGCAGAGAGAAATCTAAAGGATTACAGTATGTGTTAGTTTTGTCTTTTTTTTTTTTTTTAATAACAAAAAGCATGTTCCTCTATCAATACCAGTAACATTAAAAACATATTTAAAAATTCCACTGTATTTCACATACTGTAGTAGTTTGCAACATTAATGAATGTATTTATTAATGTACTTATCTAAGACTGATATAGAAGGAAGGTGTGAATCCTATAGTTTTTCCATTTTTGTCATCTTCAAACCTACTTTGGGATAGATGGTTTTAACTGAAAAGCACTAGAAGCACAAACACATGGTGTCACCTCACATATGGAACTGTTCAGATCTTTGCCATCTTACCTGGCAACCCTTTCTAACTGAGACTGAAGAATAAATCAGATGTCAGTTGGTGCACTTCACACAGAAGAGAGACCACAGCTCTACCTCTAAGCATTAAATGAGAAGACAGTCCTGTTCTTTCACCTATCTACACATGATGCTAAAAGCAAACGTGGTTTTCAAGTTATGAGCCCTCAGACTTTGACATGCCCTCAGATATTAATAACCTAATTTTATCCATGTAGCAACATGCTCTACTGCTACAGAGCAATTTCTGCCATAGAGTTCAGATCAAAGCACCTATATTTAGGGAACCTATAATGGGAACTTGAATTTACATGTAGGTCCCTAAAGGTTATTGAAAGATTAAGCTGACCAGTCACTAGGATGAGAGTTAGTTGGTCAGACACACACATGCAGTGCTACTCAAGAATGCCACTTAAATGTCTCAGGATATCCTAAAACATCTACACATAGCCTACAAATATGACAGGACCTTTATGAAACCTTTGTTTGTCTAAAGCAAGTTGAAGTCCCTACAATATCCCAAATGGGACAGGAGACTTCACTGGTCTATCATAGCTGAAACCATCTAAGCTCTAACAATGGCTGTACTGACTGTCCTAAGACTTTAAAAGGCTTAGCAAACATGAAGACATCCATATCTGGATGTTATATCAGTAGCTAGATCCCAACTCTGCAATCAAAACCAGAGTGGAACAAATGCAGAGGAAAGTGTTCTCAAGGGAAGGCATAACGTAATTGAAACATACTAGTGTAATGCATATTACGTGGAAGTTAATTGAACATGCTACATCTCATATCTCAACCCAGCTTCACAACCACCCATCTCTTCCTTCCAAGGGAACAGAGAGCACATTAGCTGGTAAGTCAGATGCTAGCATTAAAATATAAATCAGTCTGTAATCCTACAATATGGCACTGATGTTACTTAAAGCTGGGTATTCAGCTGCAAAATAGTGCCTTGCTATTTACAAGTCACAGTAATATCTGCTGTTATAGATTTGGAAACAAAAAATTAAGACATACAGAAATTGGTAACATATTTCATCTCTGGGATAAGTAGGAAGTTGAAGGTTCTCAGAAAAGAAATATTGCTGTTATGTAATAGATTATATAATGTGACCTTCAGGTTATAAGCTAAGGCACATTTGTGAAACTGATTGAAGTATTCCTGTAATTTTTAACATTACTTATAGATGAGGATGTTTTGACTGAAGATTCCCTATATCTCTTTCCAAACAAATTTCTATACCTGCCCTTGAAGAATGGTACAGCATTTAAAAATCTGAAAATCTAGATATCTTATTTATGACTACTTAAAAAAAAAGTGTCACCCTATTTCTAGCATAAGCATGAAACAGTCATGAAAGACAGCAGAAGTTATTTCACCCAGATAACAGACACTCTCATCCTATAGTGCAAAAAAACCCAACCCAAAACATTTCTAACATTAAGTAGGAAACAATTTGTTTTTATGAACTTTGGTATCTACTACTTAATATCTAAATTATACTGAATTCTTTATAAGCATAGACATCCGTATGTTAGATGATGATGCAACAGTTCTATTGGAAGGAGTCCAACACAGATGTGGCTACATCCACCAAACTAAAAGATAGAGTCAAAAAAGGGAATGATGTACATTGCCATATAAATCCAAGGAAAGTATGTGAACCCACAGCTGGTTCTCAGCATTCTTTACCCTACTGGAAAGCTTCAATTGATTAAATAAATATCATCAAGAAGGATGCGTATATAGTCACGCAGTTTTGAAGAAAGGTACTTACAGCTTCCATTCTCCAAGAGAAGAATGAAGTTAGCTTTTTCCAACTTAAGTCTAAGGGATACTCAGTAGCAAAAAACAAGCCTTTGTAGCAAGCCTTTGTTGTATTTGGAACATAAGAATTTCTCTTGTTAGCTCAAAAAACCTCTCTCTGTATGTAACAGAGCACAGGTAGCAGATGAAAACAATTTCAGACTCAGAACGTACCGTGGATGTGCACTGCCCTCTGCTGTACTGCTTAAATTCTTCCACTAAGCCGAACAGCCATTTCTGCTGTTACTTTTTAACATCGACAGGTAAGATGCACTTTACCCCAAAACAAAATACTAAAATATTGCTACTCTGAGCATGCAAGCAGTGCCTGCGATGAAAAGATTTACACCTGTCACCTTAGACAATGATAGAGACCTCTCAAGACAGATTTTTAAATGCCCATTTATACATCTCCAAGCAGATAAGGAAAACTACACTTGTTTTAGTTGTTCCCCCATGTGCTTAGAGCAAGACCTTTTAACCTAATCAAGGTCCAATGGTTAATTTTCTACTCTTTCATACAGAGTATGCCGATTCAAAGCAATATATATTTCAGCTTTATCTGTAAGCTAACAAGCCTTCCACGGGGATGTGTCTCTTTTCCCCAAATACCATTTTTTATTTACATGTTTCTCATGCAGTAACATTTCACTTCATAATAAACACTTAACCACATCTCCTAACTCTTAATCACTATGTAATGAAGGTATTCAAGGCATCAGAAGCTGTAGTTCTAAAGTAAGCAAGCAAGCAAAAAAAACCAAACCCAAAACCCAACAAACAAAAAAACAACTCCAAAATTATTTTCCACTACAAGAAATGGTTTTGTTAAAACTTTGTGACATTCATGCAGCTACACATGAACTCATTTTCAACAAAAACACTTGAATTTCCCTCCACCCCAAGGCACTGACTGTAATAGTTGAAGTAGCTTAATTTTCAAATCCTTCATTTCCTCTGGTAAAGAAATCTTCTATTTATTAAGAAACACTAGAATATTCACTCTACCTGGTCTGTTATTAATCCATACAGATGGCAACAAAAAATAACATTAAAAAAAACCTTAAAATAAGTTAGGGAGACTCAAAATGACCATCTGCTATTTTGAACTTTCAAGATAGATGGCTTTTGCTGCAAACTAAAGGATGGACTTGATTAAACAGTAACTTCTACTACCTTCTCTCACCCAGCTGTGAATTTGTAATGAACAGGACACTAAAGAGTCTATTTCCTTCTTTGTTTTTAGAGAAGGCTTAAAAAAACATATATAACCTCAACTAGAGCTGAATGGTCCAGCCAGCTCAACTACTGGATTTTTGTTGCAGTGGTTTGGTTTCATCAGGAACACAAGATTCACAGGGAACAGAAAATGCTGAAGTGAATCCTGCTCTGACAGGTCTCACATTACATTCCCACTTCTGGGACTTATCATGTCAATTTCTCAGAAAATAATACAGATCTGGAAAGTTCACAGAACCACTTTGTTTAAAAGAAAGTCAAATCTGAGACAAGAATTCACATGGACATCTCAGTAAAGTCATTAAGATTATACCTAATTCCCTATGACTACTGATAATACTTGTCTAAACGTCTACTGTACTTGGAATAGCATACATAAAAAAGCAGAATTATTTGACAACTATTAAAATACAACTAGAATCCCACTAGTAAATCTTGAATTTGCTTTCTGATAGCATGTTAAAAAAGCTACTAAACAGGAATGTAACAATTTAATGAAAAATTGAATGGTTTGATAAAGAACAATTAGGATACTTTGGATTAGAGTGACTTTACATGTATTTTTTAATGCATACTTTTTTCCAGCTTCATACCAAGAGTTCTGAGAAAAACATATATAATATAAAATATAATTATGATTTTAGCCAAGTTTAAGATAATGGTGAAATGTTTCTTGGTCTTACGTAAAGGCAGTCAAATTTTACCATATACTATGTCCATACTACTTTCAAAAAAGGTAGCATCGCTCAAGAAAATTCTTGTGTTTAAGAAAAAACAACTTACAGGTCCAGCTTACAGTATCAAAAATGATGGTAGAACACAGGACCATAAAATAAGCCAACTGAAAACTATACAAGAACTCCAGTGTTTGTAAACATGTCTGTGTTGGGGTTAAGTTAGACTTCTATAACCTACAGATGTATAAATGGCTCTTAAACTGATATCAAAACCACATATCAGATACACATTTTTTCATATCTTGCCTACTAATGTATTTAGAAAGCAATTAATCTACTTGTTTTCTTATTCTTCAGCTGCCGTTTCACACTACTAATAATTTAAACCTAAACTTTGATTCACTGAACTAAATATTACCTTAGATGAGACAATATAACTTGACATTTAAAAATATATATTCTAATCTACAATACTCAGTGGGTTATACTCAAGGAAAATGGAACACAACAGTACCAACACATTAGAAATTAAACAACTGCTGTTATAAAATTATACTGCTAAAAAGAATTACCTGTTTTTGTTAGCAAAAGATTATCCAGATGTCTATCTCCAACTCCAAGGATGTAAGTAATTACACAATAACCAGCTGTAACAAGTAAATTGTAAATATCAATATCTTTCCTGGAGAGCAACAAGTTCCACACAATTAACAACAGTGTATGACATTATCTCAGTTCTTGTTCATTAGTAATAAATATACCATAGAGACTGGGGCAGGGGTGATGCTGGTGAAGAATAATCAAGATTGTCAGCAGTGTGAAGAACATTTGAAGTAACAGATTAGAAACGCTGAAGTTTATTCGGTACTGCCTAGATTTTAATTTCTTACTACACAATCATGCACTTAACACTAAAAGCCTAAATTCATTCAATATTGGGATCAAGATACTTCAAAGGAAGATGAAGTGCTCTGAGCAAAATGAATGTACTCATTTTGAACTGAAGACTGTAACAAACATTAGACATTGATATGAATCAGAATGTATATGTCAGCAGTATTCACAAGCTAAGCAGTAAGCCAGACAGTGGTAAGTAGTGAACTGCTTAATTGTTACTTTCACCCACTAACAAGAACAGTTTGAAGCAGCTCTAAAGACTGTGCCATCAGAAAGCAAAGGGGAAAGGAGAAGATACTGTGGAGCAACAAATGAATTCCTTTTTTTTTTTTTGTAGAATGAAGTTGCTTTTCATTTAATGGACAGCAAATGTGATATGTTAACATTCCCACCAGTTTACTGAACAAGAACAACACTAACACTTTTTCTTGTCATCCAAATGGAACAAGAAGTTGAATGTAGCCTCAGCCCCCATAAAATCTGAAGTTTTAAAAACAAATAAAAATTTTTCACCTCAAATACAGATGATTTCTTATTATATAAATGCTTTATACCTCCCTGAATTATAAAGGCCCCAACTCATGAAGTGGAAGGGTCAGAGGCAAGATTATTGCTAGAAAACAAAGAATATTTAACTTCTAGTCTCCTTTAAATAGAACAAGAAGAGGGCTAAGGAGAGGAATTGCGTATGACATGCCAGGCTCAAAACCGTTCTTTTCACAGGGATTCTGACAGCAAGTACATGCTTAGTGCCCTATCTGCAGTCATCTGACGTGAAATGGCTTAATACCTCATCTACCCTGTCCTTTATACTTCAGATATGAAGTTACCAACTGTAAGACTGTAACTTACCACAGCTCTTAACATACGTGTCCATCACCTCTGCACTTATTCCATGAGGGCCAGTCTCACTAGGTGCATGTTTTCTGAAGAAGTTCTGGAGGGGAAGTCATCAACATATTTAGTTATTCCACATGATCTGAAACAGGATCTTTATAACTGGTAGAAAAAAAGAGATTTACATCAAGACCACAAATGGCCATCACTACAATCTGTAGTAAACTAACAACCACTCCTCAAAAAACTAGTAAGATCTAATTTCGTATCGCTTTGTCTTAATCATCACATTCCTATACTCAAGAGAAACAGATCTCAAGTTCGAACTGAAAAGCAGTTTTCTTTACTAACAGCTTCAGAAAGTTAACAATGCATTGAAAAGTTACTGATTAATAACTATGAGTGCAAATACTTCCACAGGAAACTGTTTTGGCCAGATCAACAAAAACTAAAACAGGACTAACAGTCCAGATTAGTAACTACATTTGGAACACGCTCTCTTACAAAGTTTATCATTGCTATACGTCTCCATATTCCTCAATACAACAAACCACTACTGAATTTAAAAGGAAAATTTAAGTCATCAAATGGAAACTTCACATTTCCTGTGAAATGGGAACAGGGCCAAAACAGTCCTTCCCACCACTCAGAAGAACACTGTTTTATTTCCTTGAGATGAAAGGTAACTAAATTAAATCCAAGCCTAAGCACATGTTTCTTCCAGTAAGCAAACACAAACCTAAGCAAGCACTGGAAGAGGAGCTTTGTAGGCAACTAGATGACATACAAGTGACTAAAATCATAATGAAAAAATGAAGGGAATCTTAAAAAAAGAGGAGATGGTACTGAAGGAAGGTACCTGCAGGCAATTTAAGAAAGTTTTGCTTGAAAAGTGCTCCTGTTGTAATGTGTATCAGAGATTTAAGGCCTGGAGAAAGCTTTAATTATCTTTGCTTGCAGAAAAAAAAGCCCTTCTGAAATATGTTAAAAAAGCTGACAGAGTAAAGATTCTGTTAAATGAAGTCCCTAAGCGAAATGTGGAAGGAAATTTTTAACTGCTTAACAGGGTACTATAGTGAGATCTACTTTCAGTGTTCCAAAATGTTACATGCTGTATGTTAAAAAACAAAACCAAAAAAACCACAAACTAAAAATCCACACATACTTCAGACCATCCAAATGCTAAATTGTCAAGTGTAGAACAGAAATACCTCTAAAACATAAACTGTAATTTCAAGATTGTTGATAGAAGGTAAATAACACTCAAACATCAAAACACCTTTTCTGTCCTGCAGATCTGCATTACCAGCCCATATTAGATTACTTGCTTTAATTCTTTTCAGAAGTGAAACATTTTTTAGTATCTATATACAGTACCCATCTTTATTATAAGAGCTGCGACACCCAAAATGAACATTTACAAGAAGAATAAACCAAACGTTCACAATACCTAAAAATGTTCATTTAGTTTTTATTTCCTTGGCCTACAATGCCCAGCTATTTTATCATGCTTTGGGCACGGGAAATCTGAGCTCTATAATGTATTTTGTCATTGATCTGTGAAGTAATTGCAGATCACATTCTTTTGGCATCTTGTCTATTTAGATTAGCAATTCTTCACAGGAAGAATTGCTCCTTGTGTCTGCACAGCAACTAAAACAGTGGGGCACCCATTTCAGATTGGAATATGATGTTATGAGTAATTGCAAAATTACAATTTCACAAGCATTTCTAAATATATTATTTTATAAAAACATCCAATGAACTAGAATATGAGTACTATGTTTCCAAGATTACAAAGGATTGCCAAGAAAACACTTTCTAAACTGTATGAGTATTGAATGTGTAGATGCAGCTTATCACCATCTTTACAGAATAAAAAGTTCAAGAAACTTAAGCAACTTGATGCCGGTCATTGTCTGACTAATGATAAGCATTTTTTACAAATAAGCATATCAAATGCCTATCATTTATTAAGCAAACAATAATGGCAAGTGACAAGCATTTTTTAACCTCCGCATTTTTAATATATGTAGTTTATAGTAGCTGGGAGCTGTTTACTTTGGTTCCCAGTTACTGAGCCATGACCACATACAAACTTAATTATCAACTGGAAAAAAGGGAAAAAAGGTACTGTGACAAATTGAATCCAACATAAACATGCTGTGTTTTCATTAAAAAAAACTTATTAGCTATATCTCTCACATGGCAATTTGGTATATTTTTATCTAACTATATTTATCTCAACCAGCTGAACTCGGCTACCTAGCTTGTGTACTGTGCTTGAAACTAGCATGAATTTTGTGTGCCACTACTCAATTATGTGTCCCTACTCAATTTCATGACAGTTACAGAAAGATTGCTAAAAAGAAAAAAAAAGAAAAAAATCACACAGTTTCTATACAGCCACTATGACAGGGAAACAGACTTCAAAAATTATATGAAAAAACTATTTAGTTGTTCCATCAAAAAAAAATAAAAATTAAACATACTTTGACCAAGTATCAAGCCAAAACTATCACATGAACAACAGAAACACTTAACAACAAAACAGTAAAGAAAAGTGTCATGCACCTACCATTCATCATTACAGCAAAGCCAGAATTTCAGTATCACAACTAAATTACACTTTAATCACTTAAATGGTATTACTTTTAGGACATGAGATACTCATGTGGTGATTTAAGTATTATTTTTTTTTAAAGTAAAACATCTGCTGTAAATATACTTATCTTTCAAGCTATAATTTTTCTTCTAACAGATACAAAAATCAGTGGGAGACTAAAGACTTTTGTATGAGATCTAAGTGTGCAATTTATACTGTTTGATCAGGAGACGACTTAAAAATCCCCCATCACATACCTGTATACTTTCCTCAGTAGCAAGAACTTCTGCAACTGGTACTGACTGAATAAACTGCATGAAGCCTGTGACAGAAAACAGTCAAAAAAAGAAAAATCTCCAATGCATAGAACTTTCAGGCTACTCTATAATGCATGGTTATTAAAGGACAACACTAATACACACTTTCATTCAGCTGCTTCTCATCAGCAAAAAACCCATTTTGTTCCAATTTTCTACACCTTCAGTGGTTTTAAAACAACTTGTCATTAATGCCAAGTTTGCTTGCAGAAGGTCTGTTCTTCCAAGTTTTCATGGGAAGAGAAAGTAAATCAATGGCTTTCTAAATATTTAGCCAGAATGTTTCTAAAAACATAGTCAAGTTTGATTTTGTTTTGTCTCATTTTTTTCCTCCATCTCATGCAAAGATCTATAAATAGGAGAGGTAAAAGTTACTTGTCCAAGATCACACAGCAAGCTAGCAGCAAAGATAAGACTACTGATTATCACATACTCCAAAATCCAGACCAGGCTTCTTTTATGAAGATACTTGAGTCACTTATGGAATACCGTGGTCACTCAGGTTGTTTACTTCCATGACTTCTATTGCAACAAGATTTTCTAACACATTTGAGCTCCTTTTTAGAATACTGTACTAAGCAAAACATCTCATGAAAATACTGTGTCACAACACAGTCTATGAACGAGGGAGAAGACTCCTCCCAATACCGTATTATTTAGGAAATAAAAGTATTCATACCATGTTTTGTACTAGTTGCCAGCACTTTATAGGGTGTCAGTTTCAAATCCAGATTCTCTTTTCTTAACAGCTGGAAAAAAACAACACACAAAAGCAAAGATGAATGCAACAGAAAGGCAGCTTCTACTTCTAAAACCAATGTGTATTGGACATTGATCTCCACTGTTCTTCATTTAAATTAGTAATGAGTGAAAGCCTGTTTGACTTTTTTTTTTTTTTAAAATCTACACAGGATCATTGCATGTCTATAAAGAAAAGAAAAAAGCCACCTAAGATCTGAGAACCCTGGAATGTATTAGCAACATAAACTGCATTAACAGGTTTTAACAGTCCGCTCTCGACAAGGAAAATCAAGAACAGAGAAGGGCAAGGATGTGAATTAATATTGCTCACCTTATCCATGAGTGAAATAATCTGAAGAATAAGTTGATCTTGACGTAAATCATCACCATGCTTAAAAATTACAGGGTATTTGCCTCCGTCTTCTGTCTTGAAGAATAACTGAGCAGGCATTAAGGCACTCTGGAAAAGGAAACTTGTTCTACTAAACTGGTTCATATTAAAATGTTGCTACAGTAGAGTTCTAAAATATAACTCTTTGTTTACTGCACTGTAGATAAGTGAATTAAGCAAGTATCAGGTCATCAGAGTCAAGTATCGAATTCAGTTACAAAAAGGTTTAGAATAGTCCCATTTGAATACCAACAGTGTGGCAGTGAGTACCAGAGCTCTTTTGCTATTCCTCCAATTTGATAGAAAAGAAGCAATTCTAAAGCTTCTAAAAGCAGTTACTCATTGTTTAGGACTAAACATTTAGAACATACCATTTCTAGTTACCAAAAGAGTGATCTAGGCATGTTTTAAAAAACACAAAACCACAAAAAAACAAAACCCCCTTAAGGCTTTCCTCCTTTTTTAGCAAGGAGTGTGAAGGATACATTCCCTTGCCACATCCCCCCTCCAGCAGCAGAAGAGAAAGGACAGAAGTATTCAAGTTTTGTTTGTATGCATAATTCCAATCAACACAGAAGCATTATGCAAAAGGTCACAACAAAACAAATTTAAACTGACCAGATCAAAAAGAGACACAATTATAGGATAAACATCAAAGAAATGCTAGGGGCAAGACATCTTAAACAATTAATTGCTTCCTTAATCTATTTAGTAAAAGCAAAAATGCCTTTTTACTTTGTTGTTTGAGAAAGCCAATTTAATTGTTTGCAATTTCTCTGCATAAAATGGGTTGAAGGGAATCAATTACCTACATGAATTATTTCATCTATTGCAACTGACCAAGTCACTTCCCTCAAAAACAAAACCAAAAAAATATTCAAGATGCAGAGTTTAATATTAGAGCACTTACATTAGATTTTCACACGCAATGAATGTTTCAAAATTATTAAGTTCGATAAATAAAGGAAAAATTATTCTTTAAATAGTCCTACAAAAGCTACTATGTGATGTCCAAGAGCACCAAAAATTAGTCATTTATCCAACAGTACAGAATGAGAGATTAAATGGAAATCTGTAACCTTTCAAAATCAGGTGAATCAAAACCATCTCCGATTTTGAAAGAAGTTATCTCTCAGATTTTTGGTCCTAACTTTTCTACATTGCTACAGTAGACCAATATGTAGAAGACTATCTGACTTGAGTTTGTCCTGATCAAGCTAAGCTATTACTCTTGATAAGAAATATTTAGTTGCTGTTCCAGCAGTATTTTTGTCGACAGTCTTCCCCCAACCCTTACAACATATTCATGCTAAAAGTTGACCCAAGTTTGCAAAATCTTGTTTTCATGACAACATCTTTCCAATGCTGCCTCCAACCTGGGGTGCAAGAACATGCAATTGAAGAAGCGTACTCTTCAAAGAGACTAACTGGTATATAAAGAAGCAAGCCAAAGTTGGGAAACCAAGAGATGGTTTGGTAAAAAACTATGCAAAAATGTTCATCTCTGATATTAAGTAAACACAAATTATATCACAGTCACCAAAGTTTGAAAATACTGGGCATAATAAAATTATGAGCTAGTAGAGATGATTGATTAATATTGGTTGTCACAGCAGCTTGTACATTTTTTAACTGGCAGAGAATGCCTCCTGGACATAGGCCTGACTCATAAAGCACATTTTGGTCATCTTAAAATTAGATCACAGTCACCTATATGAGTTGAAAGTAAATTTATAAAGAGGTTCTACATCACCGGACACAGGTAATAACTTACATTCCAAGTAGTATAGGAAGGAAAATAACCCCAGGCCTTTCAACTGTTTATTAACTAGATTAAGGGATGGCCATATGATCACAAGCAACTGTTACAGATTGGTTTAAGGACTTATCAACCATAGGGATATAGGATCTACCAGTCAGCCCACTTGATTTGTATGATTCTGATCACACATGGTATTCCTATTGGATACCATCTAACTAAAGTTCAGAGAAATTCTGAAGTAGGAAGCACGCCTTGAGCTTGGGGACTTCATAAACTTTATAAACTGTATCATTCTTACAAAAGCTGCTTTAAAGTTTGCACATTAACTTGAAAAAAAGAGTTTCACAAAGAAAATAGAGTTGTTTAACCACTTTAAGAGCATGTTACAGTTACATCTTGCCTCGACTATGTCAGCCCCTTTAAATCTTTAAAACCGATGTTTCTAAGCTTAGTGCTCATAAGATTTGTTTGTATTTCAGCTATTCAGAATATCTTATTTACCTTGAAGAGTGTGGCTTTTTCAGGGATTATCCCTTTAATTTTCACCTGAGGTTCCAGAGGAAGTGGAATAAGTTCCATATCTGCCAAATTCATCTTTTCATTATCTGCTAACAATGCCTGAAGCCTCTCATTCTAAAAGAATAAAAGAAATGAAAACTTGTTTTAAAAAAAGCTAAAAACCCCACAACCATAACACACATAGTAGGTATGTGTTAAACAGTTAAACAGCCTTTTAACAATGGATGTATTATTAATAAATAGCCAATTTATTAAATTATTTACTCTTCCAAAGAATCAAGGTTTCACTCTTAAAATCCAGTGAAATAAAAATTCCTCACTTGCAGTAATGTGTATAAGGAAGCAAATACTCCATCTAGTCTGAGTATAGTCAAGCAATTTTAAGTGCCAGATACAACAGACTTAAATTTATTTCTAAATTACCTGTACAAGTAGCAGGATGATTTGTTTTCCATACCAGTATCAAACGTTAGCTCTGTTTCAGAAACTGGATTCAAGTCTTTAGCTCTGACCATTTAAATCCCTGAACTCAAGGAGATCCCCTACCATCAGTGAACCAAATTGCAAACAGCTCGCACAGATCTGATTTCAGGGCTTGCTCTACATTCCTACAACTGTAGTTACCAGGAACACAATACCAGTCAATTTTCAAGTACTTTACACTTGGTGCCCTACATAATAAAGGTTGAATACATAAAAGTCTCTAGCCTTTTCCCTTACTGAATATAACAGGCAAAAACACACAGCAAAGTAGCCCACTACTTTTAGGAATACTTTTAGTGGTTTAACTGCTGCTAGCTAGATTTTAATTGAAAAACCAAAGCAATTTGTTTCTTAGTTTTACAGAAATATCCCAGCAGTTATAAAAGACTATATGACAGAATGCTACCAATGTATTGCACAAGCAAGAAATAGATTCTTACGAATTGAAAAACACTCCTCCTCTTTTAGTGATTACACCTTTATTACTGATACACAGAATATTCACAAAATTTCATAACAATGATGCAATACTTGTGCTTCATTTTCCTGCAGAAATATACCCCACAGATTTAAAGAAGGGTGACAAAAATCATTACACTGAAAAATACATGTTTAAAAATACTGATGTGTGCCAGAAGAAAAAAAAATCAAAATCAAAAACCAAACATGAATAGAAATCCCTCTGGCCTTCCTGCTTCCTCCACATACACACCCGTCAAGTTCACTTAAAATATTTTAACTAAGGACGACAAATCTTCTTAAAATGCACCTATGATAGAAATCCCTTTCCAAAAGATGCAACAGAAGGCAAAGTTCCTTATAAAAGAATAGTTTTGTGGCTCTTGGAACAAATTAAACATTGCTGCTAGTCAAATTTCATTATCTATCCTGGCATAATTCTCACACCATAATAACCTCTGCTACCCTCCCACATCCCCCACAACTTGTTCACTCTTATATCTTCAACTACTCAATTATTCCCCTATCTTCCTTTAGCCAAAGTATCCCAAGATTTTTCTAAAGGGCCTCTTCTGTTTTGCATCTACAAACTTTCAGAACACTTTGGAACTTTGACTTATCTAAACCTCTCCAAAGTTTGTTGCAAGTTACCTAAAGTTATTACAGGACAGATGGACATCTGTTAAAAATCTCAGTGCTAACAATTTTTAGTTAAGAGCCAACATTCCTATTATCAAATTCTAGCCAGAGATAATTTTTTCAATCCTTTAGTTACCTTTTTCTTACGATTCCCACTTTCACGCTGCACTGCTTTCATTACATGAACCAGCCGATCTACAAATGTCTGCTGGGCTGCCAACAATGAACGCATAACTCTGACAGACTTATCACCCTAAATGAATTAAAAGAAACAAAATTAGTTCTTTGTTCTGTAATTATTTTATCTAGAAATTATTCCTCTATTCTTAGACCTTTGGGCTTTTAAGAGGTAAATGAATAATGATCAATTTCCTGTCAATTCGAAAGGTATGTTCTGTAAAACACAATCAGAATCACTGTAGCTGGCAATCAATTATCTGACCAGCAGTGCACTTCAATTTGCATCAACAATTTCAGTGGTGAACAGTCATGCATGACAAACCTATTCACACAGCCAAAATAAGTTAGTAAGGATAAGCACATGGAATATTCTTATGAAGTATAAGAGTCAGATTTAAGCAACATGCCTAAAATCAGAATTTTAGTATGAAGTGTGAGATACGTGAAAATCAGGAAAGGCTGCACATCTGCTGTAAGTTATAGCTTGCAATTCACAAAAGTTTTTATTTTTGTTTTTGCTTTTTTTCCCCACTGCTCCAGCACCCTCTGCTGCTGATACACAGAACAACATTGTGAATTCAAAAGATAGGTGTCTTGTCTCAATTTACACTGCAAGGACAAATGCTTCCAATAAAGAAATAGTAAATAAAGTAGACTGATTATACAAGAAAGGATTTTAGGCCCAGCAGGTTACTAACAGGAATAAGCAATAAAACAGAGGAAAGAGTTCCCAATACTTGTTCTTTTCTTTTTCAGTAGTTTCTTTGGTTTACCACAAATTCAAAATTCAAGCAAAAGCTGAAGCTTTTTTTAAAATTTCAATACCTATGACATAAAAAACTGTCGTCCTCCTAGACACCTATGTCTTTTTAAAGAATTACTATCCCAAACCACTATGTATTTCCTTACGCAGAGGCATTACCTTCAGCAAAGCCTGACTAAATCTTCTCATCACATTCAAGTACATTTCATGAGTCTTTGGGTCCCTCTGCTGAGTGTCTTGGTCTTCACACTCCACTATTACATACCTGCAGCATAAAAACAACCCAAGTTATGCTGTACTCTGGTGCTACACAATTTGAGTGAAATACAGTAGCCCTGTATTATAGGCCTGGAACTAAAAATAAAGTCAACCTTTGAATGAGATTGCTATTTCAACCAACAGGTGAACTCTTCAAAATTGCAGAGTCACAAATTCCCACTTGGATCAGGAGAGCCTATCAAAGTTTCTGAGGTCTTTCACTTGCAATGAAGCGGCATCACTCAAACAGAACAAGTCAGAAGTCCAAATCACATGAACACTCCAACCAAGCAGTACACATGGGAGGAGCAGGCATTCCACTGTGCTACTACCCTCTACACAATGTAGTGGCTGCAAACTTGCTATTCAAACATACCTGCAAAACCAAGAAGAATCTCACCCTGCCTGTTCCCTATTTTACCATCAGCAATGGTGGAAGAGATGGTGTTAGTCCTGAAGCAGCTCTGCAAAGTCTACATTCCAAAATAAGTTTTCATTTCTAAAATTAGGATTCAGGTACAAGATTTAAACAGTACAACTTGGGACAGTTATACTGAAAATTTATATGTTAAGCAGTTGTTTGGAATGCTTTTGTGCATCTTTCTGTTCACAGCACTTACAATCAAGAAGTAGCTATGCACAGAAGTTATTCTTTCCGTTGATCAATCTATCTCCTAGCACCACCCAGTAAAAAAAAATATAATCCCACTGTTAAAAAAAGGAAAAAATTAGGAAGTCAGTTGATTTTAAAACACTGAATTTGAATTCAAAAGCAACTCTACACACTCAACAAACACATCTGGACTTTACTCTGGCAGCTATATAACCCTTCCTTATGCACTTTTTCAGAATCTCTTTGCAACTGAACAATTAGGGGACAAATTAGAGGACTGTCATTTACAGCTGATCAGATTTGACTAGTCTTATTTGTAGATACACAATGTATTATATACATTAAAATAAGGCATATGTAACTCATTCCATGAGTATTATCTCAATGAAATCTGTAACTAAAGATTACTTCTAGGACTTTGGTAATAAATTGCTCTACAACATTCCCTCACTAAAATGACAAAATTAGATTGCAGCAATATGTGCATAAAAATAAGTCCAAATTTAAAAAGTCTGTGCACCAAAACTTAAAGGAAAACAGGAAGTAATGAAGTGAAACATGTCATTTTCATCTTCATTTGTTAAAAAGCCCTAGACAGTTTCTCAAAGCTATCTTGAGACAAGGAGCAAGAGTAATGCTTCATACTCTGATAGGTGTCTCATATGTCCGAAGAAGAGACAGAAAAAAGCAATAGCTGACTTCTGTAGCTGCTGTTAAAGTATGAGGATAGGATAGCTTTACAGTGACAAGTGACTGAGCAGAGGTTTGATTTTCAAGGGTTACTGTACTTTTTCCATTGATTATTTTAGGTGCATGCTGTGTCTGGATAGTTGAAACAAGCAATTGATCAGCAGCCAAGAGGATTTATGGCTACGTCAGCTGAAACAGTGGCTGCAACATTTGTATTTTGTCACTGAGAAATTGAGATGTCTGGAAAGAAAACAAAGAATAAATTGACTGGGGTTTTTTGGGTTTTGGGTTGGTGGTTGGTTTGTTTTTTGTTTTTTTTTGTTGTTGTTGTTGTTTGTGATTTGTCTTTTTTTTTTTTTTTAATAAAGTCATAAGACAAAAACTTCAGAGTTCTGGACATTTGAACTTTCTGTAGAATGAGATGTTGCCAAAATTTAAGTGCACAGTTTCTATCCATGGGGTAGAAATAAGCTAATCTACTAACAGTGATCTTAATGAAGAATATTTGATTAAGTCAAGCATTTGGCTTCTACCCACATCAATTCAGCCTGCAATTATTTTAATAATTTAAATTTGATAGCACTTTATTCTGAAGCCAAACATTATCTTTGGCCACTACAACAGGAACTGTAGTTAAGTGATGCACTTAAATATCTTAAATTCAGGCTACTGAAAAAGCAATGAAATAATAAAACTTAAAAAGACAAATGGAATCATTCTTAGCATAGGTTAGGATTCTTCGAAGAATTTTATAAGAACAGTTTGGTAGGTTTGCATCACATATCACACTGTTCCCAATTCATGACTTATCTGTGGTTAATATTCATAGCACATTAACATATGATCATGGGTCTTAGTATTTTTAATTATTAGATACATCTACAAAAGATAAAAATGCAAGTCATTTGATTTAAGTTTAGCCATGTAAAAGGCATCTACGCTCTCTATTTTAAAATACATGCGTATATACAAGTGAATAGCTGTATGTGTTGTGTATATGCGCATATGTATGTACATTAATATATACACATACACACACACCTTCACAGAGTACAGCTCTATTCATCTCAGCTTCCTTCAAATGAGATAATTCCTACCAGCAAATGCTTACTCAGAAGGCATGCAGATGACTGGTTTAGGCATCTAATTTAATTCTTAAACCACTGAAGTGAGACAAGATCCTTAGCTAAGTAATCGTACCTCTCCACTATCTAAATGAACTGTTCACAACTAAAGTTCCCCTTAGGAAAGCGTGCATCTACAATGACATTTTGTTTGTGCTTATAATATACCCACAAATGGAATCTAAAAAAATTAGATTAGCACAAAAGAATTAGTGCTTTATGAACCTTCCTAAAGTATACTCTTGATTAATACTAAAGTGCATAACTTCAGTATTCTAGCCAACACTGTCAAAAACTATAAACGCAAACCAAACAGAAAAGCAGAGCAGAAGAGGAACTTTAACTCCACCCCACCACCATAAACAATTTGAATTACAACTTATAAACTACAATTAGGGGTTTTTTTTGTTTTTTTTTTTTTTTTTTGTTGGTTTTTTTTTTTGGGGGGGGGGGGGGAGGGCGGGGAACACTGTACTTAATGCCCTAAAAACCACCACTGCCCTCCTTTTACAAATTATTCTGTTCAAATGCATGTTGTTTTAAATCTACTACTTCATCCTGAGAGAAACTGAGACTCTCAAGTTCTCAAGACAGGTTATCTTTTGCTGTGCATCCTTCTGGGTATTATAGCTGTGGTTTCAATTAGACATTGATACAGTATGAATAAATAGTTTCTAACATACCAGTACAAGTAGTTTGCCAACGTGGAATTTTTGCATGCTCGTGATATCAAGAAAGTGCAAAGGTCTTGCTGGAAGGGATTTAAGAAAAGCAAAATTAAGTTGTAAAGAAGTCTAAGCACCTGAGAGACACATGAAGTTAAGGAAAAACCCCAAATAACTGCAGGGCATTTTGAGAGATACATTTCCTTCTAAAATCTGAATCCAATCCAACCTAACATGTAAATCGTATTAGTTTTAATATTAATCCAAATCCTGCAACAACACTACAAGTAAGAAAAGGTCTGCTATTACAGTAATATATTTACCAACATGTCAGAAGTACATATGTTCTCCAACAATAAATCTTTAATGTAAAGTTTCTATTTACAGTTTATTACACTTTCTTCCTATGCAATTATCCATTGATGTAAGATTCAACCCTGAAAGGGATTTGCTACCCTGTTTTGCATCCAGAAGATGTGAAAATCTTCAAGACGTTCTACATTTTAACATAAAGAAAAAAATCTGTAGAGGATACACAGCATTTAGCTGCTTTTTCAAGGTTTAATATTCCAACTAACAAGAAATATGTGTAACTTTACTGATATGCTCAATTTGAGGCATATTTTCTATGCAGTAATGAGACTCAAAAAGGAAGATTTGCAACAGAAAATGGATCTTTAGTTCAAAGACCAATTAACTGCACATTACATTAAAATCAGACTCCTTCAAACCATCTTTACCTTCTATCTCTCCCTCCCTCCAGTCCCATTCTTATTACTCTTCTACTTGTGGTATAAATTGAGTATAATCCTTGGCAGATGTAAATCAATACAGCGTCTCATTTAAGTGCAAAAAAGATGACACCCATGCCAAAGAATATGGCTACAGGAAGAACAGATTGCAGAGATTAAAACATTTGGATAACTGTTTTCCATTTAAAAAAACTGCTTTAAAACACCTCAGACACATGCAGTTGTCAGTATCTAATCAGCACGTGATAGTCTTTGCAGTAATTTTCTCCTTTAAAGGAGAGTACTTTAATTTTATGAAGAATTCAGTGCCCAGTCCCCCAATTTTGGATAGTGTGACCATGTACATAAATAAACGCCTGTAAAAAAAAAATATCAGTTAAGCTATTGCTATTTTCCTAGCATTTAGTTTACATTTATATTCGTTGAGCACTCTAAGTATTCAGCAAGATACAGTAGAAAGATACAAATATTCACAAACAAAAACTAAAATCAGTGACAGGTCACTAAAAAAGTATCAAAACCAAGGTAAAGCGTTTGACTTACATCAAGATTTTCACTGTCTGCAAGCTCCTTTGTCTTAGAAGTAAGAGGTGGTGAGGAAACAGGTGGAATAGGACTCATGATCTGGGAACTACATAAGGAAAGCATGTAATTGGCATGATTCGAATTTCTTGCTTGGGGAGCAGGGGGCATGCATGGAAATAGCAATGCATTTCACTTTCACAGCATAATAAATTCAGAAAATTGGACGAGAAGTAACTCTGAAGATAGTATCTCAACCCTGTTTCAGAACAAACTGCATGAACAGCATCTTTGACAGCTGCAGTTCCTGAAAACGGCAAAAATCTGTCCCTGGTTAGCTACACAGTTTATGGCTCTGAAGGACACTCACTTACATGAAACTTAGCATTTTGTTTCATCTTCCATAAAAAAAATAAGCAGACATAGATGGGAATTTAGCAAATCCGCATTTTCAGGATGAGCTTTTTTTAAATGTTCTTAAGATGAAATTGCTAATACACAACACCTGCAAGCACTCGTCTCTGGAATGCAATTACACATAACAGAGTAGACAAACCCAATGCTTGTAAGGCAAAATTATCACACAGCAAATTTACCTGAAAGGAAGCAATCAAACAGCTCTACTAACATCTAAGCATCACTGCAGCCTCAAAACACACCATACATCCCAGGATACCCACTCTACAGCTTAGCAGCAAGATCAATGAAAAGCAGTATACTTGTAATACGAAAAGTATATCCTAATGATACAAGGGATTAGACATTGACGCTTAAGACTAAAAATCCTGGAAATCTGTATTAAATATTCACAGGAGACTTCAGTTAACCAAGTTTGTTTGCACCTTGCTTAATACTATATTAATTAGATATTTCAGCCTTTCTTTTGGGTTCCTGCAAGAATAAAAACCCGTGCTCCCCCAGCTCCTTTATATTCACAGGACTCTCCCTACACCTTCTTCTGCAGGAGCAGGAAGAAATTTCTGTTTCAGACTGATCGGACTTTTAGATCCATATTCTTTGATGCAAGGGGGAAAAGTGGGAAGTGGAGCCTCATATAGCTTCATTGAAGACATCCTAATTTTTGCAAGGACAGAAGGAAGCAATGCCAGTGTTTTTCCTGCTCTCCAGAAGTTGTCTTCCTTTCGTGCAGTAAGGTCAAAGGCCATAACTTCAAGATTAAGAATGTTTGCTCTGTAAACTATCTGTAGTCAGGAAATACATTCTGTGAAAGCTCAGGGGTCAGATTTTTTTTATTTTTTTTTTTAATGTTACCGCTTCAGATTATAAAATAGGAAGTTGAATATGCAATAGTCCCTAAAAAGGAGAAAGAATTTGAGGGCTCACAGTGTTACATGTTTCTGCTTTTCTACTGGAAATCTAAGTTTCTTACCTGTCTATTTCTGCACCATTAGTTCCAGATGTTGTCATGCTTTCTGACATTGAACCTTGACTGTCCCTCTTGCTAGGTTCCAGTCCATTCTTTATGTCATCAAAGTTTTCATATTTCAATGCCTGGACTAACTGTAGCAGGTACATCAGCAAATCCTCATGGAGGAAAAAAATTAAAGTGAATTGAGGGGGTCAGAAAAAGCTGACTAGGCCTCCATGTTTTCAAAATTCTATTTTATAGAGAACTTAGTCTGCATTTAGTGGCCTACACAGAAATGGAAATTGGGGTCTCCCTAGCAAGCAATATACAATAGAAAAAATGGTGTAGGATGAAGTTTGACTCGCAAAAGATACTGAATTATCACACTACTAATGCTTTGTTACTGAAAGGTAGTAAGTCCTAATTAAGTAAATACTTAAGGGCAATTACTACTTCAAAGTTATCCTTAGTTAAGCTGTCCTACTTGCTTCCAGCATCCACAAAATAAACCTTTCAGTTTGTGGCTCCAAGAAAAAAATTCAAGCATAAAATTTGGACCATGGTACCAGGAATTCAGATTCTCTCCTCTCTTATGCACTATCATTTTTCTTCTTTTTTTCTTTTTTTTTTTTTTTTTTTTTTTTTCCCCACTCTCTTGTATAGCTGGGGATCCAAAAAACCCCACATATCTGATCTATTTTAGACTGAAGTATAGAATTTTAATGACTTGCTGTTTATAATGAATTTTTTCCCTCTGCTATTCAACTTGCTCTGTATAGTTGCCTTTAAATGTTTCATAAAAGGTACATTTTTCAAGTCAAAGCAGTATGACCTTAGCTATTGAACTAGGCCTGCAAAAATTTGATACATTTATGCTCCCTATTTTAAACTCTATTGATTGCCAAGGATTCAGGAGTTATGGTAATACATTCAAAGTATTTTTTTTTTCTGTCAAAAGAAAATTAAATACATAAATAATTAAAAATTAACAGATTAGCATCTATTAAGTGGGCTCTACTCACAAATCACAGCTCATCATATTCTAATCAGTATACAATTAGAAACACCTTATTTCCACAGATGCTTTTCTACTCACTTTCTTTAGCAGAAGAGTACGATGAAATACTGCTTCAATTTAGCAGGAGGATTTGTTGGAAATCTTTTAGTAGACTATTTAAGTTCAAAGCACTTCTATGCAGGTTAACATTCAAAATTTGTCACTGGCTTCTGAGGAGAACATATGGTGGTTTCACCTTGTTTCACAAAACCAGCTATCACTGGCTGCTCACACTAAGACAATTATCAACGAGTGCCAATTAATAATGTGAAGACTTTGCTCCATAGAGAGCTTACAATAAATAGCATCACAGTGAATTTCTTTTTTTTTTTTTTTTTGTTTTCCATCACTATTCTTTCCTTAAAAAGTAGCAAACATTTCAAGTACTCAATGAGACTAAAAATCCTGAGACCACCTGACTTTCACGTGTCCACAGACCAATGAATACCTCATCATCAGCCTGCTGAAGCCGGGCGACCGCATAGCGCCGAACCGTTGGGTTGGTGAAGTGTGATGACAGAAGTTCTAGAGAGTCTTCCACATCCATGGGCTTCCACTTTCCCAGTAGCTCCAGTGCTTGCTTTGCCTCCTGTGGTAGGTCCCAGTTGACACATTTTAAGAATTTTGTCAAGGCCTAAATAGAAAGACATTGGACAATTCATCAGTGAAAAGCCAGGCTGAACAAATTATTTCAGAAATTAATGTTTCGCGTTAAGGTAGAACTAGATTCAGACTTATGTAAATAAGTGCAGACCTGGGAAAACTTACTGATATAAGTGACAATACAACACTGAAATGTTTTAGTATGTCCCCAAAAACTGCAGCTGAGTCATCTTCTAAGTAAAATGTAAAGTCAATGGTTACTGCTCTACCACCATTACCACTACATTAAAAATGCCACTGCTGAGGGATTATTTAGTTCTTTAATTTACTTCGGGCTTTTGGTGTGCTGCTACTTATTCTGGTAATGCTAACCCTTGTCTAAAAGGGATGAAGAAGCTACTCTCTAATAATTTTTATTTGCTGCAGACAAAATTGGCAACACTGGTATTTTAAGCTGACAAAGTGTTTGAAGACAGACTGCTGCAGTAATAGCCAGTTCACATGATTTAAGAGGAAAAATTAAAGTCACTAATTTTTACATCAGTAACATTGAAGAAAAAATAATCTTGAATAGCTTCTAAGACACTGAAGGTCTGTATCTCTGCAAGGTCAGGACATTGTAGAACAAGTGCCAGACGAAGCACCTCTTGCGTTAATAAGTCTTCTCAAATCATTCAACTTACCTTCTCCTGATTAGTAAGGTAATATCTGAATTTCCAAACTAGATCCTGTTCCTCGTATGTTAGCTGCTTTGTCGGTGGGTAACTCACTATGATCTATTAGATACATAGTCAGAAAGTGAGTTTAAAAACATGAACAGGCATAACTAACAAGTTAACAGACTACACTGTGACAAAGCACAACACTGACAACACATGAAAATAGCTAGAAACAAACAAAAAAATCTTTCCAACAACACAAAGTTCTCATGCTATGATGGTGATGCTCTTCAGTTATGTGGTTGAACTGGCAGTGTAGGCAAACATACACAGTTACTTTAAGACCACCATTAACACCTACCCGATATGTGCACAATATACATTCTTATCATCCCAAAACTGTTTTACAGAAAAATGAGCAAGTACCTTCTCCTCCTGAGTTAGACCCATCTAACTAAGCAGTTGTAAGAAACACTTAACATTTCTTCATTAATCACTTTCTATAAACTGAAATTAACTGTATTTTCCTTAAATTGTCACCATATATTAATACCAACCTACCTAATAAAATTGAATTTAGCCATCATATGACTGACTTACATTAAGCTGATCTCTCGTAGCTGCATTAGGCTTCAGATCATGATCAGAAGGTCCACTTCTTAAACTTCGAGCAAGCTTGTGATGTTTGCTTTCTACTAAGTTCTCCTAAACGCAGAGGGTAAGTCAGTATTTATAAATACTTAAAACCCCAGAGAAAATTACTACTGAAATGAAACCATCTAGGAAAGACTCACCAGTATCTTGAATAATGCAAAGCAATTAAAATTCACATCTAAAACTACAGCACCTTCTGGATTTTTTTGTTGCTGTTGTTGCTGTTGTTTTAGAAGAACCTCCTTCAATAATATGTGGAGGGTTGTTAGGGACTTTGAGGTTTTGTTTTGGTTTTCTACTTGACATAATTTACAAACCCTATCTTGCCTTTTGGTGAATTGCTGCAAAATGTAAGCGTTTCAGTCGACATGTCCGTGATTTAGACAGCACTCACAACGTGCTAGACACTTTATAAATGTTTTTAGGATGATGTTTGCAGTATAAAGCTTTGTATGCAAGAAAAACATCTCAAAAAGTTTTCCCACTGTTAATACCATGTTAGCAACAGTAGGAGCCACAATAGGAGCCACAGTGTCAATGAGATTTCAGCAGCCAAGGCAGTTTTCAGCGTTGTCAGACTTGCTCTTGCAGTGTTAGATTACACAGTGCTCAAACAGTGTTGCCAGTAGAAGCCCACTTACATTAAGGTTCCCAAAGCTGCCAATACCAGTCCCACTGAATTGGCATCCACAATAATGGAAATCTTTTCTAGAACTGTACTTAGGCACTGTCTACATGAAAGACAACATACAAGAGAGTGTAGGGAGAAAATATTTTAACAGACGAAGTGACCAAGAGTTACTGCACCATCCTCTACATTTCATTTCTTCATCTCCCTCTTACCTTATATTCCCACCCTCTGACCTCTTTTGCCAGCAATCCCCCTTCTCTGCTTTCCTACACCTCAGAAGCAAGCACACTAGGTATGGAAAGGAGGAGATGAATGTAAGTATTAAACCACTTCTTGCATTTTAATCTAGCAGCAGCAGCAAATAAAAAAAAAAAAGTCAAACCCACTAATATTTCTCAACTGGTCAGATATATCTTTCGACTGGAATTTTTAAATATTGAAGACAGCAATAGAGGCAAGCTTTCATCTCCAACTACGGAAACTTCAACAAAAACACTATAATACGGATTGTGTTACACGGAGCATGCTCACCATAGACATCTGGGGATCTGGAATCTTCACAATTTCAGAACTTGTTAAAATTGGAGATGACTCATCACCATCCTGAATGACAAAAAGTTAAAGGCATATTAAACATCTCAAGTTTTAGGGAAAAAAACATGTCATATTAATGTATTGTGAATTATACTACAGTGAAAAAAATGACGCAGCTGCACCTTGCTGACTTTTGAAAGTTATAAAGGGAAAAACAGAAAATAAGAAATAGATTCTTTTTCTTGTTAGTTTTTGCCAGATGATAAACAAGGTGGCAAGACAGATGAAAGTTCATTTGATGAGACACAGCTTGGCAACTCATTACCATGCTGGCACACAGGTAAGTGGAGAAATTTTCCATTATCATTACATATGTCCTCTGGAAGCACAAAGAAAAACCAAATCAGGGTCCGTATCACCGCTGAAAACAAGTAATTTCCTAGAAATAACAACCATGTTGCAGAAAATATCTCCTAACAGCTCAACACAGACAAATTTAGGAAGATATATGTGTGCCCATCTATCACAGGTTCCACACGGAGTGTGACAGTCTCTTCTAGAAGTTCTCGCCGTGCTACTCTAGAGCAGTACAACAGGAGCCTGCTAGTTTTCCTCAGGGCAGTCTAACCTGCTGCTGCATAAATAAGGGAAGGGAGAAGCTAAAAGTTTCCTGTTTCAACCATGCAGAAGGAACAAAAAAATACAAAGCCTACCACCACATGACAAAAACAGCAACTCCATTTCCCTCTTTCAGTGACACCCAGCAGTTCAGTTTGTTGTTTTTTTTACCTTAGAAGTGTAACTAAGCATCAATTGACACAATCTACGGAAGAACATTTCATTTAAAACACACAGTAGAAAACAGTAAAACAGAAAAAGCAACAAGACAACACCAGCATAATACGTGCTATGCTCTATTTATACTTAGTTTGTTCTCATTTATTTTGGAGTAAATTTCAGCTCAGAATAAAGTTTTTTCAACATATCAACATTTCCCTCAATAATGTAAGTTTTGAGATAACTTGCTCAGGTTTGCTTCTGTCCCCACCCTCTTCCCCCCCTCCTGCTTTTCCAATCACATATGCCTCTTGGGATGGTTTTGCTTTTATACTTTTCAGAGGTAACTTTCAAAGAAGGGAGGTGCTTGTATCAAGGGGAAGAAAAGAATCAGTCATCACCAACAAGACACAGGAGTTAAAATTGCCATTAACCTTGCAGAGAAACATTTTTTTCCAGCCACATAAATTTTGTGTTGCTGACTACAGTAAAAGATCTCTTATTATTGAAATGCACATTCAGGAAAACATTTCTATTACATTTATTAGTGTCTTATGCCTTTCTGAAGTAATGATTTTACTGCCAAAATAATGACAGTAACTACACACACATCATTCCTAGTTAAAGGAAATACATATACAATCTGGCTGTGGCTGATGATGGTGCCAGAATACGAGCAGGATTGCTTTTCCCAGTAGTCTTTAAAAAAGTACACATGCAAACACTGAAGAGGACAAAGAGTACATTTGGTTACAGTTCCTCTGTTTTAAAAATCATACTGCCTAAATAACAAACTTAGATTTAACCTAATTGTATATAATTAATTGTATTTCCAAAGTATTTCTATTATCAGAAAAATACTACTGCATCACTACAACAGTAGACTGAACCGAGTAGAGCCACACTGACAGATCAGCGCTAGCATTGGACTAAAACCTTTGCCATCTCAACAGACAGAGCTTTCAGATCATGTTATACTAGTTTAACAAAGCCATATTACATAAAAAAACAATGAAATTGGTTGGGGGCAGGGGGAGAAATCCTTCTGAAAATAAACACTTCTGATGACAAGAGATGACAGACCAATTTCTATCTACTAATTGGTTATCTTCCTAATCAAAACCATAAGGCTGCAATCTGAACTGACCCTTATAAAACAACCAAGGATTACCAATGCCCCACTGACAAACAAGTTTCCACTCTGTTTAGACCCCTCACATAAAAGCACTGTAGGAAAAACTTGACACAGGAGTGGATTCACTAGCAACTTATAAATCTTCAAACTCTTACAGAGGCATTTATAACATCCATACCCCACGTGGATTCTCTAGGGATTAGTAATAACACCCATACTACTACATTTTTCTCTCAATGAAAACATTCAGATAAAATAGCTGTAAAACGTAAGTCTGACAAAGCTTTTAGGCTGGTAAAAATGGAGCACCTACCCCACAATCAAAAGCCTATGACAGCTATTACCAACTCAGAACTTACTAGGATGAGAATGACAAAAGCACAAAAGTGCAAAGCCTTCCAGTGCCTCATGTCAAAATGTTTATAATACTCTCTAAAACAAAGATTGCAGAATTTTTTTCCAAGACTAGCATTAAAAGAATGATTTCTGAACTGATTGCTGGCATCTTTTTTTTTTAGCGTTTCAAAAGAAATATTGTAATGACTGTTCTTTAAATGCCTCTTCTCAAGTGCAGTGAGATTATGCTGAAAAGCCAAGCTGAAAAGCTCTAGTTACTTCGCTCAAGGGCTAGGAAAATTCTATTCCCAGTGTTTCATTGCATTTTAGAACAATGCTTTAAGCTTCAACCAAAACTTGCTATTAAACCAAGTTTTGCCAAAGATTCATTCATAGCACAGCTACAACCTGAGATGACGTGCTATTTTGCCACTGGGAAACAAAAGCAACATCAGTACTGAACAGCATTAACTTAAACTACTATGTTACAAAGCTTTAGAGATATTTCACTACGTTAAGGTCAGTGTGTTACTTTAATATAAATATTAGAGTTCATTCAAGAAGTCAACAAAACATGCAGAATTTTCTGAAGCAGCAACATTCTTCTGCACTTTCCTGAAAATTAGTTTCACAACATCAACAAACAAGAAAGTTCCATTTATCTTATTCTTTAGCCAAAACATAATTTCAAGTAACACCAATGGGATCCAACTTCTCCCCCACAAATAGTAAACAGACACCCAATACTGTAGACACTGCTTTTTCTTTCTTTCAAGCCATGAAAAAGGCTCTGATAATCAAGACTACTATTTTTTTTTTCCCCAAATGAACTGGATGCAGCAGTGCAATCAATTTATTCAAACTAAGGTTTCACTTGAAACCTGCACAAAACCACATAAATGGTAAATGCTGGTGTTATTTGCACTTGGAAAGTCACACTGAGTTTTTGCCTAAATGAAGAATCAGAAGCAATCCTCTCATTACTAGCAGACTGCTATACTTCACGTCTTGAATGCTGTATTAAAATTAATTTAACAGAGAACACGGAAAGAGCCACTGCCACTTCACTTCATTGTAATTGAATGTTGAGTCAAAGAATCTCAAATTCTATCAGCCACTGTTTAACAGGCTAGTTCTTCGTAAACACTTGAAAACAAATTTATCAACAAAACTGTGACAAGTAATCTCCACTTCGACTATCGGTCACAGGCAGGTGACACCAGAACCTACTTTCATTAGACTCAATATACTGGATTGGTGATGCTGGATACATATACTGTACACTGTAATTGGAAGCATGACAAAACTGAGAAGACAGGCACTAATTTATGTACCATTTCCTACTGCTGCCAGAAAAGGGTCAAGAACTTGTTGAAAAGCTACTTCATAACAACAAATCCCTCAAACTGCACTTAGTTATAGTTTTAATATGTACTATTACACATTCAATTACTTTATTTCCACAAGAGCAGCCAATTCATAGTTATTTTGTTCCATGCACTTTTAATATGTTTCAGAAACATCTGTTAAAAGCAAGAGGCATGTTTCAAGTCCTAATCTTCTTTCCTACACCTTGCACATATGTAAAACCATAATGACGACAAAAAAAGCTGTGCGTTTAAATGGGGAGTAATTCATCTATAATGGTAGGTTTCTGGAGGTGAGGGAGAAAAATCATTTCTAGGAACATCACACTGAACTGTAAAAATATAAGAGCCAAGAGGACACAGAGCCACACAGTAGCCATGCTCATCAGTTTGCACCTGTGAAAAAAAGTGCAGCACATTCTAATGAAAAAAGCTAATGGGTTAGTAAAATGTTTCAATATTTTGATCATACTCTATTATGCTCTCCAGAAAAGTATTTCCTTGATTTCCACAGAAGTAACTTTATTTAGTTTATTGGAGGAATCTGACACATCGTAGGTTTCATTCTGATTTGTAACACAAGGTAGTTTTGTAATAGTAAGGTCCTCTACAATAGCTGCTTCTAGGATAAGTGTATAGGAGCACTATAAAACAAGCTATTCTAAAGGGAAAAAGACTTGGAAAGGTGGGGAGAGGTCTCATTGTCAACTACAGTCCGCAAAAAGAAATGCTAAAAAGCTAAGCAAGACATCTGCCTAAGACACAGTTTCACCAAAATTACCCCCCCCACACCATACCACCACTGAAAAAAAACCAAACCCGCACCCCCCCCCCCAAACCCCAAAATCAAACCAACAACACCTCCCCTCCCCCAAACCAACCACAAAGACAAAACCAAACAAAACAGCAAAAAAAAAAAAAACACACCAAAAAAACCCAGGAAACTCCCTCCCCCAAAACACATCCCTGCCTCAGAGTCCAGGAAGAGACACCAAGTGCCAAGTGGAACTCCTATTTCCCCCAGAAGCATCACAAAGGCAGCTACCACTATATGGGATATGTGGATAGAGCGTGGACATCTGCATGCATTATGCCTATATCATGTCTGCAAGACACAGCTCTTAAAAGGGCTTAGAGAATTTCTTAAACAGCCACTTTTTTTTTTTTTACGACTACAGCAATTTGAAAAACAATCGTAACAGCTTCTTTTATAGAGGCATCTCTATTAAAATTAGTGCCAAGACTACTATTAAAAGTTTCAGATATTCAATAACACCTTAATTCAAAGGGCTACATTAATAGCATATAAACAGTTCTTTTTCAAACACTCACAAGCTTTAACTTGCACCAGATCATACAGCTGAGGTAGATTCTGATCTATGCCTTCTCAGATTTTTTTTGTGGAATCCTGCTTTTTGCAATTTATTACCATATTTTTCATACCTTCTTCAAGAATCTTAAGTTAGATCACACTTCTTCTGTCCAGATCAACTGGTAGTGTTGTCACATACATAGAAATACTTGTAATCCGTTTTCCATTGTATTAGCATTTTGCATACTGAGTTAGATTATTTTTTTTAAGCTCTCAGAATAGAAGTTCCTTAAAGTTAATGCCTCTGATCTCAACAGGACTCCAGTATCTTTTTGTACCTTCTCTTTCCCATAAAGCTGTATTATTCAGTTACTTCCTGACTTCTTATGAATCTAAACATGCTGAAAATTTTAAGAGGCAATTAATGACAATTTTTTTTGGAAACCAGATTAGATACACACTGCTTTTTCTATTTCAGTAGGTCTTTCCACAATACAGAGGTCTGAAAAAGTACTGATAATGCCTTCCAGTGCCACACTGATGACTGTTAAACTCGCTGTTAATCCTTTTTTCCATTATGTTTGAACTCATACAAAACACTGAAGGCACTGCTTTGGAGATCTGTTTTGTAAACAGGAAGAAAAGATGCAAGACATTCCAATCCAGAAGTCTCTCACTTAAATGACTTCCAAAGCATTTTCAGCATGGAAGACTGAACTTTTACATTTGTTCATTTTAGATGAAATGTTCACCAGCAGAGCTCCTGTGCAAAGTTTTAACAACTTTGTAAGAGTTAAGTTACCAATCAATACAGGTACATTTCTTCCTGATGTAAGACATAATTTTACAGACAGCTACTCTGAAAAAGTACTACTGGAGGACTGAAGGAATCACAAATCAAAAAGTTTTTAATCACTCACACTTATTAAATTCTGTAATCTTGAACTGTATTACACAAATGATTGACTTCTGCAATCTTGTTGCATCTGTACTACTTGATTTGTACGTACATAAACAGTTGCCACTGACAGCTGTCTGCCACTATCCTGCAGCAGAATATTTCACCTCAGCAGAAAACCCCATCCATTTTAGATGCATATGTTGCTTTTTAAAGAAGACCATAAAACCTGCAAGGCACATACCTTTTCGTAGTAAACTATTCCATATTCTTTATCATCACACTTGACGCAACGGAATTCAATCATCAGGTACATAAAATTAGAACTTCGTTTTTCCCTCTGAGAAGAGAACAACCACAGATGTGCATCATACATTAAAGTGCATCAATCTTCAGCATTCTCACTACAGCAATTACCTTACTTCCTTTGTGCTGTAACTGATTAATTAGATTATCAGTTGTTGTAGCAATTATTCAGTTAATCATTTCATGGCACTACTTGAAACCATATCACCTTCTTCCTGATATTCTTACTTGCTCACATTCCTACTTCATGATAAACACCCACATTTAACAGATAAAAATCACATTGTTTTCAGTGGCTTGCAACTGTGGGCTGAAGGTCTGAAAAACGGCAGTGAAGAATAACCAGACGACAACCGCATTTTTTGTGTTTGCTTTTTTTTTTTTTTAAATCATTACACACAGTTATGCATGTCAGAGTAAAAAAACCAGAAGACACTTTTTTAAATAACATGAAAGACAGATATTAAACATGGACTATGAGATTAGATTTGCAGCTCATTCACTTTCGGAGGAAGATTTGCTCATGTATGCATTTCTGAAATGCTTTACCTAGAAAAAGTGCTTAGAATTTTAAAATCTAGGTGGGAAACAAGAAAGAAGTTATACATAGCCACCACCAGGAACATAGTTTTAATAAAAAAATAAGTGTCACCTTTAATAATGAGCAACTCAAGTTCATTTTATGCATTAATAGTGGACTACTTTCGCAGCACAGGCAAAGTGGTTCTGAACATAATTGCACAGCTCTAGGAATCAGGAATTTTTAGTTTTCTGTATTTTTACAGAAAGGGAAGGGGGAAAAAAAGGGGTGGGATAAGCTGAGTTCTTAAAAAAAATAATTCATAAGGGTTTATAAAAGCACAAATTTAACTTCAAAAAGAATATGATTCCCAGAGGTCTAATCATAAATAAGACAAGAAAAATCTCAGAGCACAAAGCAGAAAATAACAAGTTCTGTTGTGCAAGATGAGTATAACCAGTTCACAGTTTGGAGGCGATTTTGCTCAATGAGGATTAACTACTGGATTTTTTTAAAAAAATATTCATTCAAATCTTACAAGAGTTTTTCCTCAGCACCCAAAATCAAAACCAATAAACCTGGACAGGTCTCAAAACCAAGGAACAGACTGTATGTCCAAAAAGCTTCCCATCACAATCTAAATCCTAGAGTTAAGCTAGTCATACCTAACAGCATTTGTTCAAAGCTATTCCAAATTATTAATAAGTCCTGCCTTTCACGACCAAGTTCAATTAAAGCTGAAAACTTGTAAGACCGCTGTTTATTCTGGTGGATGAAAAGCTGGACATGAGCCGGCAATGTGCACTCGCAGCCCAGAAAACCAACCGTATCCTGGGCTACATTAACAGAAGTGTGGCCAGCAGGTCGAGGGAGGCAATTCTGCCCCTCTACTCGGCTCTGGTGAGACCCCACCTGCAGTACTGCATCCAGCTCTGGGGTCCTCAGCACAGGAAAAGACATGGACCTGTTGGAGAGGGTCCAGAGGAGGGCCAGAAACATCATCAGAGGGCTGGAACACCTCTCCTATGGGGACAGGCTGAGAGAGTCGGAGTTGTTCAGCCTGGAGAAGAGAAGGCTCTGGGGAGACCTGATTGTGGCCTTTCAGGACTTAAAGGGGGCTTATAAGAAAGATGGGGACTGACATTTTAGTAGGACCAGTATCGATAGGACAAGGGGTAATGGTTTTAAACAGAGAGTATATTCAGAGTAGATAAAAGGAAGAAATTTTTCACAATGAGGGTGGTGAAACACTGGAACAGGTTTGCCCAGAGAGGTGGTAGACACCCCATCCCTGAAAACATTCAAGGTCAGCTTGGACGGGGCTCTGAGCAACCTCATCTAGTTGAGGATGTCCCTGCTCATTACATGGGGACTGGATTAGATGGCCTTTAAAGGTCCCTTCCAACAAAAACTATTCTGTGATTCTATGAGTCTCATTATTGCCAAAGTAAAATCAACTTTGGAAGCTTACAAGAATTTTTTTTCCTTTTATCATATACACTAGCAGCTGAAGAAAAACAGGACAAGTACTTCAACTTAGTCCCCTAACCAAGCAAAGGTTCGTATTAGCAAGATCCAAAAAAATTTAAATACCGTGATGTATGATGACCTACCTCATTGATCATTTCTATTTCTCTAAACGTCAGTCTGTCCAGCCAGTCTACTTTTACCATGTGACCCTGCCGATGAGACTTGGTGAGCTGCACGAAAAAACACAATGATAACATTTAAATTGCTCACAGCAAGAATAGTATCAAAGTTATAATTTAACAGAGACACTAACATAAAATCAGGGGAAATAAATAAAGGAACTGGAAAAAAATGCTTGTACAGTACACACACAGTAGCTGCTTGTAAACAGCTAAGCCATGCCATAAAAGTAATTCTATGATCTAAAACCCCAAGCAAGGCAAAGACCAAAACCATGTTCCAAGCACATCACCTCTGCATTTTTAACACATTAAAAACAGGAACCTTTTTTTTTTTTTTTTTTTTTAAGCAAAGTCATGTAACAAATATATTTCAATTTTTGAGTTACTAAGTTTCATATAGTAAAACTTACCAAGCCAAAGAAAAAGAAGATATTTCAAAAACTATCCAAATTGAGTATTTCTGCCCTTGTTAGCCTTACCTAAACAAGTTTTCAGGCCAGGACTTACACACCACAAAAGGTCAGCTGAATGCTTACAGCAAATCATAGAGAGCTTGTTCTCCCTTTCTTTTTAGTCACCTAAAAAGTAGTTAAAAGTTTTACTCCTACATCTACATATTGCTGTACTAATAGCAAGGAAGCTGAGTTGTTTAAAAGACTACCTAACGTTAGAAGAGTGGAAGAGCAGATAAGCAAGATATGAGCCATACTACCTGTAGTTTCAGATGCACTGACACACAACAATTTATGAAAAATTCAGCAGACCACCACACAAATATGAACAAAAAATCATCTTTCTGGCTCCTAGAGAAATCACAAGTGTTCCTCAAAAAAATAGTAATTCTTGCAGCATGCAAGAAGAGATGCAAAGGAACTAGAAGACATCAAGTTTTTTCACCTTTCAAAGAAATCACTGTCTAGAAAATGGCTAGTGAAGAGACCCTCAAAATTATTCCTATTAAGGGAAGGGTTACAACTAATACTCCACCAGCTTTGTTCTGTGGTCACCCTGACAACCCATGAGTATTTAAATCTGAACAGGCCACACAGTCACAACAATTGCCATTTCTTGCCCAGCTGACAGCTAGGGGACAGGCAATATACAAGGAGAACTAGGAGAGCATATGAATGGAAGGTATTGTATGCAGGAGAAAACAGCCTTCGTCTTCCATACAGAACTGGAGATAAGGTTACTACAAAAAAAAGGTCAGGTTACTACAAAAAAAGACACAGAAGACTTAAGACTTGCAATATGCTGGGAGTTGTCTAGGTTGCATAGCTTGTCAGATACCTGCACGAGACTTTCAGTAGCTCACCACAATAGATAGGAAAAAAAAAAAAATCACTGTGAAGAAAAAAAGGTTAAGAGGTTGCACCAGTAATACCATTTCATTATTCTCACTCAAATCCCCAGTAAACTGATGTCTTAGCAGTACAGGCACAAGTATTATTGCACACCAAAGATGACCTGGGCTAAATACATACCTCATCAAGATATACTCTGGAAGGAGCATCAACTTCACGTCCAGGTACAGATCCTGACTGACCTGTAGAGTTCATACATGACAAACTCTCAAGAAGCCAAGCTTCAGAAATTATGCAGAATCACATAGCTTTTTACATCTCTTAGAAGTAATGCTGAGATAACAGGCAAATAATCGTCTAGTCTCCAAAAGACTATCAACAGCCATTAAAGCCACTAATGAAATGAAATTTCAGTGTTCTGCAGTCTCCCTGCAGGTGTTATTGTATCAGTGGAACTGATCTGTCAAAGATCAGCTGGTAAGCATTTAATCCTCGTCTTTTAACACCTTGATCAACTGTCCTTTCATATCCAACAACAACAAACCATCTTGCTTCACTTTCCACAAAGTGACTTCTTGCTGTTTAAGACAAGGTCATTGGGGGTTCTTTTTCTCTTATTCACCTCCCCAGAGTTTAATTTGGTGTTATGGTCTAACAGGTTTGGATACTGGTTCCCACTTCTAAGCAGGAAAAAACCTCGCAATTAATTTAGTTTTCTTGGAAACAGTTTATGTCAGTAAGAGTTGGAATACACTACAGCCCACACCACGGCCGCTGCATCCTCTCAAGATCTGAATTAAATTTTATGGCGATTACTTACGAAAGCAAGCATGATGTTTAGCTCTGAATGCCAATAGTTGCTCATTTCTCAGGTATGTTATCTAATTTAGCTTTTCTGATTCTTGGTTCCTACTAAGTCTACTGGTGATGAGATTTAAATTTTTCCACTGAATATTAACCCTCAACTATAGTTAGTGGCTCCACCAAAGTAAAGGACTAATTAAAGGCAGTCACAATTTTAAAAGCAGTCAAAAAGCTATTCTGCTGGGAAGAAAATCCTGCCTTTTTTAAAAACCAAACAAACTTATTTCCAGATTTGCTAGGAACTGGCTATTTCAAGAAGCATTGCAGTGTAAATCAGCCATGAGAATCTGATGCCCTTTGTCCTGAACTCATTCCATGAAACACAAAACCACAATCCCATAATGACTATGATATTGTTCGCTTAAAGCAGCTGATTCACCTAACATTTCTTTAAGCTCTAGACCACAGTATAGCTTGACAGAAGTAGTAAGATTTTGATGCAAACTTTGGAAGACCACAACTTCTAAGAATTAATTAACTCCATTCAGTATATAGTAAGGACTTTTTTTCATTGGTTTTGTCTCCAGTAAACTCTGGGACAGCTAATCTTCAGATTAGCTTCAATAAACTTCAGAAACTTAACAGCACCAAAGGAAAAGGAAGGGAGGGGGAAGGCAGCAAAGTATAATCCTTACTAACATTTCAGGATGCTGAGTATAACCAGTCTTTCAGTTCTTTCAACTTATCAGCAGGATTGTAAACAGGAGCACAATATAGTAATAACTTTTTGCTATCTTACGTTATATTCTGCAGCCAGTTCATCAAACTATCTCAGCATTATTACAGAGACAAAATGCACCAGGACTGTACTAACAGGATAATACAAGACTTGGCCTTTGCCTCCTATGTGACTTTATAATATATTTCAAAGGTAGAGAAACAGCAACACACAGATCAGCAATAACCCAAAATGCTGTTCCAGGCAGGCTGGACATGATCACTTAAACACATTCACAAACGTCCTACCTAGTTCACAGAAAAGGTCTTCTCATTCTCAGCAATGAAGAAATTCCTTACCCTTACATGTCCACCCTTTTAGCCACTTATAAATTACTCCCTTTTTTTTTAAAATCATACAAAAGTATTTTTTCTCACTCAAGGTGGCCCTCTTACTTCCACTACCTTGAACCAATGCATCAAAATTGTCCAACTACCACATATTCACATCCAGCATTGATACACAGATTTAGGAGAGCACTTAATGAAAGGTTTGGCAACAAAAACGTTATTTAGATACCTTGGTCGCAAATTCTTAGTTCATTTTCTTGTTCATTGCACTAGAGAATAAAAAAAAGTAATTCTGTATGTTTTAGAGGAAAATTATTAATCTCTTAAACCTGCAAACCTCCCTTGTAGAGAGGAAAAAAGTCATAACACAGCAACTAGTTAGGCCTGCATACAAGACCCAGAAGATCTGTAGGCATATACATATATATACACACACACGAAGAACCGTTCTCTTGGATTAATATTTAAAGCTTAAAATAAGAGAGAAGCTCGTGCATTCCCTTCAGGGAAAGAAGCATTCATCATCTGCTACTAAATAAGAGGCATCCTTTTAGATACTATCTCACCATTGTTATTATCTAATTTCATTCACCCAGCAGCAGGTGTGAGGGAAATGAATGGATCAAAAAGAACTTAAGAATACTTTTTGTTTAAGTAGAATAAATTAACACAACACTCATGGGAGAAACATCTTAATGTTGTTAATATTTGAGTGTGCTAAGGTATTCCACACTCTTCCCCATCAATACTCCTTAGTACAGGAAGAATCTGCATTCGCAATGACCCTGAGGATGCAAAGCCATGGCTTTTTCATCAGTAGCAATTTTACAATCAACATCCATGTGTTTTGTAAGAGCACAACCATATGGCACTTCAACATGAAATGAGAGACTTGCCATAGTATCAATTATTTAAGGTAAAAGCATGCAACTCCTCTGGCAGCCAGTCATTGATTTTATACAAATTCCCTATAATAATAAATACCACACAAACTCAGAAACATGTCAAGAAAATAAAAAGTTATCCTTTAGATGGAGAAAAGGTCCTTCAGTAAGCTCTTCTCAAAAGTTACTTATTATCTGGTGGACTCTAATTTGGCCTCTGGTATGAGACATCAATCAATAGCATGACACTTATAAATGGTAAGTCTGTGCAATAAACAGAAAAAAACCCTAAGAATAACAAAGTCCACACAAACTCATCTTGTATTTAATTAATCCTGCTCCTCTTACCAGTATTTAAATATACCTGCACATACAGTAGCATCAGGAGACATTCAGCACCTGAGAAGTAAGTCATAGAAAAACTGAAGCTGACTGTGCTCAAACAATGGCTATTTAGGAATGATACATCACAAGAACCTCATCTGCTGTGTAAACAGTTGTGCAAATGAAAGCTCTCATAGACACGCTACCCAGAAACCCTATTCACTTTGCTAGCATTGCTGGTAAAATGTTTTTATAAATGAACACAACAAAGTATCAGTGCAAACACTCTCATCTTTCAGAAATTAGTATCTCCGAAAACAGCTTTCAGGAGAGAAGAATGACGGCAGTGAGGTTATTAGCATTTCATTAGCCATTAACTAGGACTCTCAACTGGGATGTGAAAGGAGAATTTCCTTTCGTCCTCAGAGGCTTTGAGCCCTCATCTCCCATATGCCAAAAGAACGGTCTAGAACAGACCCAGGTATTTTAAGACTGAAATACTCTACATTTGTATTTCTTGAGCTAGGGAGCATAAGGGAGTGAAGGGAAGAGGAGAAAAAACACTGGTAGGGCATGGTCATATTTGCATAACAGAACTAACATGAAAGGGAAGGCTTACATTCTAAAAACCCTTTCTCAGAGACCCACTGCCTACATCATGTAACCGTCTGATGAACTATAAACAAGCCTTGATATTTAGTGTCTGTCTACAGAGCTTCCTTAGGCTAAATGCGATTTATTCTACTATGATCAAGAAATGGGGCACCACCACTGGCAAAAAGCTTTTAATGAGTTTTCCATTATAAATTCAAGGTGAACTAGACTAATAAAAGAGAGACCCTAAATGAAAGTTAGTTTATTGCTGTGATAAATCTCTAGATGAGAAAATGAACGTATTTAGGACACCGGACCTATCTTTCACTGGGAGTTGCACAAAGGTGAGGATGAAAACTAGGAGACCAAGATTAAGAAGAAAGTACACTGCGTAAATGAGCTGAACAATTTGGCAAGCTTGGGGTAAGCTCACCTGAAGAATGAGAAAGATCTGCTAGTAAAACAGTTCAAGAATGAACATTTACTGATCAATTCCAGAAGTAGTTTTGATGCCAAAAAAACACTCTGCCATCAAGCTGGCAGAAGAAAATACTAATATATACACATATTCTTGAGCTTAAATGAATGAAACTTTTTTGCAGTTCTACTCAAATTCTTTCTAATGTAGAGGTATGTCATACACATCTGAACACTACACCAGACAGCCTTAAATCTGAAGGATGGCTACTGAAAGAAACTAGGCTGTCCTCACAAGTTACTGTCAGGAGCTGCTCTTACTGAACCTGATGGAATTTTGGCTTCAAGCATCTTCAAGGCATCTTCGTATTTTCATTCTTTACAAAGAATTAGGATCTTAAGTTGTTACAACAGAATGCTATGTATATTAAAAGGTATTTGTATGTCCCCTTTTAATAAATACTTCACAAGCAAATGAGCATGATCTATTTTACTCATTCATATAAATCCTGTGAAATATCTAAACAATCAAAGGAAGACAGCTTTCACATGAGAAACCAACACAAGACACCTGTTTTCATTACAGCCTGTCTTAATTTCACTCCAGTGAAAGTGCAAACTTTTCACATACATCTTAAAGCTTACTTACTATTCCATTACCTTTGCCAGGCGGCTCATTTGATCTTCAGAGACTGTGCTGCTGGTTCTCCCAGGAGTTTTGGTGGGCTCCGAGCCATCAGCTTCTACATTGGGCCAGACTTTCAAATCATGCATACCTTGACGAAACATACTGCAGGGAAAAATGCATAATCACTTCAGTACATTCAAAATAATACAGCTGTTAGGAATCAAAGTGCAGCAGCAGCTGCAAGAAAATGAAGTAGCTTCCTTGGCCAAACCCGCAATCATGCACTGTCATGCATAATTTAACTGAACTGCAAAGTGCCTTGCACCTTGTGCCCTCTACAGCCTTCATTTTTACTGGCACGTGGAGTTTAGAAGAAAATGAGTACGTCTGAGATAACTTATTTGGCAAGTGGAAGAAAAATGGGTAATTCCCAAAGTCAGTGGGGTGGTACAAATGCAAACTGAGGACAGAGCTTGACCTTCATAGTTTTATTATTTGTAATGAAGCAGAAAGTATTCCTCTTGACTTGCAAATTATAATACTGACTTTAGGTCTGCCAGTCTGAAAAAAAAATTCAACTAAAAAACCACCTAAGTTTCATCTGAAGGTCAACCGATACAAAGCAGCCTTCTGAGCTGCCAAAAAAACCCAAACAACCCAGCCACCACCAACCCCCCCCCCCCCCCCAAACCCTCAACACAGCATTTTCTCCATCTATGCTTGAAATTGAATTAGTAATTGAAACTGTGCAGTGAACAGAACTTTGCAGGCTAACTGACCACATCTTTTCTCTGCAAAACCCTTCTTCCCTTGCATATTCGTGCTGATCCACCTATAAAAAATGCTCCAAGAAATCAAGTGCATTACTTTTGCCAATAAGAGCTGATCACTTAACTCTAACAACTTCAGATAAATATAACTGTAAGGAACACTTCAAAAAGTCAACCATTAAAAGTGAGAAAAACCAACTAGAAGGACCAGACCATCTGACCTTGAATTTACACATCAATTTCATACTACTATAAGGGTTTGCATTTACAAGCAAATACAAAATTCCACAATTATTTGTTTCTTTCTGTCTGTCTACTTCCCCCAGGCCCCACATGCTGGAAATAAAAGTAAATTTCATTTATAAATATTGTATCTTTCTCCAGGAGCTATGCTCTAATGCTTTAAAAACTACCAGCAGTCTTTGGGACAGAGCCCAATTGAACCAGTTCAATTTTCTGCCCTAAGACAATGTCAATCTTTTTGTCAAAGCAGTATCTTCAGTGACAGATACCACCTTTCTCTACAGTCATTTTTCTGCATTCATCCATCACTAGAACAGCTTTCCTAATGTTAACCTAAACTTTTCCTACACTTCAGTTTAGCCTTATTACTTCTTATCCACTGACAAGACAAAAAAAGCTCTTTCTCCCCATTTTCCAGCGCTACCTACATACTAGAAAAGTGTTCCTACAGTCTTTTCTTCAGCCTCACTAGTCTTCACTCCTCCTCCATCGCACCTATTTGGTAGATGTTCAATGATATGGACTCCCTTAGACTCCCAGTAGTCAGCAACTTGCATAAAGTCAGTTATATAGAACTGAACATATTCCAGACAAGTGGACAAGTATAGAGGATACAACATTTTCCTTGATGCACATACTTGTAAATTGTTCATATATTCAACGTTGTTCACACATTTCACAAGAGCATCGCCATGCTGAATCATGAAAAACTTAAGATTCACTCCAACACAAATCTTTTCCTCTGTTTTCTTGGGCAGCTGCTCTATTCTGTATTTGACTACAATCAATTGCAAAAAGTACCAGCGCCTCATACTTTTCCTTAAACTGCATCCTGGGTTTTTTCAGTCCCCTTTGCACTTAGTCAAGATCTTTTTGATGTATTGTTCACCTTCCAACACACCTGTAATCCTTCCCATCTTAGTGTTATCATCCACAAATTTACTAAACTCACCCTCTATTGGATCACAGATTATTAATTTTGAAAACTCCTGATTTACTGAGTTACACTTTATTCCTCCTAAATAATATTGTATTAACAGCCCAATTGCAAGCCAATTAAATCAATTACGTTAAGTAATCAGTACTGGCACCCATGCATTACAAAAGTATAAATATGAAGTGATTTCAGCATTTGCGACCTTAAAATCCAAGATTACAGATTAATTTTTTTTCTTAAAAAAAAGCGTAAATTTTGGAGTTATACAAGAGAGGACTTTTTTTTACAACACTGTAGCATGTATGAAGTTACAGTCAGGAGGAAATAGAGTAAATCACTGTCGTGGTTTAACCCCAGCCTGCAACTAAGTACCACGCAGCCGCTCACTCACTTTCCCCATCCAGTGGGATGGGGGAGGAAATTGGGAAAAAAAGTAAAACTCCTGGGTTGAGATAAGAAAGGTTTAATAGAACAGAAAAGAAGAAACTAATAATGATAATGATAACATTAATAAAATGACAACAGTAATAATAAAAGGATTGAAATGTACAAATGATGCACAGTGCAATTGCTCACCACCCACCGATCGACACCTAGCTAGTCCCTGAGCGGCGATTCCCCCCGCCCCCATTGCCCCCAGTTTATACACTAGATGGGACGTCACATGGTATGGAATACACCGTTGGCCAGTTTGGGTCAGGTGCCCTGGCTGTGTCCTGTGCCAACTTCTTGTGCCCTGGCTGGCCATGAGAAGCTGAAAAATCCTTGACTATAGTCTAAACAATACTGAGCACAACTGAAAACATCAGTGTTATCAACATCCTTCGCGTGCTGAACTCAAAACATAGCACTATACCAGCTACTAGGAAGACAGTTAGCTCTATCCCAGCTGAAACCAGGACAATCACCTATGTATCTGATTTTGCAAACATGGAACTGTTAACTTGGTTTAAAAAAATAAATTAAAAACCTCTCTCATAACCACTGCTACCTTACTATTCACAAGTAAGCTTCAAATCTGTATCATAGAAGAAAAAGCATTATACCCATATTTCCCAAAGAGTGAGACTGTTGTTCCTCCCACAGGAACTGCTTTACCAGGTCCATATACATCCCAGATGGTCAGAGCCACTTGTGCATTGCGAGGCAAGTCCGGATACTTCACAGGCAGTTTCAGCCACTCATTCCAGCTGCAGAGAAACACTTTTTATTAGTTATAAAGCTTTAGAATTCAAGTTACTCTGTATTAGTTTATATAACCCAGATTCTCCTTACAATATGACTAAGAGCAGATGGACTATTTTCCTGTGGGCTTTAACCATTCAAATACTTGTCTTGAGCATGATTAAAAGTCTAGAGGCCAAGGAGAAATACTCCGGCTTGAGACTAAGTAACAAAGATCAGTCTGTCCAGTAAATAGTACGAAAACGTGCTAGTTGAGGCCCCAGAAGTTAAGTAGTGAGCCATGCCCAAACACACAAGTAACAATTTTATCACTTACCCATTACACAAAAAGGTTGGTTTTGTGCTGTCAGGGTAACACTTAATAACCATACAGAGACTTGAAGAAACATAAGTTATTTGAGGAATACAATAGAAAACAAATTCTTCTGACAGAAATAAAAACCATACATATTTATTTATATAACTTGATGACCCAGTAACTAAAAGGAATACAAAATAAAAGCCAGTCACTTACTTCCACCTAGTGCTAAAAGCCTTGTAGGAAGTTCTAACTGGTAGAGCAAGAGGCTTCCCTTCTGCAAACACCTGACAAGTTACATACAAGTCAGAGCAAGTTTCTTGATACAGTCCTGAGAACTTCAGCATTGGATCTTCTAAGAGAGCTTTGTAACTCTTCTGTTCTCTTTTCCCTTCCAGACTTCCTCTGCGGGGGGGGGGGGGGATAAACAAACCAGAATTTATTTCATCCACAATAAAAATCCTATTCTATTTCCATAGTTTATAATTAGATTACCCAGTACTTAGGCTATCCTCACTTTGCATTACTAGCCGGTAGTGAAATCCAAATATCAGAGCGGAACTCAGGATGTGAAATGGTGAACAAATACAGAATTTACTTGTATGCTGATTTGGGGGGGGGGGGGGGGGGGGGGGGGTAGCAGAGAAGGGAAGAATTACTTGTTTTTCAATGGAGATAACTTCTAGTACAACCTGCAGATTCTTAGATAGGATCAAGTGAGGTACCTTAAGCAGGGCAACAATAAGATAACATATGAAGCTATTAAAAAAAAACCCAAACCAAACACCAGATCACAAGTGCTCAAATACTATTTGGGAAAAAAAAAAAACAACACAAGAAAAGCCTTATTTTTAAACAGTATGAAATGTGAAACGTATGACTGGCTTTGGATGCCAGTTGTCTCTCAAATCAACAACAAATCAAAGCTCAACTAAGCAGACTGTTCAAATCAAGCTTGATTGAAGCCCTGAAACAATTTGCAGAGTGCTGGCGTTATGAATAAATTGAGGGAATTTCTCAGGCCTCAGCTATACCACGATGAAAACAATCATGCGTATTAAATATCTGACTGTGGATGCACATGTGAAAACAAAAAAGAAATTGTTATGGTGATGGGAAAACACGTACAATCAATCTTCTAGGAAAAAAAAAATAAATCTATCAGTACCACAAGAACACTTCAGACTAGATGAACAAGTTTCTTGCAAAAAACTAGCATAGCACATTCCAGGACGACATACACTCTGATGCACACACACACACAAAAATATCCTAGTTATATTTTTGTTTGGCAGAATGAGTTAGCAAAAAACACATGCATCTGACTTCAGGTATCATCTTCCATTCAGAAGTTAAACAACCCCCGAATAAGTTTCCCCAAGTTAGTTTTCAAAAAAAGTGCAACGTAGCAACATCAGGTATACATTTTAGAGCCAGCCACGTCTCTCCTATACAAATGTAAACATCCCATTGCTGTGATGCAGAAAAATCCCAAACTTCAAAATTAACCAGCAAATACATCACTGTGTGATAACACCAGCTTCAAGAAGAGTGCTTACACGTACCCAGTTAGGAACATACTTACATGTTGCAGCACCTGCATCTGTCTACAACAAAGAAGCCGACTAAGAGCAACTTGCTCTCAAAGGAGCACGTAAACAAGTAGGAAAGAGTGTCCCCAGTTCACCTCCTTCCCCTAACGCTGAGGGGTGAGCTGTGACACCAGCAGGTGAAATGTTATCAGAGGCACCAGCGCTGAACTGACAACCAATCTTTGCCTTGAAGCACGGTCCTGCACTGCGGGACCCAAGGCCATGAACGTTTCTAAGGCGTTTAGTGCAAAGCTTACACCCCGTCCCCTTGCCCGTCCCCTCCCCACGGCAGCGCTCGGCGGCGGGGCTGAGGGGACGGCGACACGGCCGCGGCCGCGCTTGCCCCCGCCCGGCCCGGAGCCCTGAGGGAAACAGGCGGCTGCATCCAGGGGTTCCCGGTGCCGGCGAGGGGAGACAGAGCCAGCACCGCCCCGTAACCGGACTCCCGCGGCGAAGCCAGGGTTCGGGACCCAGCGCAGCTCCGGTGAGCGGGCGGGCCCAGCCTCCCTCAAACCGGCAGGGGCCGGGCCGCTTCCCACACAGCCCCTCACTCACATCTTCAGCTGCACGTTGATGTCCAGGTCGCAGCTATAAACATAACAAAGCTTCTCGGTCTCGCCCATGGCTGCCGCCGGTCCCCGCCCGCCGCCTCAGCGGCGCCCGAGCCCTCCACCACAACAGCCCGCGGGCATGAGCGCCGCGCCGCCTGGGCCCTGCGCACCGCCCCGCTCTGAGCATGCGCCGCCGCCATCTTGCTGAAGGGAGGAAGGCGCCGGGACGCCACCGCCTCCCGCGGCAACGGCCCCTTACCAAGATGGCCGCCGGCCCAAGTCAGCCGAGTGGGCGGCCCCAGGAGGGTTGTGCCCGCCTCTCCCTCACCACCATGGCTGCTGCCGGCTGTACGGCACGCAAGATGGCCGCTTCCGTGAGAGGCATGGCAAGATGGCCGCTGCTCCAGTTGGGTGCGAGATGGCTGCCTGCCCCGCTTGAGGGCGGCGAGGGCTGGGATGCGGGGCAGCAGCCTCCAGGGTGATGTGTCTGAAGGTTTCAAGGCTCTGACTCTTGCTCGGTTTTCCAGCAGTTTACCTAGATCTCACCCTATCTTCTCAGCCTGCGATTCTTCGGGCTGCAGACAAATCCCTCATCTCCAAAACTTTTCTGTGCCCTGGAAGGCAGGTGCTACTTCTGTGAGGCTGACAGTGTACACCTTACGTTTTTCCAGGGGTAGTCGCAGGCTGGGTAATTTTAGAATTAATGATTCTTGCTTTATGTTACTGACAGCTCTGAAGAAGGCCCAATAGAAATGGCAGTTGTCTTCGACCACCTTGCAGCGAACACTGTGCAGGACGTGGACATTACAGGCTGATTGCTGAATTCATCATGGTGATTTTATCATAAGTCTTACCACGCTTACTTTGAGAGTATTTTTTGTTCATTTGTTAATTTTTTCCTGAAGTCTCAGCTGTCAGCAGCACTGGGTCATCAGTGGTCATCACCTAACAGAAAACGAAGTTGTGAAATCTAAGTACCGAACGACTCTGTATCTGACGCAGGCAACCAAAAATCACCCACAACTTACATATTGTAAATAATAACATGGTTTTAAACAATCCTTAATGTTTCAAGGGTTATTAAGGATTGCAGCCACTTTTAAGTGACAAAAATATACACGTCATTACTATCCTACACTTATTCTGCCTATGTAGGCAAAGCAGCTGGGGCTGCCTAAAAAGGATGTTCGTGGTTTATGACCCACCACAGCCACTGAACTTCTCAGCACTGCTGAACAAAAGTATAAAAAGTGCTGTTTTGATGTAGCTCACTATATATACTGCAGCGCTAGTCCTGAGGAAGCATCAAGACAGAGGTGGTCTCTCCCAGCATGTGCTGGTCATATTATAAAAAGATAATTGTCTTTTGGAACCAGCACGTTCTCCTCCATTTTCACAGCAAGACCTGTTAACAGGTGGATGTGGAAGGACATGTCGTCAGCTAGTCCTCTTCTCTTGCAAGTCAGCAGCAATGGCAGAAGAGGCCAAAGCAGGGGAGGAACTCTTCTTTAAAGAAAGAAGGACTATTTCACCCCAACACTATTTTTTTTCCCCTCAGGTCCTGTGACCAGGAGGTCTTTTTTTCCTTTTTCTCCAAAACAACTAGGAAATTAGAGAAGGCAGTGACCCAGAACCTTGGGTCACTAAAATGAAGCCTTTGCTTTCAAGCACTGACAAGCTGGCATGTGTCATAAGTGCAAAATGTAATTTAAACATAATTAAATTAAGAAATTCCTTTGCAGAGATGATGTTAAAATAACTTTAAAAAAAAGGTGTCCAGCTTTTTCTATCTTAATTTGTCACTTTTTGATCACATTTACAGTTTCTACAGCTTTGGCAGCTGCCATTCATTTATTGCCTGCCTCATAATTTTTGATGGCTTCTGTTTGTTTGTTAGTTTGGGTCCAGCCCAGCTTTTTACATAAAATCTCTGCTTTCCATAACAGAGATAAACAAACGTATTGCTCTTCTTGGCTATGGAGAAAAAGTAAAACATAAAACTGTAAAAATTTAAAAGATAAATAAATGTCACAATTTAAAAGCTAACCAATGTAAATCTCAGCAAGTACATTCATATGTGTGTACCTGTTTTGGTATTATTTTGTCTCAGGAAAAAATTGGATCCTTTTTCAATTAGTGGAATCAGTAGTATCAGTTAAGTAATCTCAACATCAATTTCACCATTACAGAGACATTTTTTGGTTATTATTTAATTTTTGTTTATTTATCAGAAAAAAAAGCTAAGGGAAAAAATTACAGAAGACCTGTGAAGTTGGCATTATAAAAAGGTTTTGAAGTGGCGTATTTCCCAACTTTCTCAGATTCCAGTGTGTCTAACTAAATACATAAATTAGGTCTGTGGGAGGCAAAAGAGGATAACAATGTTTAGAAAAGACATTTTTGACAATGAAGTTGTAGAAAGATGCAATTTCAATCAAAAGTGTCACTTTATACTACTTTGTCATATTAATAACCTTACATTTATAAGTTCTCAAATACTGCCATAGAGGCAGATAGAAAGAGTATTTTTCACCGTGAAGGACCCTAATGTACTTCGAAAATGCAGTGATGAACGTGCCATACATGTCTGGGAATCACTGCCTACGCTACTGACACAGATCTTGCCAGAGGTGACAGATGTCTAAGCGGGCGCAGTGTCTGTTCGACATGCCACACTGCTACAACCAACCGGGGTAGCACACTAAAGCTGAGCAGGGCCATTTGGTACGGAGCAGATGCAGAGCTAGATAAGGGCATTATCCCGTTTATTCTCTGCTGCCACTTCTGTGGATCCTTCAGGGCACTCGCTGTTCATGGCAACATCTATACTGCTAAAAACAGCCACTGTAGGCTGTTGCCCCTGAATCAAGTAGTACGTGTGACTCACATCTACCCTATCTTGACTTGCTCCCTGCAGACTGGTCCATCTGTGTCCCAACTGCAATAATATTTGGTCTGTCTCTTCTCTAAGCTTCAGTGACCACTCTTGTGGCCAAAAGACACGATTATTTCTGTGCGTGTTTTCCGGCTCCAAGTGCCTGATGTAACGTAAGGGTTGTTTTGCAGCCTGCAGGAAGGTTTTCACAGCGTGACATCTAGGGCATGGCATGAAGGCACGTTGTGGTGGTTGAGTGTTTCTGGCCTACTGAAGTAGGGCAGGATTATTCCAAGTGCTGGGTGTCAAACAAGGCACATCTGTTCTCCTGTTGCTGATCTGCAGCACAGCCGTAAGCAAACTCTCCTGGCAACTCTACGTGGGTTTCTTCTTTAAGGAAACTCATAAGCATATGCCAGAAGGGAGTCCGGGAGTGAACTAGCACACACACTGTACAGGCAACTGCACATATGTGATAGCAGGAACAAGTTCTGGAAGCAAACCAGAGTGTCAAGATTGCCGATGCTCCAAGTACATTGTGAAGCAAACTCTGACCTTCCTCGTGCCACCAGAAAAAGGGCATCTATCCCTTCTAGACTTGGGGCCAAACTGAGAGGGACCTGAGGGACTATCAGGCCTTAATCGTCACCAATCTCCCCTGCTCGCGACCCAGGACCCCATTTCAGGGAGTTCCATGTCCCAGCAATGCCATAGAAATCAGTCTCCTGCTCCACCACAGTACCCTGCCTGGCCCAGCCATGGGGTCCACTGAGCCAACTCCCACTCTTGGGCTAACGTCCCATCCCCATGGAGGTGCCTGATGCCCAGGGCTGGAGCTGCCCTGGCCGCCCCCCAGTCTGCCCTGCTCTCTGGCTGGGGCAGTGGGACAGGCCCTGGCTTTCTGCCACAGCACAGCCCAACCACAAGTTCCCATAGAGCCCTAACGTTTACCTGAGTCTTTGATCGCGAAACACCAATTTAACTCAACACATGTAAGGGTTTACAAGCTTTCTGAAGAAAGGTACACAAAGTGAAATTTATTTTTTCTCATGAAGACTAGAAGTAACTGGCTAGCTACACCTAGCTTTAGTTACTTACTGATATTATGCCATTCTTGTCATTAGAAGACTATAGGAAGCATGAGACTGACACTCCTCATTGCTTTGCTCATGCATTAAAATCTTCCCCATCTCTTTTCTGTTTTTCAGTCTGATAGTTTGTCAGGTCCCAGAAGCCTGATGAGGTGAAGCATCAAGAAAAACAGTGGGAGCAATAGAGAGCTCTGCCACTGACACGATTCTCTTTGGAGGGAATGGAGCTATTTTTCTTGTTTTGAAGCAAAAGTATCACTCGCAGTTCATATTCGACTGATAGCCACAGAGAAATATGTAACCTCTCAATCCCACTAAGAAATATATACAATCTTCCAGAGGATGGCATTGCTTCCTTGTACACCATCTATTTTCTGCTAGTGGGACTACCACGATAAGCAAGAGGACTGATCAGTTCAGATGTTCAGCCAGGTCCCACATTCTTGGTAGAGACTTTCAGCGAAGTTGCTCAAAGTAGCTGTGTTGCCAGACTTGCTTTGTTTCATCTTTTCTGAATGTGGACATCTGTCCACTCGAAACTGGATTGAGACAACTAAGAAGTATACATAACCCTTAGTACGTCTGTCAGATGGTAATGAATTTCTGTCACTAATGAACTGGAACAAAACTGAATTGGCAACCGCCTTTTTCCCTCTAGTAATATCCTGAGAAAGACTTTACATGCTGGATGTACAGCAGAGAGAGTTTCTGCTGTTTGGGTATCACAATGATGGGCAGGTTTTCAGAACCACAATGGAGAGGTGGTTAACACAGTCGTTATCTTATTTTCTTTAAAAAGGGGTAAGAATGGGGTTTAAGAAAAGAACACACCTTTCCTTTCTTCATATGTATGTTTTACATTTATTTACAGGTGCGTTAAAAGATCATTGATTCATATACTGTAAATACTGAATAATTTTAAGTATCCATGCAGAAGAATAGTTAGCTGTAAAGACACACACACACACACACACACACCCCCCATTAATTTGGAGTTAAATTCAAACCTAGTAGTATCATTTGGGTCCAAAACCTTATCCTTCTCACAATTCTAGCCTTGGAATAAAGCTGCTCTTGTAATGTGCTCAAAAAACATTCAGATCTAGACCATATGGAGCAGGGAGCAAATGTCCAAAGTCTAACAGAGAGTGTTCGGCCAGCAGCAGCATATACCTCTGTAGAGAGCTGAGGCTGTCACGAGGGTGGCCCTGTGGATTCTCATCTGGATAATACAAATCCACGCGTAAGACTCTAATTGAAGTGTCAGAGCACTGATAACTTAGGTATATGGAATGATGTTTTACCTAACAAGGTTCACTTTCCAGCTGATTTTATATTTTTCCATAACTAATGACTGTTAGATTTAGATTAGAGTTCTCTGAGAAAGAAGTCACTACCCTTCTGCATTTCCACTGTGCTTTGCTATCATAGGACTTAGCTCTTAAACACGACAGTAAGAAGTACAGTATTTTCTAATTGTCTAGTGTGTGCCATTAAGTGACGCTACCACTGAAGAAACTTTCCAAGTTCTTGTTTCCCCATCCTTCTGTCCAAGAACAACAGCATCATTCTTTGTGCTCAAAGAAACCTAGCACTTGCAGGCATCTCTTCACACATTCAGTCCCATCTTCTACTATTACCAGCACCAACTGTTTCAATCTGTCTTGGCGAGTTCCACTTTACAAGCAGAAAGACTTTTGGCTCCTCTAAGACCACGAGAAGGTTGTCCTAAAACACTCCTGGTTAGGAACCATCTTCTTTTTTGTTTTGTCCCATCCATAAGAGTCTGTATTCTCTGAGCCTGATCCAGACTGGTCCTGCATTTCTGCTATTTTAAGGAGCCAGATGCTCATAGTCTCACCTTGCTCCTGGGACAGATGCCATACCAGCCAGCAAACCACTCCCTCAGTTGCCATTGATAGAGATGCGGTGGAGAAGATGGCCATTCTTGTTGGCCATACAACTCAGAGTGCTCCAGGGAATATGTAGACATGAACAGGAGTGTTATTAAATGCATCCTTGAAAATATTAAAGGGTTTGTTCTAATCCATTAAAACGAGGTATAATTTTACCTTTTTGTGCTCAGTACTCTCAGGTTTCAACTTATCAGCTGAAGATGAAAGCACTGGGCTTCTTGCAACATTTCCAATGAAATGACAACAAAGCTGTGGACTTCCCTTTTATTATAGAATCAGCCTCTGCAGTAACCCTTTTTGGAGAAGTCCCTGAACTCATTCATCTCTATATAACTTGAACTCAATAAAGTTGCACTAGGGAAGAGTTTGGCCCATTAACTTTAGTTTTTTAATGCTGTTTAGTCAATAAGCCATATAATTCCCAAAACAAAGAAGGGGAAGGAATAATAATATATAGGAAATATGAAATGTCAACACAGCCTGTTCAGAAAGGGGGGGGGGGGGGGGGGGGGGAGGGAAGCTAAAGCAAAACAAAAATACTGAGTCAGGTCATCAGCTAGAGAAAATCAGCATAACTCCAGTGAAAGCAATTAAATGATATTGGATTACACCAGCTGAAGATCTGGTATGCAATTTTCAGTTTTTTCCACTTCCTCTTCCCCCTCCCCCATCATAAAATTTATTTAAAAAAACCCTGGTCTGCCAGATTTTGCAAGTTCAGTAGTCTGTTAACTGAGTAAGTAAAGATATAATGAAAGCAGTAAGTGCTGAAACATCACACATGCAGTACATATCTCCAGCCAGTCCAATTTTATGCCTAAGGAGACTGGCAGAGTTCCTGCTGCGATTCAAATCTTATGTCAAATTTATAAACTTGTTTTCTCCATTCTCCTTTCCTATCCCCGTGCCCCATCAATCAGAGCTTATACCTGCACAAAAGGCTGATCCATCATTAAGGAGGCAGGTTGCAGCCAAATGTAAATTTGCACTTTAAAAAAAAAAGGAATAATACTCATGCTGCAGGGCAGGGTCACCCTCTGACCCTAGGCAATCTGCCTCTCAATCTGCAGAACACAGGTTAAAATAATGTGTCCGCCGAACAAGCAGTAAACTTTTCTGCTTCTGCCTTTTTGAAGATTCTTGGAGTTGCTGCGTCTGCCGGCTGACACTCTGTCTGTCTTTTAAAATATGAAAATCTCCTCCATATGCATTGAGCTCAGTTTTCTACTTAGCATTTCAAGAGCCCTAAGGACCTTCAGGGGAAAAAAAAAAAAAAACCCACCATATTCTGAATTTTCAATTTTGATGACAATTTGCTTTCCCTACAGGATGTGCAGAAACACCTTGAAAAACTTGTCAGCTGCACTAAAGGAAATGTTCCTTGCCATGGGAATGAGGGCACATCACTTTCAACTAACTTAGGGGAAACAAGTTTGAGTCTTTTATAAGAGTGGGTCATATTTTCACCTGTACCCTGTGCTTCCCCAAAGTAGCTGAACATCTCTTTTAGGTTGTTCCAAATAAGAAGCAACGATAATAGCAACTTTTTAAAAAAGTGAAACACCATAAACGTAAGTTTTGACCAGGCATGTAAAGGCAAACTTTAGTCCAGCCAGCCAGCCATCCATCCACTTACAGAGGAGTCCATTCTCATAGCATCCAAATCCAAATAAAGCTTCAGGCCATGAACAAAAGATTTTTAATTGCTTTAAAATGATGCTGTTATGTTTGGAATCATAATTCTACCTTGTCTAGGCTAGCCTCACCTTGCTTTAGAGTCAAGGGAAGAAGACGGTAACATTGAAGACCAATATAATCGCACTTACCTTCAATAATTGTGTGAGACCAGGATGTACCACTGTTTGCAATCCTGTTTTTTCTCAAAAAATTGTAAAAGGAACTTAGATGACTGACTTGTATTAAACACTGCCTTTATAAGCTAACGTTAAATGAGGTGAATCTCACACTTAAGCTGAGATTTATGTATTTTTCTCTGTAACCACCAGATCACAAAAGGGCACATTGCAAGTGTTAGTTCTCTAAGCACCAGAAGCGTCCAAATTGTTCAGGGTGCGCTGGGTTTTGTTGCTTCCATGCCACAGATGGGAGGTGCTGAGGTACAGGGGATATGAAGTTCGATGCTTTACCCTCCAGTTGAAGTTAATGACAAAAAATATAATTGACCCTAGGGGACTTAGGAGCAAGTTGTACAGGCTGACTGCTCAGAAAACCCAAGGTTACAGAATTCCGGATGAAATCACTGGATTTCAGTATTCTGGATGCTCAGTATTCAGCCTTCATTAGCTCCTGACAGATGAACCACGAGCTGAGTTAGGAACAGGGGAGATAAGCCCTGATTTCTGGGCTTGTTTTCCAGCCATTAGACAGCACTTATCTTTAATGTGAAACTCCTAGTTTTAGAGATTGGACTGATGACAATTGTTTGTTTTGTTTGGGTTTTTTTTTTTTTTTTTTTGATATTACCAGTATCTCCATGTTCTACATGGGCTAGATAGGGATGCATGAATTCTAACATCATTTAGTATTTCTGCTGCTAATCCTGGTTTAGCCTTGACACAGACAAATCTGGTATTAAGCAAAGGAAGATGTTACATAAACACGGTAAATGCTGCCTCTCTTCCTTTCAGTGGACTCAAAAATTCACACCAGAGCAGTCAGTTAGAATATGCGATTTATACTACAGGCTATTTAAATGTTTTAAAATGGAAGGGTTCATTACAAATGCCTTTGCTAACCTTTTATCCAGGGTGAGATGCAAATACAGCAGTGACTGATAAAGACAGACATGTAAATGGATATGAATGTTTGCATAAATTGTATTTCTTTGCTGTTGTGGAACAAATTCTGCTCTTAGTTCCATTTAAGCATCTGCTATTGATTTCAGTGTAGTTATGAGTATGCAGCTGAGGACTGGATAAATCCATCCATCCACCTATTGACTGATCAAGTGACATTTTTTATTATGGATCCCATTTCCATATAGAAGTGAAGGAGGCCTTGATCTCAAGGGCAGGCTATACGGCATCATCGCTGCAGCCCCACGGCACGGTGTGGGTATATGCTTCACTCCAGCGGGTGCTCATGTTGGGTACAAAGGGACTGAAGTCCCCCATGCCTCTCTGCAAAATACTGAGGGCCAGATAGACCCCAGCAATTAGAAGTTTGTTATTTTTTTTAAAAAGGTATTTAATAAATAGTCTAAGCTCAAAAAGCAAGTTGAAAATGCATAATCAATTTTGTCATTCTTGCTTTTCTTTCTTATTTGTAGGAAAAAATTAATCACTTTTCTCCCACCCTCTGATAAGACTAGGCTTTTGCACTCTATTAACCCCAGGGGCTAAAAGATAGACTGTTTTCTAACAGGTGAATTAGTGCTAGATAGCATTACCACAAATGCCAAGTCATTAAACATGTAATTGGAATTTTTTTTTTTTTTTGCTATCTTAACTTTTCTACATTATAAAGGATCTTTACAAATTAATGTCAGAATACGAAGCTGCCCTGAGAGCTATTTGCCCATTAAAAATAGGCATGAAAAACTCCCATCCCCATCACATGAAGAACTATCCCACCAATTTCCAATTACTTCTGCCACTGACAGTTCACTGGACTGTTAAGTTATATTCTGCACCATGCTGCTTAATGTGGTTAAGTCAGGCAGGTATTTGCTACTCTTCTTTTTTTCTTTCTTCTTCTTATTTCTAATTTTTTTCCCCTGATTGTGAAGCAATTAAGCTATGTCACTAATGAAAAAGCAGAATTTTAGTACTATAAAGGCACAGTTAATTTAAAGATGAATCCCTGACAATAACTGAATAAATCCTTCTAGCACTCTGGTCCAAAAATGTTTCTGGAAGTTTATTCAGGACCTTCGATAAAAGCCTTTCCTGTGGCAGTCATGGGTATTCTGAGGGAAGAAGCCTTAGTAAAAAGAGCTAAAGAACGTAAATCTGTGTTAGGTCATGCCAATAATAATATTAGTGATAATGGTTAATAAGAGGAAGAAGGAGTCGCTGTGGAATTTTTTTTCTTCCATTTGATGAAAACCTTCAATTGAAAATGCAAGAAAAGATTGACAAATATGATCACTTATGTCAAGAACTGAAACAAAAATCTAAGGCTATAGAAGAGTAAGCAAAATACCACTGATTCAGGGTGCTTTGAAGCTCTATGGTGGGGAAATCTAAGTGGCAGTGTGTACTAGCTTCATTATTAGATGATGGAGCCTTTAAACAGAGATGTTAATAGTATCACTGGGAATTGAATAAGGCAATGAAGCATCCTAAGTTCACGGATGCCCTTATCTGAGCTAGAGCTACTGGGGTAGTTGTGTTCTGTGTGTCTTGTGCGGTTTTACTTCTCACATACGACATCTTGAGGTGCTTGTGACATATCTATTCTCTGTAGATTGGTGATTAAGGAACACACCATTCAGCAAAGTGTTATATTCAATCTAAATGATTTAAGCGGGAATTTTTATTAAATAAAAAGTAATCCACCTCAGCATGGACAAGGGTAAGATAACCAAAATGTAAATGGACTTCATCAGAACACTGTGTCAGATGTGCATCTTTCCTTCACGTTGCTCATAGGACCCCCTTTTGTGATAACACTCGTAAGGAATTTTAACCTAGCCATTTCTGATTTAAATAGAGAGATCATCAGTTATTACTGAGAAAGGGGAAAGACCTGGGCTTTCTAGAAGTTGTGTGATGTCTGTGAATCATTAAAGTGATGCAACTAAAAGAAAGGCGAGTACAAAAAAATTCTAACAGGAACTTGAAGGCACTAATGGCCACAAAAAGACAAATTTGAAATGGTGTAGGTACAGAGAAGGACTATTAAAATTAACAGGGGAATATAGAACCTATTTTATGTGGAAAGATTAAAAGAGAATGGGCTTTTAAACCAAAAGGGGTGGGGGCAAGGCAGGGAAGTAATATTATTACTGTATAATTATCGTTCCTCACGGGGACAAATCCCTGGAAGGAGTTAAAAATATTCAAGTTAGAGAAAAACAATGAAAAATGCAGATAAGTGCAGATAAATTGCATAGCTGGGTGCAGCTGTCCTCTGGACAGAGTGTGCTGGAAGCAGCCACACGCCACTTTGAAGCATCCTCTTTGAACATCACTATATATTCTGAAGTATCTCCTTATCACATACACTCCACATATATACTTCAGTGCGTCCTAATAAGTGTCTTCTTTAGAAGTCCAAACTCCAATAAGTCTCTCAAGCAGATTAATGCTGGGATATTGCTGGATAAGGTGATGTTTGTACTGGAAACAGCAACTCATTCCACGCTGGCCAAAAAACAGATTACGGGCCTGATGCTTTTCACTGGAACTGCTACATGTGCAGCCTGTTTCGCTTGCCAGACTTTTTGCTTTCTCCATCTTCAGCTGCCTCACTGAAGTCCAGTTTGATATTTTCAAAATTTACTTTGGCTTTCTGATTCTGAGGATTTAGTTTGGCTTACCCAACTAAACAGAAGAAATAACCGCCACATTAATATGGTAAAATGCATTTTCTCCCCTCGTTGCTTTTCCTTTCCTTATATATTGTTCTGACTCCTTTGGCTTCTAAGATCTGAAGGCAGAGGTTTGAGTTCAGATATTCCTTCATTTTTTAACCTCGTGCTTATTTACACTGGTGTGATTACAAGGTGGAATATATTGCTAAACCAAGGGGACATGATTTAACACCTCTTTCCAGTGTTTGGAATGATTTACCAAGGCTAATAATTTCAGAGATGAAATGAAGAATTACTGTTTTAAATGCCCACGTTTGCTTCAAGCACCCCATTGCTGCTTTACAGAGCTGCATACAAATAGTATAATTTAATAATGAGTGGAAAACCTCCTGCTTCAACCTGTAAATTAATAGTTGAAATTTAGTCTTGTGCAGACAGCCGGTGTCTGGGCCAGTTCACACCTGGCATCACATCAGGGCTTGTGTGAAATTCAGGCGGGCCACAGGCTTTGTGCTGGGTTTTTGAGCAAGGCTATTTTCACTCTACAACGAGCAAGTGCAGTCATATGTTTCAATAAGGGACTTATCCGTTAGCATGTGAAAATGTTACTGCTAATTTTACACCTTGAAAACAAATCAGGGTTTCACAGTTCGAAAGCAGAAACCAACCAGCTATAAACCGTCAGATTGACTGTGATCTCAGAATTGAATAGGTCTATTTGTTCTAACAAACTGTTAGGCCATTAAATTGCAAAGCCTTCCAGTGTTTGTCCAGGTAAATAAGGACACATCCAAATTGATTATCTGTTGTTCGGAGGTAATGATACGTAATAAACTATTCGCTCTGGGTAACGTAACAGAAATGTGCTTTAGCGTGCAGATGTGCAATATCTTCCAGTGTAAGAGCAGGATCTCCCGACTAGTTTAGCTTCAGTCCAGGACTCCATCGCACCCTCCTGCCCCCCACCCTGGGAAAAATGCGTTTGCCTGGTAGAACAAACATGCACATTTTTTCCTGCTCGATAACCTTGTGTGATGCTGCTGCATCTGCTAATGGGGATCCCTCAGAAATCTGCATGTGGGTACATCTGCAGCTCACAGAAAAAGACTTCAGGGACATTAAGGTTGATGCTGTTCTTTTTGGTGTCATTATACTCATTTGAAAAAAAGAATATCTGTCATCACAGACATCGGATTCACTAGCTGCCCAGCAATAAATCTTGTGCTCATGTCAAAATGTCTCCAGCAGAATTTCTAGGATGAAACTTCACAGCTCAATGTTAGGCAGCAATTTATGATATATGATACAAGCAGCATGAACAGTATTCTAACAGGAAAAGGGCTAATCTCTAAATTTTGTCAAATGGGATGTACTTAAATGATTCTTGCTTTTCTCAGTTAGGAACTTAACTGACTTTTTTAAACTGTCATATAAGAATTCCTCCCATGCACAGGTTCTTGGTATCTCCGGAGTTAGACTATGGCTACATGCAGATCTGGCTGGAAATCTCCAGTGTGGGGGTGAGGGAATAAGCAGTTGGGACGGAGAACCAGGGACAGAAACATTTTCCAGTAGCAGCAGGACATTCTTTATGGGATCCTGCTCCATCACTTGTGACAAACACCAAATTGAATGTTTGTGGGGACAAACTCTGAGAGGGTAATAACCCGTGCTGAGGCAGTGTGAGAATGATAAATGTTTTATTGTCTCTATTTTTCTCACATCACTTGCCAGTTAGACTTACAAGGTGAAATTAGCAACCTTCCGGGGTGGAATTCGTCTTGCCAAATTTTAGCTGACTAAAATAGTGAGTGGGATAGCGTGCCTAAGTAAAACACCTGAATTTAGACACCTAGGGATGTTTACGCCTAGGCCGGTGTTTAAGCTGTCCTTAGAGCCGTTAGGGCCTTAGTCAGTGCTGCTGGTAGCTCCTGGGGAGCTGTTGGAGCCGTCCTGGTGCCTGGTATGGGGTGAGCAGCATCGTCCCCAGGCTCCACGGGCTGCACTGACAGCTCTCCCCTGCACGGAAGGAGAGGCTAGGGACAAAAACGATCCGATTTCAGGCCCTTTGAGCTGCTGTTGTTGGTATCCTCTGACCCTGAGCTGCCGGTCGGGGAGAGGGCAGGTCTCCTGAAGGCTCTTTCATGCCTGGGGGAGCTTGACCAACGCTGGAGGTCGACGGCGAGGAACCGGATCGTGGTCCAGGGGCCTCGCCTGACCTGCACCGATGAGCTCCCGCCGTAACCCGGGGGGAAGACAGGTGCCTTAAGCAACATTTTGAATTAATCTATCGTAAATGCCTGCTTTAGGATGATACAAGATCTAATTTCTCCCAAATGATTTTTTAAAGGTAACCGGCTACGACTTACATAACTAACATTTGGAGCCTGATGCTAGAAAAGGATCACGTAGATTTTGTAGAAAGGAGGAGGTTACCTCTACCTGTTTGTGGTTTAACTTTGCTGATATCAGGAGGACGACACCGTGGGTATTTAACCAACGTCCGCTGAAACTGAAAGCATGAAAACTAATCAAACAAGTGAACCAGGCATTATCTCTCAGTAATCATATAACAGATGGCAGACAATATGGAAAGGGGAACACACAAAGAGAGATATTAATTTAAGACAGACAGATAGATGGAGCAATGCTTTCAAAAGTAATAAATGGCTCAAATTGAAGGCCAATTCTCAAATGCATATTCGGAGACGTATGGGTTGAGCTCTTAATGAAAAAAAGTCCCCCTTTTTAAAAAAAATATAAGCAAACGAAGGCTTATGCATTGACATTTATTTTCTATCTGTAAAAGAAAAAAAAAAAAAAGCACAGCTACATTTTTCTTGATCCCTTTTTTCTCTGAAGATGATGAACATTTCAGTGCTCCCAGTGGAACTGAGACAAGGTGGGTAAAAAGACATGATTTTATTTTCTTTAAAAAAAAAGGGAAGAATAATAAATGAAAGAGTGTTTCTTTTTCTTTTTATTTCATTTCAGAAAATGATAAGACTAGTTCATCTCTAAAATATACAGAAATCGGATTTCGAAAATATGCCAACAGACATGCAAATATATTTCTAACCACTAGATGGTACTTAAAGCACAGGGTTGAAATTAACTGCTCTAGCGTGAGCTGTACTGTCAGGATACCTGTGTCAGAGGCTTGGCGAAGTCGAGGTTAGTTTTATTTTCCCCATATCTAGGGGGGGGGGAATAAAAAAATAAAAAAAAAAGGAAGAAAAGAACAAAAAAAGAATAAATCTCTTCTGTGCCTTTTTTGACTTAAAAAGAAAAATGGACATGGCAAAAGTGTTCCTGATTAGATTGGTACAAAAAGATGATGCATTCTTTCTGGATGAATCAGGAGATATGAGGTTCTGTCACTCTTTAGATATAGACCTGAAATACTAAGCTTAAATTTATAGCCTCTTGAATGAGCCACAGGACTCTGTTTACTCATGGAGTAGAATTGGGTGTAGTTCCAGCAGTTCTGTGTGATCAGTTACTTTATCACCTTGATCAGTTCAGAAGATACAATAACTCTCTTTTTTAATACATCCTAGTACAGTAGATCCTTTATCAACCTGCTTTGGATTTAATCACACTTCTGGGGCAGGAATCCTCTCCCCATCTCTCTGTTTCACATGCATGCAAATACATGCCCACACAGCTATAAAATGCTTGTATGTTACTTTTTGAATTTTTACAATTTTTATTTTTTCTGGGGAAAAGGCTGGAAGAGATAGGGAGCAGGATCTAGGCAAAAGATAGCTTGATTGCAGCTGCTCCTTTTTTCCAGCTCTGGTTTCCAGAAAGGACAATCTATTTCCAAAAGTGACTGGGGGAGAAATCTCCATCTATCGGAACGATATTGCAGTGGATATCTGGAAATTTGAAAAGGTACCTTGGCTGCAGATTTTGGACTTTCAGTCCGAACTTATAGCATTAGGACTCAAAACTGTTATTCGGTCTGTGCTGGGTAACCTTTCCTATTCCATCCCAGGCTCAATAGTTTAATCTGGTGCTTTGGTTTGGGTTCATTCCCCACATACATTTTTAGAGCAAGGACAAGCACTGGAGAGGTCAGTGAGATTTTCCAGGAAATAGTGAATAACAAGTATCTCCCTGTAGTTCCTCCCATTGAACACCCTGCTGTGCAACTGGGAGCATTTCTTCCTGACCTCTTCTGCCTATAAACTGTCCCTGGAGGTATGCAGATCAATACTGTTGCTTAATGTACATGAAAAGGTTAGGCTGATTCTTCTTCTTCTTCTTCTTCTTCAAAAAAAGCCACTAGATCTTTTCTAAAAGTATCTCAGATGATTTGTCTTTGAGGTATTCTGTGCCGTTGAGCTCTAAAACCTCCAAATATTTGTTTGGTATCTCTGATTATCCAACAGAAAAAAAAAAACAACCAACAAACCAAACCAAACAATCCTGCTATATCTTTATACAAACAACCGTGAATGACATTAAGGTTGGAAAGGTGCATCTAAAAATGTTATAAAGTGTTAGATCATCCAGAGAGTTAGTGGGGAATGACTTTGTTAGCAAGGCCTAACTTTTCTTTAGGAAAAGGTGAGTCTCTGCTTCTTCGTATTTCTTTGCTTGTCCGTAGCAATCCTCACCACAGAAAACCAACAGCTTTCAGCCTGATCTAAAGCTCCTTGAGCACAGGACAAGTTCTCCCTGAGGACAAAGTCCATTCATTAGTTTCATGGCAGCTGCTCTGAGCAGGAACTTTTTTCACAAAACAACAAAGTTTCGGGAATAGCTGTAGCATTGATCTCATCACTGAGATTTGCTCTCGCATAATGGCTTTGCACCAAAGGACTTGGCTTTGGTAATGAGTCCATGTGCGAAACCTTTGAATGTGAGTTTTACCCTGCAGTTTGTGAGTTTGACCAGCTGCTGCCTGGGAGTTACTTATTTTCTAGAATCAAGGTTGTTCAGAAGTAAACTTCTGGGCAGTTTTTGTTCTGTGGAGTTTTATAAAGATGCACTACAGCATCTTCAGAAGTCACATACTGGTTGTATCTATTGGCCAGATGTGTCCTATAACATCAAGCGTGTTAAAGGCATAGGACCTGATGTAAGCATGATTGGTAATTTCTATTTCATTAGTTGCAACTTGCCTCCAAGTCCCTGAAATTACTTTCCAAAATTTTTTCTGGAACTGCATCGCTCCTAGCTCAGCCAGGAAAGTATTCACCATTTCTTCTTTTCAGAGCAAATCCTATCTGTTCTGTCTGTCCGTTGTTCCATCTGTCTGTCTGATCTGCTGCTTCGCAGGGTGGAAGGGAATACCTTTTGGGTTGTTTCATACATATCTTGTAACTGCTGCAGAGCTTTGCTTGAAGGGGCCAAACTCAGCCGTGATGGTGAAACTTCACTGACTTCAAGGTAGTTATACAAGGGATGAGTTTGATCTTCCCTTGGGACCGCTCTGGATACAAAATGTGTATCTGTGCGTATGAACAGTGGAAGGTGGGGAGGGGAATCAAAGGCAAGGTTTTGCAGAGATTGTTCCAGGACAATAGTAAATCATACGCTCATTGCTGCACTGCACAGAATACGCTAAAGGAGAGCAAGAAAAATGAAGGAACATGCAATTCTGCCCACTTCAGCAGTTAGGCTTTTGTTAGAATACTCTTAAGCAATTACAAAGCTGCCAGGACTGTATTTAATTAAATATATAAATATCTGTACAAAAATAAAACCCAAGCAACACTTACATCATGCCTACAAGGTGTTATTGTTCTGTTTATTTTTTACAGATGGACATTTTGTCAGGGAGAAACTTGCCAAGTGCTGTAAGAGAGAGAGGGAAAGAGAGAGAGAAGGAGGTAGAGGGATGTAGGGAAAAGAAATGTTGATGCTACAGGAAAAATGGCAGCTCTTATATTTCAGAGACGCAAACCACTACAGTGTACATATGATAAGGAAGTGTGACTTGAGTTCCCTACTTAAGGCTTCTCTGAAATTGCCCAGTACTTACAGGAAAACAGATGACAGAGTAATTAGAGATGGTGCATCTAATTTATCATCCATGGTCTTGAACTTCCTGTAGCTGATTTGAATGACCAGATGATTTTTACTAGTAGAGTAAATATTTGGAGGGGAAAGGTGGGCGGAACAGAGCTGAATACAAAAAATAACTCTTATTTGCCTAGAATCCTGAATCTTTAACCCCTAAAGGACAAAAACCATGCCTGCAGATGCTCAGGTGAGGGGAAATACAGCCAGCCAGCGCCTATGGCTCTGCTGCTCTTTCTGAGACAGGTTTTGCACACCAAGAAGCACTTAACTGCAGAGGCACACCCAGCAAAGTATGGGGCTGCTTTTGCTCCTAATGGAAGACGAGTAGAGCTTTATAGAATTTCATGAGCACACTAAGGCTTTGCCTACAGGCCAGGCACGTTCCTGAAGGGCTGTTCTCATGGGATCTTATGGGCTGCGGAATCCTGCCTAGTGGAAAAGCTGGCACAAGGTTTGATCCTGGGCTTTTTTGGCATGACTGAGACTAGTTAAAAGCTTGTATATAGTCAGTATTTTAAACCGCAACTGGCATAGGGCAGGATAACTCAGGGGTAAAGTGATACAGTATATAGTTTATAGCCTCTTGGTTAAATTATCTCAGAAATATATTCGTTTTTCATTCACACTGAGTGATATTTCCTGAAATGTTAGTGTGCTACATGGAGGCAGCCAAGGCATGTTTCCTTCTCAGCTACCAGTAATGCAAAGTAACGTACCTGTCTACTCGGCAAAACTATTTTTAATGGCACTCAAATCCACCGGGTGCTCTCTGGAAATCACATATCCTGCCTCAGCATCCGCTCAACTGTGCCGGTGGTGTGGTGGTTGTCTTCTGTCCCAGGAAGGGACAGAAGGTGGTTTTCTTCTGTTACTGCAACTCAGTAATGGCCTTGAGAGATGCACCTGCAGGTGCCGCGAGTCTCTGATGACTCCCAGGCACAGGACTTGGTCCGTAGCTTCAGCAAGAGGGATGTTTTGGTCTAAATGCTGGAGTCCTGGCCTGGGTGCCAGGACAAAGGAAGATAAGATGATCACCCCAAACTGTTATGGCCTGTACGTGAGGCTTTCCCATCATTTTATGTGAGCTTCATGACCTACAAGAGTGTGAACCTGCAAAGGAAGGGGGTTTTCGTGGAGCAGGGGAAAAAGTCTGCCTTTCTCAGTCCCCTTTTCTCAGTCCCCAAAAGGGGGAAGAAAGCGTGGTTAAGATGAAGCAACAGCTGGATTTTTCTTTCACTCCCTAAAAGCTGTGGCTATAGTTTTCAGAAAGGCTAAAGGAATTAAGTATCCATTTCTTTTTCAAGTGAAAAGTCCAAATCTCTTACCTAAGCCTAGAAGGTAAATGTTTTACTTGCTGGATTTTAGCCTCAGAACTGATCATGTGTTGGGTTTATCCGTGCTCCTTTATTACCTGAACCATCCCATAGTATTCATTATCCTAGTAACAGCCTCTTACGTTAATTTACAAAATGAAAAACTCAGGGACATCCATAAGCTCCCACGCAGAAGCACTGATGAGGAAACAACTTGGCATTGGGTGCACTTTCTCTATTTTCCTCAGACTATCTCAGGTGGTGGCTGCAAAATGAAAATGCTCCGCTGATAAACACTTGTGAATGGTAGGTGAAAGAAGCTCTCATTTCAGGTGCAAATCTGATAGCTTTCCCTGCGGTTCGAGGGAGAGGATTAGTTCCCTTCGCCATGCGCTTCTCATACCTCTGCCCACCCCCCATCTTCAGGATCTGTATCCGAACCCTCCATCTGAACCAAAAAGCTATATCTGTCCCTTAGTAAAACATCTTTTATTTGCCAACTTGTTTTTCCCACAGACTCCCGCTCCCTTTTGTGTTTGCGCTAATGTTCCGAATGTCTACACCGCGTAGCCGATGATTATTTGTGAGACAGAGTGAGTTAATGCAGATTTGCAAGCTGTTCCCATTTGTTAAATGTCAGAAAAACACATGCAAGTCACTGGCTTTAGCACTTAGCTGCCAGCTGGCTCTTCTGAAAGGAGGGGACAAATGACAGTCTATCAAACAGCATGCTTTCAAAGAAAGAGGAGACCTGTTCCAGAACTGCAGCTTCAGAGGCTCTTTTAACAACATAAGCAAAACTGGGAGCCAACCTCATTTTTTCCCCCTGGCTGTAATGAACACATAGCTTAGCTACAGCATTCCCCCACCCCCAGTAAAAACAAACTGGAATTACAAAGCTTATGAAGTAAACAAGTGTCAATTTTTTTTCTTTTCTTTCTTTCTCTTTTTTTTCCTTCTTTTTTTTTTTTTTTTTTTTAATTTTCTCTTTTGGCTCCAAAGTAAGACCAAAAATGTCAAAAGGGAAAGGAGTGGGGTTCTGAGATCAGTCTCAAACCTCAGAAGATTGCGGGAAATTGTGCCAAATGGAAGTGTTTATCCATGGGTAAGTGCCCAGTGTAGATTAACATATTTTAATTATGGTCTCCGGGTTTGCTGCACTCCCCGAAGAATACATGGTTTAGGCCTCACTGGTGAGCCAAAGTTGTCGGGGGGGGGATTATTTTCGGTCGTGCGTGCTGATGGGGAGCTCTCTCCTCGCTGCGCCCGCAGAGCCGAGACGTGCCTTTCTCCTCCAGCAGATGCTGCAGGAGTTGCGGCCGTGCCGGTTTCTTTACGCCACCCGACATGCTCCGACCCTGACCTGGAGGCCACCGGTCCTCTGCTGCAGCTGCCAGCGCGGAGATCCAGGCGTGGAGCTGCTTTCCCGGGTGGTGTCCACCAGGACCTCCAACATCACCCGCTCATTAGGATGTCTCTGAACAGCTGTCATGTGGTGCTGACTTTTTGTCATGGTTGACAGCGGTGAGATTAAAGCAGGTAGCCGGGGGCTGAAAAACTCTGTGTTTTGTTACGAAGCCCTGAGTCATCTAGTCCCCTGTTATAAATATTAGGTGTCAGATCTGGATTCACACTGAGTCACTCGTAGCCTTGGGTAGATCCCATTGCACAAATGGTCCAATTTATTGCAGCAGGACTATTTGTATACAAGATTGCCGTCATTGTCAAGATGTCAAAATCTGGCCTCGTATGTTTAATGCTTGACAATTAACAAGCTGTATTGCGCTAGTGAACATCTTCCAATAATACAATAAGATTTTGAAATGAGTGGTCAGTTCCCAAAGTTTTCTCTGCTTTAAACTCCGTGCTGGTTAAGACAGGGCTTTGGGAAGAAAGAGTGTTGTGTTGAGAAAGATTCATCTTTTCTGCCTCCCTTTTCTTATTCTAAGCTGAACGTCTGGGTTCCTTCTTATAGGGGAAAGAGAGAAACAAACTATGAAGACGATAATTCATGCTGCATAGCTTACAGAAGAAGGAGTCCGTTCTGCTCACCTCTGTCACTGGAAGGAGCCCAGCCCACTGGAGGTGACTCCAAGTAACTCCAAGTTCAGTGCTACCCAATGGAATGGGAAAAACTAGGTGAGAAGAAACATTTTCTAATTGCAAACGCTGCCTACAAAGCTCATTGCTCTCTGCTGCTCACAAATGCATCTCGGGAGCACTCCCACAGAAGGACTTTGGTGCCAAATGTAGTCTCAAATTATCATCCAAACCATACCCCCTTTCAACTGTTTAATTCATGGGAATCATAAACTCTCTGGGTGTCTATGCTTTTACCCTGAAAACATACCCTGGGCACCCCTAAATTTGAACAGTGGGTGGGCTAACTCCTGCCTGAATCCCAGTGAGATCCGGGAATTAGGCAAAGTTAAGCCTCTGAAACTGATAGGTACAACTTGAACCATCCCTGATGTCTTCGAGTTCAGCACAACGCCTTACTTCAGTCAAGGCCCCTTTCATAGATAAAACGGGTCTAGCTATTTGACCAAAAAGTGAGATATCCCATGTTCCGGGCTGTCCTCATTCAGATGAAAATGAAATAAGAGACTTCAATTGCTCTAAACTTCTCATTATAGTCTCAAACTCTAGACTTTGAGACTGTCTGTGGAAAAGGGCTATAAAAGTTATTGTTCTGCAGCTGGAGGAATCTAACCCCATTTTGAATTTTGAGTGCTCAGAGTCTTCAGAGCTATGTCCACAGAGATATTCAGAGATATTTAGGCACCCAACTGCTATTTGTCTCAGTGCCTTCATCAAGAGAGATCACAGTCAGCTTGGATGTAAAGAGTATCAGAAAATGAAAGCACCGAGCAATATCAGCCTGTGGAGAGAGAGAGAAGACAGTTGTTAGCTGAAAATTTCCTCCACATTAGATTCTTGTTATCTTTCCTTTTGCACCATAAACTGTTCCCTGCAATTGTGCTTGGGATCATTTCATGAAGAAAAAGGCTCCCCTGTCCATCTGCCTGTCTAAAGGTCCCTCTTTTTCCTGTTCCCTTCCTCGGATCTGTCCGGTGAAGCTTATCAAACAGAGCATTACGATATAGTAGCCTCTCCAAGCCTCCAGAGTCGGACTCTGAATACTGACATCACTGAATTTGTTACAGGTTAGCGCATGGCACTCGTGCATTTTTTAGTGCCTTGAGAATATTGTTAGGGAAAGATTGAATTTGGCAGCCCAACAGAGCTGAGGCTGCTGCAGATCCACGTCCCAGGTCTGACCAGTAGAGAGACTGAGCATGTATTCCCAGTAGGCACACACACATGGACACACATATACAGCATACATATAGATGTATATGACATATAGATGTATTCAGAGCCATACAGATCACGGACACACAGAGCACTCGCACAAACACAATCAGCACCAACAGCCTCATCATGTCCCTTCCCTGGCTGTCAGTAAAAAATATACACGTATGTATAAAATACGGATCCCCCGGTAGCTGGGCTCAGACACTCAGTCTGCCCAGTAGCTGCCTGCGGATCCCTGTCTCCCCCATGCTGCTGGCACCTGGATGTAGGAGGTCCTGGGGCTGCAGCCCCGCTCCAGGGGAGCTACAGGGGTACAGACACCTTGCACGCACCGTCTCCCTCACACACACACACACGAGCGGATTCAACCAGCACTGGCCAGTCCTATTCACACACAGCTGGCTGTTTTATCGCCATTTCCCTCAGTTTTCCCACGTTTGACTCTCCCAAACCACTTTGATCCCTCCCTTTCCGACCTTTCCCCCCCCCCCCCCCCAAAACAACGCATAATAAGTCCCATTCAATCCCAAAACACTCTTCCCGTGCACCCCATAAGGTGTCCCCGGGCAGTGACCCCTCTCTGTCCCTGAGGTGCTCCGGAGAGCAGCTCCCGTGACTCGCCGTGGTGGGGTGATGCTCTCCCAGGACAGCCCTGGAAGGACCCCAGCAGGGACACGTTTCTCCCCTGAAGTTATTTGGGTGCCCCCCCCCCCCCCCCCCCGCCTCCCCCTTGTTATGCTCTGTGCTCCTCCGTGTGTGTGGAAATGAGCTTTTTATCTCACAACCTGACAAATACCTGCTTTCTGTGAGATTTTTTGTTGCCTGGGTAGATCCTTCTCTGTCTCTGAGGCACATAAGCTCTGTCATACTCTTTACATGAAGAGCATTGGGGGGAGTAAGCCCTTTCCCTTCATTTTCTTGAAGAATGTCAGGCTCAGACTTAAGGAGTAAATGCTGGTAACAACAAAGATGTGGTTCATGTGGGAAGATGGTGAGATGAGACCGGTCTAGTAAATAGAGTAGGGTGTATCTGGAGAGGCTCTGGGAGTCTGCTCATCAGCTCACACACTTTTAACCATGTGAAAGTCAGCCTCCCCACTTGGTAATAAGGGGTTTTAGTGCTGGCTTTGTCTTGGGGCATCATTGGCTGTAAGTAATGCTAACAAAATACTTCGACAGTTTAAGAGTGTCAGACACGCACAATGGGATCTCATTTTTAAGTGCACACAAGACTCAGACTTTTCAAGGGTGCTTAGATTAAAGATCAGCAGATGCGAAGGAAGGTTTTCAAGTTTTTAGGTATTTCATTCCCATTAACTTCAGCAGAAGATAAGCATCTTTTTTTTAAGTTCAGTTACCACTTATTAGTATCTTTAAGTATCTAGATGTCTTTAAGAATGTCTCTGAGAACTTCTGGATAAAAAATTCTTCATTTTAAAAATAAGCACTAAAAAGCATTTCTGCCAGACCATTTAGGAGTTCCACTGTTGGTATCATAAAGCAATGCTTTTCCTTTTCCTAAGGAACGGCTATTCACTGGATAAACTGGATTTTTAGACATGATGAAGGACATATTAATATGGCAGAAGACTTGAGAAGAGACAAAAGTGAAAGCTATGTCTTTTGGATTCATCCTGAACCCTGTTTTAGCAGTATAGCAGACGTACTTTAAGATTGGACAGCGGTAAAGTAGAGTTTATGAATAGAAGCATTATTTTCTCATTTTTCTGCTTCCTGGGTGAACTGAGAAAGGTTATTCTGGGCATTCGTGGTCATATTTGGTCGATACACCCTGGAGCGCTGTACATTGAGCCAGCTCTGAGTGAGGAGGCTGCCGGACCTCAGTTTACCAGCACCAAGCTGGGATGGCCAGTCTGCTCCCACAGCCAGAACTAGCATCTCTTCAGGTGGCGATGCTGCAGTGCAGACACTCAGCTATTTTGGAGCCAGTTTAAATCTCTGTCTCACAGTGAAGTCTTATGCAGAGCAGGCTTATGCTTAGAGCCTGATCCAGAGCCCACAGAAGTGGATAGGATGCTTTTGACTGTGCTTCAGCAAACTCCTTCTAAATCATGAAATTCTCCCCACCTCACTTCCCTTCCTTGAAAAAGGGATAACAACCTTCTCTTAACACGGTACCCGTCTTGCTCAACACAATAGATCTCTAATCATGCAGGGAAGAAGAGAAGAGAGGGGAGGGAAGGGCAGATGGTATCATCCTAATGCAAATAATAAATAATCAGATTAATCCCTGCATCATGACAAGAGTTTCATTAGGTGCAGAACTAGGGGAAAAACACTGCTGCATTCTCCGGGAGCAAGTCAGAGGGGGACGTGATACAAAGTGCTCCCAAGATTTTTTTTTTTCCCCTTTTTTTTTTTTTCCTTCTTTTTTTTTCTCATTTATATTTGTGTAATACTGAGGGTAGAGCAATGTGGGAGGGCAAAGGCAGAAAATTATAGTGCTGGAAACCAACTTCTGTGTTTAAAAGATTTTTGTCAGCATCTCACGAGCAGGGTGACCAAATGCTCACATTGTAGGGGTCTTGTTTTCGTGATCTGCATCCATATGTCACACACTTATTCAGAGAGGCACAATCGTGGACTACAGCAGGCAGACCTGAAATGTCAGTGCTCAGGTAGGAGGAAAGCCCTCTTTCCCCTGACTTCTTTAGCTGAAATGTTGAGCGCTTTGCACTGCTATTGCTACTTCTTGGTTGGACTGTTTCTATTTCCACAGTGTCCTCATGCCTGTCATTGCCTGGACCTGGTTCAATAAACACATTAGCCGCATCCGAGAGTACAAATATTTCTTCAGAGGCTTAAATGTCTATTTGAACATGTGATTGCAGTAACTGCACGTGCAGTCAGAGTCAGCCCTGTATACAGCATCAGTACTGACATGTTCAAATTTAGGAAGATCGCACGTAAGAGGAGGAACGACGCTGGAGTCGGATGGTGGGGAATATAGGCTGGCTGCATTGAGAGGTCTGCCAGTAACACCAGAGTTGGGTGGGATTGCCAGTCTCTTGAAAACCCTCCGTGCAGAGGATGCCCACCACGGTCCAGCATGTGGCCGTGTTTCTCCTGAGCACGGCTTTCCTCCCGCGTCCTCCCGACCACAGGCTGGGGGTGTCAATCTTTTGCCCTCTTGATGTAGCAGCGGCACCGGGATGCCGTGCAGCAAAAGGCCCGTGGTGGCATTTGTTGGCCCATTGCAATCCAAAAAGTCAGCGTGGAGAAGGCTCCCCATTAGCAAACACAAATAGGAGTGGAAACTCAGCTGTACTCCTGCAGGAATCTTCTGAGCAAAACTCCCTTCTTTTGCACTGCTGAAAAAGGGGGTTTCTTCCAGTGCAACTGCTGCTAGCCGACACATGCTTTCGCAAACAGCATGAATTGAGCAAAGTGAGTATTTAATATGTGAAGAATGATTTATAATGTGCTTTACAGAAAAGTTTTCAGCAAGTCTGCATTCTCTATTAAAAGCTGCTTGCTTCATTACAGAGTTACCAAAATAGGCAAAGAAAATATTCCTTGCTTATCCCAAGACTCCTTAACTCCTGACAATTTTAATAAATCAAGGAACATTTGTAAGTACTAAATGTTAAATGTGTATTCACAGTTAATTTTTAATCAACTAACAACGGTGATGTGTTAATTGAATGCCATTAAGAAACCATAACTTGATGCATTAGCTATTTTCTTATGCAGAGGAACTTTTCCCAAGGCTTTCAGTTGTTGCCCAGGCTGCTTTTGAAAAAAAAGTATTTTAAATGTGTTTAGACCTGGACTTTCAAACCCTAAAATTGAGCCAAGTTCACGGGGTTCACTGAGGTTTTTAGCTTTATGAACCTGAGCTGAATTTTAAACAGGCCTGGGCTAAGTTTCAAGTTATCTTGTGACTTAAGGTATGACTTACAACCTACCAAGTGATCATGTAGGCTCAACATGTAGACTCCTGGCTTCAATATGAATTGCTTAATTTTGGGGATGTCATCCAAAAGATCAAAAAGAAACTCATAAGGGTGACATTCACCTGTCTCTGAGACTTGTGAAACTTGCTGGTTTTGCATCCACCTGATCAGCTGGCTCCTCATCAGTGTAAAGTCAGTAGAGCTGTGCCACTTTTATCCCAAATGAGGACCTGCACTAAGGCTTTGACCACACATCGCCGTGGCTGTAGTGCAACTGGCTGAAGAAGTTGCTGCTCCCTGTCCTACCCCATCTGTTCATTTCTGCTCTTGCTGACCTGCCGGATGGACTATTTGTGTTGTCTGCTGCACTCTCTTTTTAGTGAAAATGAACAAGGTTAGCTTAACCAGGCTAATTAGGAACTCTGCTAACCTGGCTGAATCTGTATGATGGTAGGCAGTGTTCACGTAAGCAGCTGAGAGAGCAAGTCTCATGGGACGACAACCCCTGGCAGAGCCACTGGGAATGGACTGAGGCTACTCCTTCAGCCACCTATGGTACAGATAGAAAAGAAGGCGGTAAAGCCCCCAGATTCCCCTCCATACATAGTCCTTGCATGGGTGCTTTATATATTTCACCAGGGTCTGAAATAAGTCTGATCAGAAATGCAAGGAGGAAAGGGGGAGGAGAGATGTGAGACAAAAACAGCCAAGTTATAAATATCTCTATTTTTAGATACTCAGATGAAATTTGCTATGGGGGTTTTTAGTGATGGTAATCAGGAGAAGAATGAAGGGCATCAGTAAAGATGATTGAAACCTATCCAACAAAAATAATCTACTGCAGTTGGCTCATTTTCTTTCTGATGTTGTGCTCAATGAAATGAATTTAAACTGTTTATTTTACAATTAACATGCAATGTGCATTTCCGAAGTAATTTATGAGAAACAATTTTCTTTTTATGTGGGGCTGCAGCAGACAGAGAGCAGAGCTTCAGTTCACAACAGCAAGGTGAAGCTCCAGGGAGGGGGAAGGTGCTTTCTCATATTTGAAATCTGCCACTTTCCATAAAAGTTGCATGCCCTTTCGTGGGTTTTTGCCGTGATAACCTCAGGGTGCCAGGATTGGAAGCTGGAGGAGGAGGGATGCCAGGTTCATGGGCACCTGGTGCTTGCGATGTCGCAGATAGCATCATCTGGTCCATGAAAGTCAGAGGATAATCAAGGCAGACATTTGCTGTTTCGTTAGCAACAGGTTGAAGCAGATTTGCGGGAAACCGTTTACTTCATGAGAGGCTAGAACCATACATTGCTGAGTTCCTGAGCAATTTGTCCCCTGTATAACCAGGTCTCTTCTCTTGTGCCCCAGCTGCCATGTACTGGTCTGTGCGTGACTGGAAGAGGCCCTTTCCCACAGTCTTACCTGTAAACCCCATTCCGCGTGCTGCATTAGTAACCATTATCCATCCCCATTCTCCAAAGTGCTGTCAACAGCATGGATGAGCTGATATTCTGGGCATTATCCTGAGATTTCAGAGCGTAAGGTTTGGTTCCTTGCACTGGTATGTGTTTCCTTTGTGACCATGTGCAAGTTGTGTCCTAAGGGAAATATGTTGGGTTGTAAAAGGATCTTGAATCTTGAAGATAAAGTCTTAACAAGAGTCAGTGGCTGGAAGCCAGGCAAATTCAAAAGGGGGAAAAGGTGCACTTTTATAATGGAGAAGGGAATTAACTCTCAGAACAAACTACAGAGATGAGGGGAATTCTCTTGCTTTTGATGTCTTCAGTTCAAGACTGAAAAGTAAATGTAGCCAAATACAGATTATGTTTAAGCAAAACCAAGTGACTGGGTTCAACAGAGTTACAATTGTGTGGCAGTAAATAGCTGATGATCACCAAGTGGCTAGGCTAGGTGAGCTAATACTCTTTTTCCAGGCATTGAATTCCCTGAGCCTAAAACATGGAAGAATTTTTGATGACTGTGGGCAGTTCCCAACTCAACAGTCGAATTAAGCAAATATGCCTCCACAGGAAATATCTGGTAAGGAATTTATCTCACCTCACTGAAGGTGACTAAAAGTAAGGCATCAAGTAATTAGTTATTGAGGGTTTCGCTGAAGTTGATGGCAAATGCTGGCACGTAGCATGGGTGTTTCAGCCTGCCAATAGTGGATACCAGGTAAATAGACCCTCTGGTCATGCTGTCTCTCTCCATCAACTAGAAAGGAGCCTAGATGATTAACTTAGACCTGATGATGATCTTTTAAGTGGATGAGGTTGGATGAGATGAATTCCAGCCTGTACGCTCCTAGGTCAGGTGTTTAGCAGCTGTACTGTTATCTTCACTCTTCTTGTCTTGTAGCACCTCTCTTTATATTTATCACTGTTGCAAGGTAGTCCTACATTTCATATCCATCCCAAAATGACTTTCACTTTGCCAAAAGCAAGAGTGAGCCTGCGGATTAATTGCCCTCTGAAGATGTTTACCTCTTTCTATTACCTGTGATGGAGCCTAGGTGTCTAGCTCAGATTTAAATCATTTTCTGTCCTGAACGGTAGGTACCGTGTTGTTAGCAATTGATAAAAACCTGCTGTGTTTCATCCTAGCTGTGCTTGAATTTTAAGAGATGATTTTGCAAGGAAATCTGAGATTCACCCAGATGAGCGGAAACACGCATATAATAAAAAGAGGAGGGACAGGAGCTTCTCATGTGACTTCAGGTGTCAAAAACTTATAACATTAACGTCTGAGGCTAGTCATGGCAGGCTGACACCTTTAGAATTGATAGCAACCGTCTCCGATGCCTGTCCCAATATGAGGTCAACCACTGTGCAAATCAGGCTAAATTCGCTGACTTCAAACACATTTCTGCTGATATGCACCAGATAAGGAGAGGCATAGTTTTGTTTGGCTGATCGAGGAATTTGGAACTAGGGACCAAATTCGACTTCTAGCTTTTTAACCAGCATGCTAAATAAGAAGTAATCCTATATTGGCTGCTTAGGCAGGGGATAAAATAGGCACCTCCAGAGGGTGATTTAACCCAAAAAAGATCAGAGTCTCCTTCTCAAAGAATATCTTCCTCTCTTTCTCTCTCTCAACTATAAAGAAATTCAAAGGTGACCAATGCCTAACTTACAGCTATTAACTAAATACATGAAATTGGAGAGGACGAAGCTGGTCCCACAAATCTTGAAAACCAAAACAACTGAAATTTTGTTCTGCATCCTAGTTATAATTTTGTTGACATTGCTGGAACCAAGATGTATTTTAATGCTTATTCAAATCTCTCTCTATGTAAGGATATTTATATATTCATCTGTAGATATTTATATGTTTATTTATATGAATATTTATATACTGATATAGATAGTCATATAGATCTCTCCACCAAGCAATTCTCTAATTAGGTGCTGTCAAAGAAGAGCAGTATTTCAAAAAGAATAATTTGGGATTTGGGGAAAATTTGCATGAGGTAGCAGTTGAGGTCCCAATCCTGCAAACACTTTCTGTATATTAATAGCATTACAGTGCAATTCATGGTAGCAATTGTGTAATTAACTTTCTCTGTATAACACAAGACCCCATATATACATATACATATACAGGTACGTATATATAGTACTCAGCTGTAAGTCAACTATAAGTCATATTGAGGAAAATCATTAAAAAATACCATCAGATGGACTCCTCTCTTAGTGTGGAAATTTCCAGTAGCATTTTGTTGGGGTTGGGCATGATATTTTTGTTGTATTTTTTGGCTGGTCATCCTTTTGCTATCTGAGGTAGCAAACGATAATCCAGCATATCTGCTGACAGAGACATTTAAACGTCTGTTTATGAGCCTCCGTGATGTTTTCCATTTCAGAATTTTAATTGATGTTCTCTCCTCCAGGCAATTATCTCTGCAAAACTCGCCACAGCTTCAGCCTTAAGTTCACAAACTGCTCCTAGGAATGGACGTGTTTCTCCACCTGGGTGACCTCTGCAAGAAGCAACAAAGGAATGGCAAAACTCCTTCTTCCAGTCCCTGAGATGCAGTTTCTTTCCTCCAGCGTTTCTCTGCTCCTCAGCATCAGGTCTTTTCTCATTGTAGAGCATGCTTTAATGCCAGGTGGATGTGCCTAGACCTCGTGCAGCTCCTTGGCTGGAGTGGTCTGCTTTAATTTCCTCACTCAACAGGAAGAGACGTCTGGCTGTAGAATGGGGGGAGAAAAGTACAACCAACCACTTTTTGGAACATCAAGGAAGGATGTGATTTCAGCAGTTTGCATTTCATCCCCAAACTAGCTATTTTGGCCCCAGGTATAATCTTCACTGGCACTATCATGCTTATGTTGATGTAAACCCAAACCACAATGCATTTGGAGAGGGGGCTATTTTCCACCCCCAAAATGAGCAGTGGAAGTGCAGCTTGCTGGATGACAGAAGGGAGGTAGGAGCACCTGAGCCCAAGATTCAAGATCAGAGAGTATCTGGCTCTATGTAGTGGGTAGGATATAATTTGATCTGTACAATCGATTCACTGTAACATAGCATGGATTGCAATTTTTCCATCTACAAAAGCAAGATTTAATACTGCTAGGTCCTGGTATGCCTGAGCATTTCAAAACACATGTTAAAGGTCCATAAGAGTTAAGCAGATGCCCACCTAAGAGTACGGGTATTTTCCACAAAGCTCAAGGTCTTTCATTTGTGGAATAGTACAGGTATGCTGATGGCAAACTTTGATTATGCCTAATCCTCTTTTGTCTGCAGGGGAATAAATCAGGAGGAACATGAAGCAAACAGCAAAGGAATGTCTTTTTTTTTTTTTTTTTTCCTGAGGAACGTTGTGCTGTATATTCCTTACCCCAGCAAAGTCAGGGATAAGCAGATTTTACCTTGGTTTGCATCTTCACCCGGAAAGCTGTGGATAAACTGCCAGGTCTCACTGCCCCTGATGCGAAGAAGGAAAAATGTCTCTTCCTTGTATTAGATTTTCTAATATTGCTTGTCTGACAAAAGTTATTTTGTCCTGGCTTCGTTCCAGTGAGATGAAGCTTGGGTTCATTACGAACTCTTTTCCTGTGTCCCTTATTCTTTGGCAGTGATATTAACAGATACAAAATACTGTGGTTTGGATTTAAAAATAACCTTCTGTTTTCATCCACCTTTCATGCTTGAAAGGAAATTTGTAAATTGTCAAGTTGACTTAATTTTTCCTCTGGACTTGCACCTATTTGCTGTAATAAGAATTTCCCCCTTGGGTTTCACTCATCTCCAGTGTGTGGCAGGAAAAAGGGATTAGGATTGTATTTGTCTTCTTTCTGAAGCCAATACCCTTTCAGCAAGTCTGCTATCAGTTCTGGCTGCCAAAACAGCATCTTAATGCCTTACCTGAGGGTCAAGTATTTTATATTAAGTTAACTTTTTCCTCTGCTGACTTTCAGTATTCTATTTACTTTGGAATCCTCACTCCTTATGGAGCTTACTATTGTTTTATGTGCACTCAAACCTGTATTATGCTTTTTGGTTCCTCCTGCTAACCTGGCAAAGAAATGGGGAAGGAGTCTTGGGTCTTCTTCTTCCTCCAGTAATGGCCCATTTTAATGAGTTTATCCTCTGATTTGGAGAGACTCTTAACCCTTTGGCACCAAGAGATGGGATTTCTTGACACTAAGTGCTCTCCAAATGCATTTTTGTCAGAGCTACGGACCATTGGTACCTGGGGGGATTTACACGGTACTTAGCAGACCCATTTATTTACAATACAAAATAATGTTTTGTTTACAGCATCCTCCTCACAGGGCATTAATCATAAGACACCTCATTCCAGCTGCAAATTGTCAATAATGCAGGTTTTTTTCTTCTCATTTTTTTGTCACGGTATAGAAGATCTCTTATGTCTTGTGTTAAGAAGAAGGATGTGCCTCTGTGAAGTTCTATGTGGAGTTTTTTCCAAGGTGACTTGCAGTTTTGGGAGGTTTATAAGTTCTAGCTCACAGACGGCTAGGTGTACATAAACTGGATGGGCACAGTTACCCATCCCTGATGATGTAGTACTGTCACAGGCTGTCAATGAAATATCTGTCACAGTAATTTAGAACTTGACCATCAAAAGGGCAAAAATTTCTATCAGCAAACTACTGACATCTTTTGTTTTACCTGAAAAATTAACTATAAACTATTACTTACTATAGCAATTATCTATTTTGCTAAAGGATATAAAATAAAGTTGAGCAGTCGTGATTTCTTCCAGGGGAAGGCTGAGTTTTACACTCCTGGCCAGTCAGTTGAAACATTTTCCTGGTATATAGCATCACTTCATCTACTCATCTAAAATGTATCAATACGTTAGATAGATAGGTCAATGTATTTTAATACTTTCTGTCTATAATTTTGTCAATGGATTAAATAGAATTTTCCAAGTGTTGCACAAGAGATACTAGTTTTTTTTTTTTTTTTTTTTTTTTGTTTTTTTTTTTTGAAGGTCAATGAACCAATACAAGGAAAATCCATGTAATTTTACCTAAGGAATTACAGTCTGAGTAGTACCCAGTGGGGCTATTCAGGTACCTAAATGTAGGTATCATTTTATACTGTCTTTGGCACTGAATCGTCCACATATGTGACACTACCAGATTGAACTGGGCACCTGGACCTCTCACTGGGAGCCTTCACCTATTTTATTTTCACCTCAGCAGTACGTGTACTATGGACTTCTCTATACTTAGATCCTTATTTGGCTTTTTCTCCCAACACATAATCAAGTTGGCATGTGGGCATATAGGAAAACAGGCTTTAAAAAACAGCCAACAAACAACCAAACTCATCCATCCTTCTTTTACAACAAGAAAATAAATGAACTTGTTACTGGATATGGGAATTTTCCAGTAAATCTACTCAAGGAAGAAAATACTTTATTTTCATTCAAATTTCTGGCTTTCCAAATCAGATTAATTTTTTGTTTATTTGAGATTTTTGTCATGGAAATTTTATTTAAAGTGTTCAGCTGTCATTTCATTTTCCTAATTTTATTTCTCCTTTCCCCTAGGGAAAAATGGGACAGTGGGAGGATGAAAGATAGAAAGAAGGATATAAAAAATGGTGGAGGAAGGGAAAGTCCACTTAAAAAAGGGAAAATTTTGAGGAGAAACAAATCATGATGGGGCAAAATAGTTTTCTCCAAAGCCATTCCCTAGTTTTGAAAAGGAGGCAGTTTTATTAAAAGCATCTTTTGTTTGAAAAGTGCTATCATATTTTACTTTTCTTTCGCTGTTGGTTTCAGCTACATCTCAAGACCTTCCCCTTGTATTACCCGTTGATGCAGTCCTGCTGTACTGCCGAAGCAAGCTGGGCTTGGGTAGACACCGACTACTCTTGTTCGTCTTATCTTGTCTTCTGTGGTTTTATTAAGTTGGTCCTTATAGAGCCCCAAGTCTTGCAGACTGCTCTTTACTGCAGGAGGATCAGTGAATTGGGCTGACGGTGTACCAAAGTGTCTAAACTGTAGCATGCGGTACTGAAAAATAACAAAAATAGTGATTATCATTGCCCAAACCAGTAGTGCTTTTAAGTGATAGGCTGAGATCTCTGACTTTGGAGAACTTTTTCGCCTGGGTTTAGCAGCTATTCCTTGTGGGTTTGGAAAGACCGATATCTTTCAGTTTTGGGGCTTGCAGCTTTATGCAACATCTCCAAGCAGGATCAATCCCTGCGTGTCAGCATTTCCACAACCTGACAGTAATCAATGTACATTTTAATTGGATCAGATAGTCGTCTTTTTTTTCAATTTATGAGTGACAATTTCTCTTTCTACGAGATCGAGTTTTACATTCACCTGTTCGGGAAGCACGATATCTGCTACCCGGCATGTCATACAGCATCAGGATTGTCTACTGTCTTGCGTGAGGTTATTATGACAGGTTCCTGTGTTTTTGTGGCCTGGCTCCATGAAGCATGTCACATTTGATGAATGTCTGACAAACGTGAGTTGCTATTTGTAGGCTTGATTTACATGGGAAGGAAGTTTTGCTGGGAGAGCTGTTCCCCCTGGATGTGATCTGATTCCAACCCTTTCAGTTCAGGACAGTCAGTCTGCAACCCTGACTGAATGACGGGTCGATATCCAATAACTCATGATCAAAAGCTGAAGTCTTCTTAGTCAGCAGAGCCTGGGTTTCCTTCAGGGGATGAGAACACTGTGCAACCACTCTGACAGAGATGCTATTTCCATTTGCCTTTAATCTGAGGACACTACAGGCAAAACTAACTTGGCATGAAACATTTCTTACATTAATTACCACAGCAAGATAAAAAAATAGTAGAATATATATTTTGGTGCCCAGCCCGGTAAGATCAAACCTGATTCATTTTAGGTCAAAGCTATGCAATTAGGGTTGGGTTTTCTTTAGGTTGTGTGTTTTCTATTTAATCGAGCTATACTATCTGCAAGTTAACTTTTTTCCTCCAACTATGGGCAGGAGTATTAACAAGACATCACAGAGTTTTTATTTTTTCGTGACTAGATTGCTAAGTGTCACATTCTTTTAACGCAGTGACTTGGGGAGAAATGACAAATGGATCTAATCTATCGCCATTCACCATGGTGTCCAGGTACAGAGCATGAGAATTTATGATGGTCAAAAGATTTCGCCATAAAAAACTCTGCTGTCTTCTGCCTAGTTGAGCCAGCACTGGAGATTTCTTTGTCTTCCCTGTTGGCATGAGTCAGGTGTCAGCCCTGACTTCAGCTTTGCTTTGGGGACAGGATCTTTCAAAGGTGTATGACGCGCAGAGTAGCTTTGCATTTGGCCAACATCTTCCTGAACTGTTCAGACCATATTAATCTTAAATTGCAGATTTGCCTTCTCCTTTCACGGTTTATTTATTTCACAGAAGGCATCTTCTATTGTTTAATGATCAAGAGATTTTTCAGGCATATCATTTGCAGTATTCAGCATCATTTATAGAAATTTGTCATTTCTCTGATACTGCTTTGTTACGCTCATCTTGGAGAATTAGTCCACGTGTCTGCCGGTTGAGGATAGGAGAAAAGGATTTTGCAGAACTTTTGTCCTTCTGAGTCCTGGGCCCTACAAGGAGAAATAGCGCCATGCAGAACTTACATGTGGCAACATGGTGATGAGGCAAAAAGCCTTGAGAGTCTGAAAGCAAAAGGCAGACAGCACTAGCCAGAGCTAAACACAATGTGGGGAAATATTTAATGACCGGTATTTCTGCTAACTCGGAGGAAAGTGCCAAATCACATCCTTAGTTAGCCAAACACTGAACCTACAATTTAAATGTCCCTCTTGACCAAAGCCGTTCCCTCTTTTTAACAGATGGAAAGGGACTCCATTAACAGTAACATTTTTGATCACCAACTTTCCGGGGTACGTTTGGGATAAAGGGAGTTCTTCCATGAGAAGGAGAGCTCATTTTGTTTGTACCTGTAAACAGACCATGGTCTGACATTGTTGAACAGCTAATGCCAAAAAACATCTAGCTTTGCACCTCATCCTTTACATTTCTTCCTGTTTTTAACTGTTACTCATTTTTACAGCACCTCAGGTGTGTAAGGTTTTCTGAGCTATCATAAAAGCCAAGCGGTCCCAGTCCATTAGTGACGCGTAAAAGCTGTTTGCAGTTTTATGTCTGCTAGTTTAATCGACTTTTCTGCAGACTACCACATGGTGTTCCTTCCATTATATCACACTGAGGTATAGCAAGAGAGCATTCAGCGTCAATAGGATCAAAGCACAATGAGCAAGAGCCATATGAAAACTGAAGAGCTGCTATATGAAAAGTATTTCCCTTTTAAGCTGGTTTTAAGAAGTTTAAGACCCTCTCCTGCCTCTTGTTGTTAAAGGTAGATCTGAGTGGGACACTGCAGTCTTACATAAAAATCAGAAAACCTCCCAAAGAACAACAGGTATCATATTAGAAAGAAACCTACAGTTTGCTCCATAGCCATTCTGGCAGCAAAAAAAATGCTACTGGATAACTAAAAGAGATGTGTTATATCCAAAGCCAATGATAGAAAATAAGGCCACTGACGACATTGTCGAAAATCAGAGCCATCTCCCTGGCTGAGAAGAGTGGAGTCAACAGACAACTCTCAAATGGGGAGAGGAGGAGGACGTGCAGCTTCATGACTGCGGCACATGACTGTAGGTCCTGCAGTTGTCTTTTGCTTAGAGAAAACTGAAGTCAATCCTGTCAATAAAAAGGATTATATCGTCAGTCTTAGAGACCCTAATGTGTCTGAGAAGTCCCAGAGATCATATCTGGGTCTGTAGCGTTATATGGTCCCCCTATAATTAGAGGGGTCCAAGATACCCACTAAATAAGGAAAAAAAAATAATTATATTCTTATAGTACTTATAAAGATCTTTAAGAAACTACTTAACAATCAGGAAGACAATCTTCAAATAATTTTAGATAGTTCTCTGAAAATATCAGCTCAATGCTGAGCAGTGGTTGAAATAGTTAATAGCATGCTAGTAATGAATAGGAAAGGCAATGGTAACTGAATGGAAAAATCCTGTGCTTGCAGGATGTTAATAGATCTCCCTGATAAGTTCTGGGCAGGAGAGGAAATTGTAGGCTACAAGTCTAAAATGCTGCATGCTGTTATGCTGTTTTACTTAATGCACTTAGCGGAGAGCACACCCTACCATGCTAATTCAGCAGCACAGTCTTGGGAGTAAAAATTTGCCTGATCAAACTCAGTTCAATGACAGCCTCGGACATAAAGGCTGCCTATAATTATCAGCAAAGTAGTAAAAAAAAAAAAAAAAATCAGGAGAGAGGTATTATTTGGATCAGGTCTTGCATAACTGAATTAGCAGAATGGGAGTCAGCTGTGGAAAATGTAAGATGAATATTTTGCATTTCAGCACTGCTAAAACAAGCAGAGTAGGCATCTGAAAGAGAAATATTAAGAATTATGCCTTGATACAGAGATGATGAAGATTATTCCTCTCATATAGGTAGATGGTAGGAGCTCTGAGTCTGGTTCTCAATCTGTTATGACAGTTTGCATCACTGTTGCTCCATTTACTCCAGATTTACGCTTCAGTTAGCCAAGACAAGCATGAGGATTCCCAAAGTCCTATCTGTGTTACTAAATGTTCTCAGCGTTTCTGCATTCACCCATGTGTGTCTGGTGCATATCCTGTGGTTCTGTGGGCTGAGATGCTTTAGTGTTATTTCCCATTGAGTTGTTTCATTATTTATCTGTCCCTGGAGGAGGATTTGTGGAAATGGCATTGGAGAACTGTCAGCACCTGTATGTTCTTGTTTGCATCCTCTTGGCAAAGTGAGTTCCAGATCAAGCAAAGCACAGTTCAGCCTTGAATTCATATCCCAGGTAAGCATATTTACAAAGAGCAAAGACTACACTTTTCAGGGTTTTACACTCATTTGGGGGGTGGGAGGGAGAAAAGCAGAGTGTAGGCTGCAGGTTCATTTTTGTTTAAGAGCATTTTTGTTTAAGCGCAAAACTATGATGTAGCCTTCCCTGAGGAAAATCAGCAGATGACACATATGTTTCCTGTGAACATCTCTGCAGTAAGGATAAAGCAAATGGATTTTCCTTCTGGTTCATTTTGTTTTGCACCTCATTCTGAATTCTGAAAGTCCAGAAGAAACCTCAGGAACTTCAATACTGTATAATTAGTCTGGACAAAGGGTAGGAGAATCTCATCTAGTGATACATACTGAAATAGAAAGGCTAGGTGAACAAGTCCGTTTCATATTTCACCTTGTGGCAAGAACACTTAGTACAACCTGAGAGATTTGTGATTCATTTTTCATTCTCCCCTTGACCTATCCTATAACTTTGGCCAGGTGCCTCCGTGGACATTTTGTTTCTCATCTCTCATCTCACTTGCCTGTTTAGAGCTTCAGGGATGCTCTGACTCATGGCATGTACAGCTCTAATCACAATGTCTATGCTGGAGTTTGGGAAACCAGTCTGTCATATCTCTCAACACCAAACTCCCTTAATATCCTCACCACATAGGATATATCTCTCGAGCTGAAAACTGATGAAACAAGTAAAGCAACAGACATTTTGCATGTGCTGCAATTTTGGCATTTATCAGGAAATTTACTTGGTAATGAGGGTGAACAAAGACTGACCTTCATAACTGTTATGAAGCAAAACAAAAATTGGAAATTTCCTCCTGACTACTGTCGGAACCTAAATATTACTTAAACTCCAGGTATGTAGGAAATGGCTTATTAGTTTATGTATTTCTAGGGGAATATATCATATTTATAATCTCCTAAGGTTTTGTAACCATCCACATGTAGTATTAAAAAGAGAGAAAGCAGCGAAGTTGAAAGATAAACATGCTGCAATATGGCATGACCTCCCTGAGCCAGTGGCAGTGTCAGAGTTAAGCTGAGTGATTTTCAGATGGAGATGGCCAGCCTCTGAAGACAGCCAGAGAGACATTTCAGAGGAGACTCTCTCTGGAAAATAAGCTAACTCTGATGGACAACATGTCTTCCACATGTGGAAGCGATGCCTAGTGATTTGGGGGCAGAGGGTGCGAGAGATTTGGATTCTGTTTCTGTACTGGTGACCCCAAGTAAGCAGCTGAGCCTCTCTAGGCCTGTGTGTCCAGGAAGCTTTGTAAAAAATACTGTTAATAAAGCAAAAGCAGGAGACAAAATGTCACGCAGACTGTAAGCACACAGGGAAAGACTGAGACAGCTAACTTGGGCATCTCAGTATCTGAAAAAAATAGATGCCTGCCAGCAGCAGTGCAATCCAGGGTGGAATTCAGCTCTGCATTCAGACCCCTGGATGTAACTATTTCCATATGTGCTGTGGGTCTACATGTCTGCTGGAGTCACTACAGTACAGTCAATGGAGTCTTAAGAGGTGTTCTTTGAACTAGTTGATAGCATTGGTGGTGAGCTACTGCTAGGCAAATGCCAGTGTCCACTTTAGGGGGGGGTTCAGTAGTGCTCCATATGCTACTGACTGAATCACTGCTGAATACAATGGAAGCTCGGGCTGCTAAGCTCAGCTATAGGTGTTTCCAGCTAGACACCAAGCCTGAAAGCCTAAATCTGGCCTGACGTGTGTCACAGATCGTAGTAGCTGCTCAGTGACTAGAAGGAGATGGTTAGCTCTGAGCTGTGATCCAGAAGTCGGCTAGGTGGCGATCACCAAGAGCTAGGCAGGAGGAAAACCGAGATGCAGAGTGTGTCTCCGAGGTTTCATCCTGCCGGCCCTGGGTTTGCGAGTTGCCCCACTTCACTCAGGTTGTCCCACTTGGCAGGGAGTTGAGGGTGACTTACCACCTTCAGCTGGTGACAAGCTCTCCCAAGAGACAAACGTACTTTCTAGGCAGTGGAAGACCCCAAACTCCATCAGTGAATCCCTGGCTTGAGAGAAGCTGGTGATGATACACACTTTTGCTTTCTGTGGGACAACCTCTCCACCCGATGAATTAACTTAATGGCAATACTAACAGCAGTCAGTCGGTTGGTGTTAGGAGCCTGATCTATCCAGTGTTGCTGTCAGCATGTTACATGTAACGTAATCTATCTTGGCTCAGAACGATCAATACATTGCTCCCGAATTTGCTTAAAACTGTTGGAGTTGAACCAGTCGTAGCAAGAGTGGAAAACATTTGCAAAACTTCCCCTTAAGGTATACAAACTTAAGATACTCTCCCCCCTCCTCCCCTTCATGGAAAGCAATCAAGATAATGGCTAGATTCCTGTCTCACAGGTGTTTAATGAGGTTAATGGCCCCTTTATAACCAGTTTCAGATTTTTGAATGGAAAATGTTACTGCAGACCTAGGCATTGCATTATTATTCTTTCTTTTCCTTTTCGAAAGGGGAATGTACCCTTCAGAGTGTTCTGTTTAGCAACTGCATTGTTATGGTTGTTGGTGTATAAAATTGGTGCTTGGTGTGTATAATTTATAGCCTCTAAAAATGATAAATAGCCTGAGAAAGAGGAGGGATTTGTGTGTTCAAGTCCTAGGAGTTTCAAGAGGAAAGAATTTGTTTGGGAAATTGTCTTAACTTCCCACAAACTATTATTTAACCTGCTTCTTAGCAGTGATGTTTATACTTACACTGATGGAATTGAATTTTGAAGGCATCCTAGCTCTGATCTGGCTGGTGGAGTCTGTCCAGGCCTGCTGCAGTCAGTAGGAATGGAGGATCTTGAACATCTTCCAGAAGTCTAAAACTCTATGGGTTCAGATGTCATAGGCATTACTGGTATCGCCAAGATCTTTTTTGATAGGGATAAACTAGAAATGAATATAATTAGACTGGAAAAAGTGATAAGGATTGTGTCTATTAGTGGAATATGTCTCTGGAATTTGTCTCCTGTTGGTGTCAACTAGACTCAACAAGGCTTTAAAAAGCATTCAGTACATTTATATGTGGGACTAAATTATAAGCTTTCCTGAGAAAACAGGGAACGGCACTGAATTCTTTCCAGGGTAGATTTCTGATCTGATTCATCTACGTTGGATACTGGCCCTTACACTCATGTTTAATGGGCTGGCTGTTTTGTGTTGTACTTAATAAAAACCTAGAGCTGCCTGAGTAATTATTAGCACATAATATATTTGGTGATTGTTGAGAAACAGTGTCAAAAATGGATTAAGTCATGAATCAGATTAACTTTACTAGGTTCTCTAAGAAGTATTCCAGACCAAAGAGGAGGAAGGCAGACAAGGCAAGGCAAGGCAAGGATTTAACTAGAAACTGTCATCAGTACCAAGTAAACATGCCATGGGTTTTGTTTCTTCTATTTTGGAAATGTCTTCAAGTTCCTGTGCACTTTCATTGTTATTACTGTAACTAAAACATTATCTTAAGATTCTAGATTTCATTGATATTGATCTCATAAAATGCTGAGCGTGTCTATAATGTTAATGGAAGTTGAGACTATTCAGCATCTCACAAGTTCAGGCCCAAAACGGTTGCATTTGGTTATATAAAATGCATCAACCTCCTAACCTCATTTTACAAAAGTTTCACATTGTTACGGAATCAGCTTAAATGATTCTGTCTTAATGGAGCTCTTGAGTAGTGGTTACCAGAAGCTCTTTCACAGGTCAGCAAAACGCTATTATGTTGATGGCTCCTGCTGACAGTGACTAGCAAGAAACAAGTCTTCATAGAAGATAAAATGCATATTTGACTGGAGGAAGTAGAAATGTTATTCTGTATTTCGGCTTGCTCAGACCTACACTGCAACATTTAACCTCATGGTAACTCTGTTTTTCCCTCTATAAAAGCATGAAGTATTCACACAAAAAGCACTTGTTTTGTCATGAAAATGGGATGAATGTATGAATCCAAAAGAAGCTTTCTAAACTTGCTAGCATTATTATTTGCAGAACTCAGACAATTCCGATTATGAGAAAAAAGTGTAAGGGCAGCGGCATCAGCTTGTCAGCTGCAATTGGTATAAAAAGAGCTTCCTACATGATCCTGTTAGACCTTGTACATCCAAATCATGTATCAAACCAACTACTGGTGTCAAAGCCTGTTAGGAATTTTTTGGTATAAAGTTCTGCTTCATCCAAAGTAAGACTTTTGCAGGAACCTAACCAGGTTTATGTGACTGGTGGATCAAGGGAGGAGAATGAGCACGTGTCCCTAGTCTGTGAGGCCCATGGGTAGAAGGGGATTGCATGATGTACCTCATCTAAGAGATGTACAAGTGCTGATGAAGGTGGGGCATGTTCCTCCACAAGACTTTACAGGTCCACAGAGTAACTACTTTCCATCTCAGAGACACCTCAGGGCATAAACAACTTCCAGCACCCTTTCAAAATGGCCACCTGCATCTCAACAGCCAAAGTCCATGAAAACTATTTTGTTACTTCAGCATTTGGTAGGGTCCAAAGAAGACTGAAGGTCCGTTAACGGTGGCATAGATCAATTCAGCCTTGCAGGCAGCAATTTAAATAAATCAAACTCATACAATGCCAAATGAAAGCAAAGGTGGGTAATGGATCATGAAGGTTTAGTCGGCTGGTCAGGAGCAAAACCCAGCCCTCAGCTTGCAGAGCAATGTTACGAACTCCAGACAGAGGTAACCCAGGGAAAAGGATCCTACGGTCAGCTCCGTAGAAGCATTTAGGTGCCAAATGTCATTTGAAGCCCACAGAAGTCAGTAGTCAAGGAGATGCCTGGCCCAGAGGCATCTGTCTGCATGTCTTGGAAGGTTTAGCTTTCCAAGTTCACTCCAGTTTCTTTCCTCTGGGTGCTTTAAATCATTTGAGACAATCTTGGGAGTTTAAGAGATCTGCATCACAGTGTCAGAAATGGTCCAGGATTTATGGGGACCTGTCGTTCTCTGAGATGGCAGTGAGAGGCCTGGTGCATGGCCTGGGGCATTTCAAATGGACTCAGATTTCTACACGTGAGCAAATTAGTTAAGAAAGAGTGCCCTTGCTTTGCTCTCTTCTCTACCATTAATAAAGTACGAGTGGGTTTTCTTGCTTTAACATGAACAGTATTTCAAATATCACTCTCTCTTCTCTCCCTCCTTCTTTTTTTTTTTTTTTAAATTTTATTTTAAATCTATGTCCTGGAGGTTTAAAAGGTAAAATGGAGCTTTCCTGTTCAATTGCTTGGGTTCAATATTTGCTTGCAAACACAGGGTGTGATTCTTTTCTCTCTGGCCACAGGCTCACTCACGACAGCGTACAAGCTCTAACTTAGCTGTTCATATTGTTGTCTACATATATATATAAAAGGAAAAAAAAGCTGCCTTCCTGTTTCTGGTCTTGTTTCCGTTCATTACTTGGTCTCTTCTCCCTTAATAGGAATCACTAAACAACAGTAACTCATTTGTTCTTAAACTTTAGGTGACCATGAGCAGAGTAATAAAAGGGAACTTTTATAAAATGACTGTATTCAGGAACCTGCAGGGGAGAAGGAATTAACACTCGTATGCCACTGACCCATTTATATTAATGGTTGTATGTAGGTAACATCAAAAAATCAACAAAGGCTCAGGAAACAAAAAGGGGTAAAAAACCAATTTGTTCCTCATTAAGGTGCTAGAAAAGTCCAAGATAAACCTGTTTAAAATTGATCTGATAAGCTGGGGAGCTCTGATTCACTGATGTGTTTTTCTCTGCTAATGGTCCTTTGCTAATATTTATCCATTGCTTTGAGTACTATTAATCTCCTAAGTTGAGAAACTCTACAAATGCAATTTCTAGAGCATTTAACCTTTCATGTTTGTTGCCTCCAGAGTTGGGGTTGACTTGGATACCAAGCACTACATTTTACTTAGTTTCTGTGAGTTCTAAATTGCTAAAATAATGGCGCAACAAAGACTATTTAAAACTAGCTTTTCTTCTTTTTTTTGTCCTCCACAAAAATATGATATTTTTCTAAAGTGTAATGAAGTTGAATTCACTTTTGCTTTTCCACTTGCTCACTTCTGTCTGTTACTGAAGCTCCTTCAATTGCCATGTGCTTGCAAGTGTCATTTTTTTCCTCCATAATTTGACATCAGAAATGGCCACAGAGGTAACAGCTCAGCAGCATGAATGTCTTTCTAATGATGTCTTGGAGAAAAAAGGGGGGAAAAAAAGTATCTCAGTACAAGCCTAATATTTCTAATATCTGGTAATAAATCTTGATTTAAAAAAAAATGAAAAATTTCCATAAACTTCCTCATATATGCAGTCACTCAAGTTTATCTTTTCACATCAGAGATTTTAATGCTTCTCTTTTTCTCTTTTTCTTTTTCTTTTCTTTTTTTTTTTTTTTTTTTTTTTTTTTTCCCTACCCTATTCTGGCCATGACAACTAAAGGCTTTTGAAAAAATGGCCTGGGCTCTGAACAAAGCCTGTTGTTGCAGGTAATTGTTGAAATATCAAGGGTATTCTGTCCTCCATTACTTAAGCTTTCATTTGTGGCTTTCATGGTTTTGAGGAATGTTTATGGCTGACAATCCTTTCTTTACGGCTCTATCCTTCAAGCTCTGGCTGATACCGCTGAGAATGACCGCATGAGTGACTGATAAAATGTCAAGATGCCATTGTTTCCAGGAGAGTGTTTGGGAGCAATAAGATCCGTTTCAATTTATCTCATCCACCTGACTTTAAGGCTCCAGGTTTTACTTCTTGGACTGCTACAAGGGAAAACAAAACAAACCTCCCCCCCCGCAACAAACAAAAAACTTACCGCTCCAATCTAATATTATGCAGATGGGTTATAATGGCAGCAGTGCTGTGACGTTTGAGCCATATTTCACAAAGCACGTCGGTACAATATTTTGGACTTAATTAATAATCTCTGTGAAAGCCGGTTTATGGATCGTAATAACCATATTTTAAAACTTGTGAAACACTGCGACAAAAATGCAATTCGCAAGGCAGATGGTGAAGTGGGGTCTGCAGAGCAACAGAACGGAGAGCTTTACAGTGAGTTTCAGAGAGTCTTCTGCTAGGATTTAGCCCTTGCCAAAACTGTACCACTTCTCAGATGGTCATTGAGGGTCGCCAGGCTACTGATAAGTCTGGGCGAAGAGAAGGAGGCAAAACAAACTGCCAAATGAAATAAATAAAAATATGAATTAATATTTTGCATAGATGGTTTTCCAGTGCAATTACTCTAAAGCCATCGCACCAATTTTAAATTAAATAGCAATCACTTGATGTAATTCAACTGTAAACTTTCTGAAGTTGCAGTTTTCTAGAATGCGTATTGGAGTTTACGTGGGGACTAGGACAATCTGAGTTTTCTTCCTTTCTGGTACTTGTGGGAATAACTGGCACAATCATAATAATAGTAGTAAAACCCCCCACCTGTTTAATGTGATAATGCTACTTTCGCAACTTTTGGGGCTCCACTCCTACGTGTCATGAGGCAGTTCTTGATCCTTCCCCTGGGAGGGTAAGGACCAGCCCAGTTGATCCACCTCCCGTGGCTGAGGATGGTACGGGAGAGCTGTCAGGTGCTCAGATTTGCCCTTTGTTTTCACATTGAAGAGAAAACCTGCTGCTCTGACTCAGCTTTTCCAGAGACATTTCAGATACATCCTGTCCAATGTGTAAGGTACTCATATGCTACAGCGATTAATCTGAGCTACAAGAATGTAATTAACTGTCATTTAACTAACAACTGCAGTTAAACTAGCATTTAAATTTGCTGAGGCATAGATTTGATAAAAGGTCCTGAGGTGTGGCAGAACTGCTGAGGCTGACAAAAAGCTGGTCCCAGTCTGGTTTAAATTAACCAATCTGATTTTAAAACCTCAATCTGGTTTAAAAAAACCTTATTCTAGCTAGACTCCCTGGGAGGCTGTGCTTCAGACCAGCTTCTAACTCAGCCCATTTTATGAAGAGGTTTAAAAACTGGGCTGAAGTCTGGATGCTGGGCCTATTTTCCAGGAAATTTTAAAGAAGGCATGTTTTCCTGCAGCGTCTCTGCAAAAATACTCTCGGCTGCTTTTCCTTTGAAAACAGAAGGAAAATCAGAAATGGAACTGGGAAGGACAGAAGTTCCCACAATCTCTTTTTGACAAAGAATACTGAGTTTTCACAAAGCTGTTAAGCTTTTTTTATGAACGAGATGCTTTATAACAGAAGGATTGCTGGCCACCAAGCCCGAGATTAACAAGCATCAGGAGTATACTTTTAGCCATACAAATCAGCCAGGCTGATTCAGTATTGCCCTACATAGTGAAAAGGAGGTACAAAACACATCTAATCAAATTATTTACACCCACTGTGAATTCCCTGCGCCAGGTAAATGTCAGCAGCGATGGAACAGCAGGGCAATGGAAAGCCAACATTAACTGACCTATCCCATCACTTTGCTTTTACCTTTATAAAGATAATGTGAGCAGAACCGAATGTAATCTTTCAAGGGAGGGTACAAAATTGCCTTAAATATTAAAACAATTCTGCTTTTTTTCTGTTTATTTATTTATGCATACTGATATGTTCTAAGTACAACCGTGCAGGTAGGCACATCTTTTTCCCGAGTGTTGTGGTGGGAACTGATGAGAGCTTCACCACTTCAGGCAGCCCAGATGGGAACCAGGACCAGCCCAGCACAGATGTGCAGGGACAGGGACAGCAAGAATAGCTGAGCATCTGCTGACTTTGGTGACGGTGGAGGACATTTATGGCAGATGTGACAGAAGACTTTGACAATTAATTCTGCCGAGAGAGACTAGCTCCTTAGAGTGATAACTGCTGACCCATACTACTCCTGCTGCTGTAGCAGCTAGACCTGGTTTTCAAAGGTTCAGGAATAAAATAACATGACTTCGGCCATTTTGCTGGAGCCCCAGTGATCTGCTGCCTTACTTAATTGCCATTCACCCAGGGCTGGCCTTGTTTACAGGTAATTTGACAGATGAGATTGTGGAAGAATCATGAAGTAACTCACACCCTGCTCTACTGCCAGAGAGCATCATTCTCTTTGCCAGGTCTGAATTTCATCTGCTGTCATCACCCAGGCTGCTTAGTGTCTCTGAAGACCCTCTCAGTCTTCCTGAATCTTGACTTGCTACTGTGTTAAGTAAAACTTACTTCTGTGAGAAAGAGTAACAGTTCAGGCAAGCTCAAGCTTTCTAGCTGTAATTCTCGAAAGATTGTTTTTCCTGCGCTCAGCTTAGGCACTTCAAAATTGGTTTTATGTCACCCCATTTAGAACACTAAACCATCAGTTTCGGGGCTCGGAAGGACATATGAGGTGATCAAGTTCACTTACTAGATACCATTTTTACCTTTCAATGACATTTTGGACAGCAAGTAGAAAAACCTGTCAATATTCTTAGAGAATCTGCTCATAGATTTCTGGTCTGATTTTGCAAACTGAAGCAACTGGATACACATTCAACCAGAAGACTCCTCTGAACCAAAAATGGAGTCCTAATGGTTATTACTCATAATTGCATCAAGTAGTCTCCTCCAATACCAGGGGCTCATTTGCTTTAACAGATAGGTCAGACGAAAGCTGGTAGGGGAAGTGAAATTGGTCACAAAGCAGATTAATGACAGAAACAAGATTCCTGACTTCCATTCCTGTAATTTGGTCACTGGAGCATTACTTATCTTCCAAGACCAAAAGCCTTAGCTCATGGTAACTCCTACTTTAGTGATACAAAGTTTTCACTTGGGCTTGACCTATACTGGGGCTATTAATGAGAACAAAGGTACAGATTAATCAGTAAAATGGAGCTTCAAGCTTTCTAAGGATCATCTGTTGCTGCTGCTGGGTTTGATTCTGCCATGTATGTCCATGCAAGCCATCCTGGTTGGTTAGGGTGGCAGAATCAGGTCCAGGAACATTTAGCCTTATGCTGGACAATAATAACTTACTTCCTGGGCATGTTTCATCTCTCTAACCAGATGCACTTTAAAACAGAGCAGTCCCTTATACTACAAAAAAGGGTTTTTTTCCCTTATGTGAATAAAAAAAAAAAAATAATAATTGAAAACCACTTACCTGGTCAACATTATTTCATAGGGTGCTGAAGTATAAATCAGACACAGTGCGACCTTCATAGAGATTTCAGATTTATTTACAGTGGTTTGCAGTGATCGCTTTATCTACAAGGAGCTCAGTTTCCCCTTGGTGACTCATAAGTAATGTGGTCCACGCAAACCCGTGTAAATAGATCCAATATTTCAAGGAAGGTCATGCTATATACTCTCTTTGTTTCTCAAGAATAGATGATGGCTTACTGCAGGGCTGATACGACATTCATCTTCATGAGTGAGGAGGTTGATTGTGTGGCCCAAAGGGCAGTAGTCATGGCTGGTGGGCACCCAACAGGAATGAAACACACCCCATAAAACTCTCTCTATTTTTGTGTCTACGTGATGAAAGCTCCTTACTCTCCAGATAGTCTGCAGAATATACTTAATGGTAAAGAACAGTTTGCTTTCAACATGAGCAAGAGAAAGGAGATAAATCCTTATACTTCCAGGCTTGGGAAGACCTCAAGCTGCTGTGGGAAAGGAAGAAAGTTCCCTTATGAGAGAAACTTCTTGAACCTTCTTCTGATGCCTCCTTGGTTCCTGCCAGACGGCATACTGAATCAGATCGACCGTTGGCTTCATGCAGTCCAGCAGAGCCTGTATCCCCTCTCTTCTGCAGACAAATTCAGATCTACAGGTGGGGTATATCACCTGGAAAAGTCCAAATCCACAGAAATGGATAAAGTGCTACGCTCTTGGGCTTTTATTTTCAGTTTCATATGAATTATTGTGATTTTTATTTTTTTTTTAAGTACTACATTCTCAAATAGTATGACATCACAAGACACGTAGCTTACCGTAACACATCAACAATGTGCTGAAGAGTTTCCAGTTCAGTGTCACAACAGCCACTGGTTAAGAATGTGGCCCAGACTGTGTCCTCAGAAGGAGCATCTTCTAATACAGTGATGAGCGTAAGCAACCGCTATCTTCCTCTGCTGTGTTTTTGAATGGACATGACAGTGTCAGACTCCTTGGCGCCGGAGATGTCCAGGTATGTACAGCACATGTCTCCTGCACCTTGAAACAGCACGTAACTGGCAGCGTTGGATGGTTTGTAATTGCCCCGCCAGGGCAATTTTTCTCTCACAGGGAGTCATCTGAATAGCCCGAGCCCTCATATGAAAAATGAATCCAAATCAGTTAAAAGGTATACCTACACAGTGTAATGATTTTCTCCAAGATATCTAGATGGTATCATATTTCATCATCTGCATGATATATTTATCCAAGCATTTCCATCAGTAATCCAAACGTTCTGTGTTGTGTTATCTCTTAATTTTATTTTCTATATAAAATAATGGGAGTATTTTTTCTTGAAGTAGCAGTTTAGGACTCTGGAAATCAGTATTAAAGTCTTTGTTTTGCAACAGATTTTCCAGGTGAACTTTGTGGAATTCTTCAAATTAGCTGGAGACAGCACTTCCAGGGGGTTGGTACAGCTGATTTCCCTGTGCCTCAGTTTCTTATTTAAAAAAAAAGGGATAATGTTATTTCCTTTCCCTTATTTCCAATCCTATTTAAATCTTAGTGTTGCCTATTAGACCTCATCTGTGCTGATCCTAGTATAAGTGAAGCTAGTAATAAAAATACCTTCTACCCAAAAGAGAGATTTTGGAAATAAGCAGTGGTATACAATAACAAGAATATAAATCTCCATCATGTTAACAATTTAATCGCTATAAATAAAAGATTATCACCATGTTCTCAGGCCTTTCCTGGAATACTTTTAGGACTACATCTGTGAAAGAAATAAGATGCATAATACCATTGGTCCAATGTATTTTAATCAATCCTTGCTCTGTGTGTTTTCCAATCACTGACTGCAGCACAGACTCCTAGTGTATGAATTTTTTTGTCACTTGGTCCATGTTTATTTTTAAGAGAGATGGGGGGGGGGGGGGGCGGGGGGAAGAAACACCTCACAAGGCAATAATTCCATTGTTCAGGAACCTCAGCCAGGTCTGACAGCTGGTGAAGAGAAAGGTCAGCTCCTGCTGACTTTTGCAGGGGGTGGGAGAGAGGCATGGAGAACATGAAGAGCAGAAGGTGAACGAGGTGCCCCCAGCGACAAAATAGATGACTTTAGGGTGAGGGAACATAGAGAGATTATTAAAAAAAAAAAAAAAAATCCACAAAAAAACCAAGACTGCTGTTCAGGAGTAACCTGAGTGACCTCAGAAATGTCAACAAGTAGGAGAGAAGTGGCCAAAGTAGGCAGGTAGTCTTTAGAGGATTTCTCAAGATACAGAGTATGGTATGCAGGACTATGATAGGTCTGTTAGGTGGTGAGGCTGTTGGGACTGACCTTGCACACATGACATCTGCTGGGAACTCTGCTTTAATTTCAGCAGGGAAGTTGTGTCTTATTTGGATTCTCTCGCAAAGTAAATGGAGCCCTATGAATCCTGCAAAATGTTTTCTGTGACTAGTCCTTCAGAAGTTGAGTGACTACTCTGCAGCACCACTTGGCACCCCATGGAGCTTGTTGTCTGCAAAAACCATGAAAAATTGAATTTCACAGGCACAAACATTTGTAGCTTTTTTTTCAAAGTGGGTGTGTGACTTTTCTAGTTGACAGGTTTATAGACAAAGCATCATCTATGGGAAGGTTTTTGCAAATGGCCTGTCACGCAGTTTCTGAAGTGTCTGGTCCTGGCTACTCTTAAAGAAGGGATGCCAGAGCAGATAGATGGCTGTCAGGTATAGCAATATGTGAGTTCGGCAGATGAGATTTTACATATAAGAGTAACTACATAAATAATGACGGTTTCCAAGCCAGTATCCATTGGCAAGACTAGTGGTCACTATGACAACGCTTTTAAAATAAACATGGGTGGCTCTCAATCTGGGACGATGGGTCATATACTAGCTCGTTACGAGTATGGAAGGTCTTGGGGACAAAGACCCTGACCGCAACTCAAAGGCCAGTGCTGGCTGGCATCCTCTTCCTCCCGCCCCTTGTGCAAGGCCCCAACCACAAAGCGCAGGCCGCAGCGGTTTCACAGCATCTTTGCCACCTTGTGATCCCGTGCTGGACCCGTCAGACCTTGCGGATCTGTGGGGTCACGGTGGTGGGCAGAGGCTGTGACAGCGTACTTCACTTGATGAGGTGTCAGGAGATGAGCTGTCAGGAGATGAGGTGCCTGTCAGGGGTGCTCTGAACCCTGGAAAGTCCCACTGAGTGCCATCCTCCTCGTGCGCTTCCAGCACTGCAAACTCTCCTTTCACCCGGTTATTCGTATGAGATGTGATCGCCCTTGCCGGAAAAAGAACAAAATTAAAAGGGCGAGAGTGTGGCTTGTTAGAACAAGCGTTGCCCTGCTACGGCTGCCGCCGATCCAACGCCTGCTGGGTCGGTGTCAGCTCCCTGTCGCTGCATGGCGATGGTTTGGGCGCAGGAGATGTATACTAGGAGATTCAGGAGCACGGGCAGGAGGCAGAGTGGGTGGACTGGTGCTCTAGCTGTCTCCTACTGAAGGACCCACCAAGCAGAGCCTTGCAATCCCTGTATGGTACCTTCTAGCTATAGTCTTTTAGTTATCAGACACTTTTGTCTGCTGTGGAGATTGGAGTTGATGACAGAGGAATATAGAGTAAGGAAAAGACAGATTTGGCCCATCCTGGGAGCTGCGACCAATGCAAACCTGTCCAACAGTCCAGAGCAGAGAAAAAATAAAATAAAAACAAAACAAAACAAAACAAAAAAACAACCTCTGCAGAAGAAAAAAGGATGCACAAGCAGAGGATAGGGACCGCTGAGGAGCAGAGCCCATACGGACATCACGGACGTGCTGAGCAGCAGATAGCTGCATGCAGGAAAGGAATATCTTGCAACACAAAGATGCTTTCCTCCCTGCCTGCGGAGCGTTCAGCAGCAGGTGGGTTAATTTAGCAATGTCGCACTCAGAGCATATCCAAATGTTCCACTGGTCGCTCTTGAGTTACTCTGTGTCTCAGGTGTACTCTTCAAGTATTTTAAAAGGGGTAATGATTTTTTTCCTGGTAGCGAGTACATCCAGGCAGATATAATTTTAATATAAAGGGGAAGTTTACTAGAATAGAATTTAAGAATATTAAAAAGGGATTTGGTTCCGAGAGAAATATTAGCAGTAAAGGCAAGGATAAGGATTTTGGAGAAATTTAATTAAAATTTAATCTTCTTTCTAATTAAATTTCCTTTTAATTAAACTTAAAATTAAATTCGCTTTGTTTAATTGGAGGAATTTAAAAAGTATTACCTTAGAGTGTCAATCATTTTTTTCTTCCACACTATAAAAAATAGTTTACTCTGGTTTGTCTAGTTTAAAAGATGAGATTTCACACTGAGTGCAAAAAAAAAAAAAAAAGTAATAAAACCATAATATTTAAATGTAAATCAATTTACTCCTCAGTTATCTTCCCTCTCCCCTTCTCCCATCCTTCTCACCTGCCATACTGTAAATGACGACAAAATGTTTTTCATCTCTTGGGAGCCTGTCTGGGTAGGCAGGGAATGCCCTAACCCTTTTGACATCTGGGCCACACACTTATTACGGGACGGAGCTCTGGGCTGTGACGGCACTTTGGTCTGCTTGATGCCATTAACCATTCTCCTGCTTTGCCGATCATAATTTCTCCCTCTTTTGCTTGTTTGGGTTTTTCTTTAGGGGGGAGGGGAGGCTTGGGGATGGGAAAAGAAACAATGGAAAAGAAGGTTCTTCTGAGCTAGTGATGCCTCGGGGTGGCTCTGCACCAGCATCACTTGGTGACAGAGAAGTCCCCTAATGCCCTGCACCTTCCAGCTGCCTCTCAAACTCCCCATCCCACCTCCCTTCCCTCCCCGGTCTCCAAAATGCCGGGGCATGCCTCATCTTACCTCAAATTCTGTTCCTCCTGCTTTCTCTGATCGCCTCTCTGCTGGTCCTCATCTCCTCCCCTCTGCTGAAAGCTGCCTGGCCAAGGCCATTAGTGACCTCCTGTCCTGAGCTAAAGGAAAAAGTGATTTTTCTGCTCTCAGATTTTGTGCTCTATCTTGCTGTCTTCATCTACTTCCTCCTCCTCTGCTTCCACTTTACTAACGTGGACGACTCTCATTGGAGATCAGTAGATACCTTTTCATGGCTGCCTGCACCTAATTCCCCTGCTTATAGATTGACACCTTGCAGGTTTCTGCAAGGTGCCCTCTTTTCACAGCCTCATCCCTCCTCTTGGCCTCGTTCAAGTTCATGGTTCCAGCCACGTGACAACTCCCACCGTCTCTGCCTTTTGCTGTTCCCCCGATATAGCCCCTCTTCCTCTCAGACCTCTCCTCATCTGCATTTCTTCTGCTCCCATTATTTTCCTCATTTGTTCTTGAACCCTTTTTTTTTTTTTTCAATTTTCCTTGCTCTCTTCTGAATCCTCGTGTTACAGGGCAGATGCCATCACTGCGGTCGAAGGCACCAATACGCAGCAAAGGTTCAGGTCATGAATCCAGTGAACCTGGGGTCATCAAACAGAGAGATTGCTCTCACCCTACTCTGTGCAACGACCTCTCAAACCGTGCAAAGGTGCAACCTCCCCATTGCTCTACAAACAAGCTCTTCGACCTCAGTAACACCTTTTTGCCTACCTCCTTAGCTTGAGAAACTCATGAAAAAATCCCTACCCACAGGAGAAGAACGACACTTTGCCTTTCATACCACCAAACCCAGCTTTTCCTCAGCATCAATGTTGCCCTGGGTATAAACTGAAGCAGCTTAAAGAAGCTGAAACCGAACCATTGGAAAAGGTGTGGTAGACAAGGAATAGAAGAGGCAGGACCAGAAACCAAAATGTCGCCAGTAAACTAATGGACGTTCCTTTTTTGCTTTGCTTTTTGTGCTTTGAATGGCTGATAACCATGGAAATATGAATCAAAGTAAGGTGAGCAGGATGTCACGGTAATCAAGATTGGAGATCGTGAAACTGGAGAGTGTCTGAGCCTGAATTTGCCAAATCAATTGATAAAAAACAGTTTTCTCCATAATAATATAATCAGTCTCCTCTCCAAATATTTCGGGTGCTGAAATTGCCTTCTGTACTTGAATTTATAATAATAAGAAATAATAAAAAGCTCGAGCAAAAGGATTAAGCAAGAATGAGCTGCATGTACGTGCTCTATGCAAATTGGTGACACCTCTGTATTCATAATTCATTGCAAGTGGTTGAAGGTAAATAGATTTTTATTTTTATTCCCTGTGAATTTCTCACATAAGCAGGAACTATCTCTTTAGAACATTTCCCCCCTCTTGTTTTATTTAAGTTGAGAAAGAAAGTAAACAAACAGATGACTGTAGCAGCTCCTGATCTCACTTTGTGTGAGATACTGAGGCTGTAAGATCCTGTTCAGATGAATCTTTTCTGCTTGGCTCTGTCTCAAAGCACAGCTGGGACTGGGGACTTGAGGACAGGGCATATAGGAGGGGAGCATCCCCCCAAGTTACATTGGTCTGAGAGATCGCGAAGGGAAATGAAGAGAGAACGGTGTTTAAGACCTCCCTCATCCTCACTGTGTTTTCTGTATTAAGACCTAATGATATCTTTAAATAATTAACTGAAACCATAAGAGCAGAGCAGACCATGAAGATATGCAGAGACATAGCTAGGGGACTGCAGTACATCCTTAGTAGGAGCGTTGTGTATAACAGGACCTGAGAGCAAGAAAGGGAAAAAAGAATTCAAATAAACATTTTTATCTTGATGACCCTTAAATGAAAGGACAAGGAAACAGTATGATCAGCTAGCAAAACATTGCGAAGATAAGAGCCCTTTGTCAGCACAGAGGGCCTGATTCTCCCTTCCTTTGTCATTTGCATCTGTGCAAGGAGAATGACAAATTGCAGCAAAGATGCTACCAAATCAGATCAGTTTAAACCAGTTGCTGGCTTTGCATGTGCTTTAATGACAGTACAAGGTGAACAGAGTTGACTCAATCCCAAAAAGCGATCAGCTGATCTGAAACCTCAGCTACAGTAGTATTAAGTATTAAAATATAATTTTTCATATTGCCAGAATGGAAACAAAAACCCAGTACTGCAATATAATGATAAAGGGAATATTGAAATATCATTAGATACCTTAATAAATAGTTCCTCAAAAGTACATATTTAATTTTCAGACTTCTGTTTTCTTTTTGGTATCTTAGGATAGTAAGATATTTCTACTATGGGTTGCTTTCTTTTTTACACAAGTTCAGTTTTATCTCAATTACCCACCAAGTAAAAACAAAAAAACAAAAAGTCCCCTAAAGCCCTGTATAGTATTTCCACAAGACTAATATAAAGCAGATGTATCCTGCTGAGTTCACAGTATATTTTAAACAAAATGACCCCAATGTTGTTCTGGATCTTACAAATGCTGATATATATGAATACCTTTCCATGGGGGAGCATTCTCAGGAGTATCCAATGGGTCAGGCTTTCCCTGTTTGAAATGGTAATCATATGCATGGGGTTGTTTTTCAGTTTCATTTAGTTCTTTTTTAAGTGTTTATTTTTGCAGCACTTTGTCCTATATTTTGGTATTTTTTCCTGTGTATTTCTCAAGGCAACTGAAAATAATACACGGCAATATTTAACTCTTGTATAGCATTGACTGTGACAGTCCTCAGAAATATGGGTGCATATTGGCTGCTGCTGTGCGGTAAGTCTCCAGACATAAATCATCAGGTGTATATAAGGCATGAAGGAACGCCTGCCCAATTTTTGAAAGTAATGTAAGGTCTGGTTCTAAAAAGTATATGAAGTGCAATTTGTGGAAAATATAAGCGCCATGAAGGCGAGATCCAGAACTTCTTCCTTCCTCCACTGCCAGCTTCCCGTGGAGGTCCCTAAGGATGGGATTCAGCCTGAGTGAGAATTTAGGTGTCTGTGTCTGCACCTGAATTTAGTTGTCTACAGTGTGTCTGTGAGTGGTATGCAGCTGTATAAATCGAGCTGAATAGTACCCAAAATGTCTAAATGAGAGCGCTCCTCACATACCCTGGCTAGGCAAGGTGGACATCCCACCTTCCACCTACCCTCAGCTATGATCCAGAGGCAGTTGAACTCTACTTAAGCCTATCTGCATTTGACACTCAAGGAGAAGGGAGAAAAGATTATCCTTTTTTTCCCAGCTTTCTATTTTTTACGCACCCACCTGCCTCTTCCTGAGATACTTGGGTGTCCCAAGACACTGGACTTCAGGACCTACATCATCCCATCATTCAAACCAGAGAGCCACAGCATTGCCCTCAACTTCTGCAGTAAGTGATGTCCAGCTTTGGTGTCTAACTGGGGTTGGCTTTGTCCAAAGAAAGGCTCACACTGGGAGCTGGACATCACAGTTACCCTGCTCAATAATCCTGGCAGAGAAAGCTGTAGGCGACCTGTCTCCAAATTTATGCATAAAGGTATGAGAGAAAAGTTCAGGCCCAAGAACATGAAGCCGATTTGTTGCAGCAAATACATAGTTGCCTATATTGGACCAGCCGTAGGAATTTAGGGAATTTAGTCCTCTAAGATTTATAAAAAGGCAGTATTGACTTTGTGCCCCATGCAGGGTGTGACACAGGCAATTAGTGTGGACTGGCTTGTGTCCATAGCTTTCAAACTGCCACCCACACTCAGCACAATTCGGACACACTGAATATATTGAGTTTGCAATACAGATGCTTGAACTAATTATCTTTTCTAATTTATCTCTTTTTCTTATTGAAAGAAAGTCTTTGTGTCCCAAATAATAACCCGGCTATCAGTGCCTTGGTGTGAATCAGGTTGGCAATAGAAAAAACCCTCTTTGAGTTTCCCCAGTATTTCATTTACTTTGGCGAATGGGTCTAAGTTACCAAGTTAATGTGAGCATTTTGAAGAATATTACTTTTCCGCTGGCTGATCTGTATCCATACCCATATGAGGTGGCATAGGAGGAACGATAGAAATTTAATTTTACACGTCCCGGTTTTGTGCCTTGACTGCAAACTGAAATGCGTCTTCCCTCTTGGCAGCGTGCGTGGAGGTGGGGTTTTGACAGCGGCCTTTAATAGACTTTCAGAAAGCACGGCTGGAAAAGACCTATGAGGTCATCTAGTCCAGTTCATAGCCAGAGCCATAATTCAGGCTGTTCTCACCAACAGAGGTGATGGTACTCGGTGGCAAGTCAGACATCAATTCTGAGTCAAAGATCCCTAAATTTTGCTGCACGAGATTCAAGAAGATAGAAAGTCCGGAGCACCTTCAGTTATTTTTGATAGAGGTTTTTATTAAATTATTTATACAAGCATGAATAAAGCAGTGGAAAAGCGGGCTGAGTATTTAACTATATTTATTTAAGTATAAGAATGTTTGTTTGTTCATTTTATTTTATTTGATAATTACTGGTCATGTGTTTGGATTATAAGGGGCAAAGATGGAGAAGTTGGCTTTTTCTGAGGGATCATGGCACTCTGAGTGGTGGAGCAGGGAGCTGAGGATTGGGGTTCAGGGATCATATCAATATTTGTCAAATATTATTGCATCTTGAAACAGAAAAAGTTTAATATAGGTTATATTTCTGATGTTATTAGGTTTTGGAGCTGTCCGTCATCATGGACATGTCCAGTTCCCACTTACCGAAGTTGATGTATGAGACCACTGATGTATGAAGATAGGAGCAGGTGTTACTACATCTGATCCCACTCATCTTTCATATCAGGTTTTTGTGTGGCTTTTTTTTCCCGCACGGTTATAAACTTTGAAACATTCTCTTTGTAAAACCAAACTGTGGACGACAGAGCACAACTTTGCAGCAAATGGCAGGCTCTCGGTACCCTCTGAATAGCTACTCAAAGGCCTTACGGATCCCCATGCCCGCTGCTCTATCCATCAAACCTTTGTCTCCTCAGGGTTTATGTCCCAGCAGGAGATATATAGAGATTTTGGAGATATATATATATATATATATATTTATATATATAAAAATATTCATTTTCCTTGGGAGGAGGATGGAAGGCAGTACGGCAGAGGTGCTGTGGTTGGCAGGCACCCCGGCATGGTGGCAGCGTACCCACGCCAGGCTGTTGGGGGCTGAGTGGGTGTGCTGCACTCTTGCTTTGCCTGGAAAATTCACATTTGTTGAAATGAGCATGCATATTTTTTAAAAAAACCCACGGTGTGTGCGGGGGCTGATGAATCACATCTTCTGTCAAAGACTCCAGACACCAAACTGGAGCATTGCGGAGCGTCTGGAGCTCTTTACTCATCTTTCATCTTTCTCGGGTTTTAATTTTTCACATCATTTTCCTTAATGTCATACAAATGTTCCTTTTATCAACTGCTTTCCCAGCTCTCTCCCTTTCACCCACCCAGCCCTGCTCTTCTCCCCACCTCTCCAGAGACATTTCCTGATGTTCATCACCCCCTCCTTATTTACCATCCCAGCTACTCACTTAGTTATTCTTCCACAGAAACGCTACAATTAGGGCCTTATTCAAAGCTTTGCTCCGTGAGACAATATTACTGATTTACAAGTGCGTGTCCCTGGAGCTCGTGAAGGTGAGTGGTGTCTGCTCGCCTCCTGCTGCACCTGCCACGTTGGGAAGGATGAGGGGAAGGAGAGAGAAGACATGTGTCAACCCGAGACCAGTTAAAGCCTGACCTCCTCCCCATGGCTCTCCTCCCCGTCCCTGACTCAAAGAGGTGGCCCCAAAGTGGGGACGGGTTACTTGATTGCGTAGAGGCAGGATTTGTGCTGACAGCAAGTCGTGGTGCTGGGGACGGAGGGTAAAATGAGTGCTGTTTAGCTTGAGGGTCGTCTTCCAGACCTGGGTTCATCTATATAGTCTCTGTCAACCAAGGATGCGGCCAAAGCTTGACAGGGAAAGGAATTTTTCTGAAGGGTCAAAACTGAAATAATGGACCTGTGACTGTGGTGGAAAACTAAAAGAAAAGCAATATAAAACCCCTGCCAGCCCAGACGGGGTGAGGGACACGTGTCAGCATCTGCCCCTGAAGGTGCAGCGGGACGGCAGAGCTGACCCTGCTCTGAACAAGGTCTGATGCTGAAGCCTTGTAACGAGGCCAGGGCTCAGATTGGCACCAGCCAGGTCTCTCCTGGGCCACGGACACCGTGACGAGGCCACGCGTCTCACGACACTGGCGGGGCTGGAGAGATGAAGAGATATGAGCACTTCAGTCGGTTACATGGGCAGATTGATTGGCCATATTTATATTACTAAATTAAACAGCGTTGGGCACTGCAGCTTTACTGTCTATACTGATAAACTGATGGTGCATCTTTGTCTCGGGCATACAGGCACTCCCACAAACACTTTTTGGGGGGTTAGCGTGGATGCAGCCACCCGGCCGCGGAAGGGTTCAATACTGATGTGAGCCGTTGCATCCAGCTGGCCTCGGTGTCACGCTGGGGACTAAGGCACATTTAATTTAATAGCATGGGCGAAGTCACAAAATCCAGCTTTTCAGCAGCCTAATCAGTTTGGACAGAGGACCGCTCTCGCATGGCTGTATTGACTCTGGTTGGGAAGATGGCTCAATTGGTCCTGTCTCAGATCTCTGCTCAGACTCCAGAGCCATGCAGACATGGCTTTATAGCTCCCGCTTTCCATTTCCAGAACTAAACTCAGAAGTCAATGATAATTTTCTTCAAAGGGTTGGGATGTGCCCTTCGCCTTTTGCCTTTGACTTGTTTATTAAATTTTTTTTTTTTTTTTTTTTTTTTTTAAATTGGGGACGCCACTTAAAGGCAAGAGATGAATTTAGCTTGCAGTCCCAGGGACATCAAATATCAGCTCTTCTGTAGGAGAGAAACTTGTTTTTCATAGCAACCTGTAAGGGAGAATCTGTCTCCCAGTACATACAGACTAAGTGCTGTTTTAATGGCTTTGACTTTTGGAGCAAAGGCTCAGTGAGTTGTAATTAGAAATGGTCATTTGTTTTTAATGAAATCATTTTCCAAGGGGGGGGGGGGGGGGGGGAAGAGCCGCTTTGCTCAAATAAAAACATGTTGTGAAAATGTGCTGATTTCAGTGACATTTTTATGGGAGTAAGTCCAAATGAATAATTTCAATCTTCTCCTTGCATTTTGATAATGTCAGAATGTTTCATTTCAAGAATATTGAAACATTTCATTTTTGCAATGCGGTAGGAGAGAGCTGTGGAGCGCCAAGTAATCTTGTCTTCAGGATTTGTAAAGCAGAGAGTTTAAAGTAACAAAAGGTGGTAGGGCCTGAGCCTGTTCCTCCAAAGCCAATGCAGACATGATTGTCCCTGTATTAGGTAAATGGGGGTCCTTTGATATGTCTTGAGAAAGCTACAAGGAATGAATGCAGAAGAATTACTGGAATTTACAAAGAGAATTTAATTTTTAACTGAAGAAAAGTAACGAATAGCCGAGTACAAGGGAACAAGCAACTAACAGAATTTTCACTTTGCAAGGGTTTCTCTCCATGTACACGTTTGTTTTTTTCACTTAATGAACCTCACTTTGAAAGGAAATAAAACCAAACAGACCCATTTATTTCAGAAGACAGGGAGCTACTCAGAAGTAGCCATTGACCTTCAACCTCGTGTTTCACCTTAGTCTGAGTTCACTTTCCTGCACAAAAAAGTTTTTCCGGCCTCTTCGGCCAGCCTCTCTGCCAAACTGTTTCAGGAAGCTTGACACTGCGTAAACGCCTGCAGATGTTCTTATCTAGGCTGCCATCAGTGTATGTTGCTCCCCAAATCAGGGAAGTTTCAATGTATTATGTGTAACCACGATAATTTATAGATGACCAAGAGCCTTATAAAAGAGTAGGTAACGAAAACCCTAAACAATCAGAAATTAATGGAGGTAAGTGACCTAAGTGCAGTCCTAGAAAACTAACGGAAGCATTTAAACTCCGTAATTTAAAAGAGGTTATTCAAGGACTGTTTTGAATGGAGTGATCAATGAACGTTGGGAATCTTAAATCACAATTAAATTCCATTATTTGTCAGCATTAACCCAAACGAGCTTTTTTTTTTTTAGCTGCCGTACTTGAAATCATTTGGAATCTAATTGGAAACACTGAAAATAAATTAAATTACAATATTCCATTTATTGCATCACACAGGAAAGTAAAAAAACCAAACAAACCAAAACCCAAAAAACTCCTCAAATTAACTTTGCCAACAGTGTTTGGTAAGTTTCCTGATATCCATGAAGTCGGTAGCTTAGGATATGACTATGGTTGCACATGTCATGTATACATATGTATCTCCAAGTTACCTTTAAAGAAGCTTACTCACACCTGGAGAGTGTACAGTTTGACCTGGACTTATTTCAGCATCTCACATCACATCATCTTTAGTGATCCATGTTTAATTTAGTGCTGCCACCGCTGTATCCCTGGAAGCATCCAAGCCAGAGAGTTTAACCCTAGTTTAGGCACGATGACATGAATCACACAGAGCTGTGGCTGCAGGGCAAAACTGGCCTTGACCTTGGCCTAGGAGCGACATCACGCAAGAAAATAGCTCTTTCTTGGTGCTTTGTCAAGCCTTCTTCAACATTTTTGCTCTTTTTTTAAAATGTTGGGAAAATCAGAGAAATGGCGTGAGGTGAGAAAGTATTTAGCTGAAAGTCATTGGAAAAGTGGAAGTAGAGTGTATTGTTGGCTGTAGTCTGAACGTAGTCAGAAAGGTTTATAGTCTCCCCTTGTACAGTTTCACTGGTGGAGTGACATACCTCTTTTTGGATAAGGGGGATTTAAATATGATCTTCTGTCATAGTTGATTGGTTTGGCATCTTGATGGGATAGTCCTTTCCGAGTTGTCAGTTTATGAATATATAATCCTTTAAGGCACATGTAATAGGGAATTAATTGCTTTTGCTCTTTGGGAGGACACATTCAGCATATCTTTAGAGTTTTAATGCTTTGTTCTATTCTTTCCATTTTATTTTCTGTCTATTTCATTTCATCAGTTTTTTAATATGAGTGGAAATTCTATTTGAAATAGGTCAAAATACTCCCATGTATTCTTTTTTTTTTTTCCAAATAGTCTTTCTAAATATAGATAATTTTTAGAAAATTTCAGACCTTAATAATCACTAATGTTATTGTCCTTCTTTAGCGATCTACAGAACAGAGATTCTTTATTCTAAGTTTATTAAGGAAGCTACAACTTACATACAAAATGCATAATGAATTCTGCTATGAATAACAATATGCTAATGTTCAAATAACTTCTTATATTAGTAACTAATGATCACCTCTAATAGCACTGCTATATTTGTGTGTAAACCACCTTCCTATTTATATAGCAATTACATCATGTGTCTGTTATTTGAACCGTACATTTGAATACAACACGTTTCCGAATAAGCAAATATATTTATGTAGCCAAGCGCAAGCAGGCACGAGCTCATTTCACGCATCCACTAAGCGGGGCAGATGGTGGTTCATGTGGCACTGGGCTCTATCATCTGGTACGAGCTCATGGCTTGGGAAAGACTGTGTGCTAGCATGGCTATACAGCTTGTGCATCTGACTTGGCTTGCTTCTGGCCACTTGAAGAGTGCCAGTAGACTTAATTTTCATTTCTATCTGTCTACAAGAAATTAAAAAGCTGCGATGTGAATGCGATACGATACGTGGTGGTGGATTGACTTGATGCTCCCTCTGTCATCAGAGCTGTTGTACAGCGAGGAGAGCTGGAGTCACATTTCGTGGGAGCCATTCATACCAGGGCATTGCTTTTGCTGCCGGTCCCCACCTGCAGAGATGCAGTTGGTTAATGACTAGTGAGCATATGATGATGAGGAGCCAGAGAGACACCATACTACTGCAGGGATGCTGTGGATAAACAAGGCTCAGAGGGTAATGGAGAAGAGTAATTATCTGCGTTTTCCTTACTGCTACAGGAAAGCATCTGAATGTCTTGAAACCCTTTTAAGAACATTGATAAAACTTTTCAAGAAATTTTTCAATTGTTTTCCTTGTGAATTTCATGAGCGGAGATACAGGAGAGAAAAGAAAGCTCAGTCGGTTCCTGTGGCCTTGGAAACCAGATTCTATACATTTTCTGTCTATGAGTTCCTAGGAAAAATCATTTAATAACATTCCGTAACAAAAATGAGTTTTCTGCTTTTCATCTCTCTGGGAGGAAACAGAAATTGCCTGTGAATTTCTGTAATTACCCCGACCACTCATTCAATAGAACATTTAATAAAATAATAGCAATTCTTCTAAACCAAGAATTACATATTTATTATTCCTTAAGCATCACATATGTAAACATATTTATAAACAGTTCTTGAAATTTAGGAAAGGGCTGTGTAACTTTGTCCCAGTCTACAAATAAATTATTGTAATTGCGTTAAGATGCATTGTCACATCAAGACGGAGGGTTAGGCCTCCTAACAAAGCCGTTGCTTTTTGACTTTACCATTTTGAATCATTCAGTTTTGACTTTCAGGTTATACTAAAATACATCTTTGATATGCTAGACAGAATGAGCTGCTTAAATCTCTCACTGCAAGGCATTTCTCTAAACTCTCTAATATTTTTTTCTGGCTCTTCACTGCATCCTTGACAATTTTTCAGTATCTTTTCAAATGTGTTCTGATATCAATCTCACCAATGCTGTAAACAGAGGTAAAAATCACCTCTCTGTCGTGCTGATTTTGCATGGTGCCAAATTCTCTGCACCCACCTGTTTTTTTCCTGATTTTGTCACCCGTATCAGAGAGTGGCTTCATGGATCCCCCAATGCACCTGAAGGGCAGTGATGTGCCACCCAGAAATGACAAAGAGTGCAAAACAGGAATTCACACCCAGATTTTTCCACCAGACCCGGAATCTTGAGAAACTATAGCACAAGGTGACTAATTTCAAAGTATAGTGCTTTGGGCCCACTTCCAGCACCCTTGGAAATGCTCCAGGATCTTCCTCCACCCTCCAGTGCCACTCCAGAGAGGTACGGCTCTTCGATAGGTCTTGTGTGGATGGTTCCATACGGATGTCTCAGATACCTTAGTGCATCTCAGATATCATTAGCCTCCTTTTTTCAGGTAACTGCACTCAGACCTTTGGTTCCCTTTGCAGTCAGGGAAGAGACATAAGCAACTCCAAGGCTGATTTAGCCTCCCCTGCTATTATTTACTTTGCACCTGGCATGTGGTAGCCTCACTTGTTACTTCTCAATTCTAGTCTTAGAAAGAAAAATGAAGTCTTTTTCTACTTACCTTTGCCATGTCATCATCCCTGATTTTAAGACCAGTAGCGTATCTTCCCACATCTTTTTTTTTCCTCAGGCTGAGTCCCAGTCTTTGCTGTTCTTTACATGAGTTGTTTTATAACTTTGATCATCCTTGTCATCCTTGAGCATTCCTTGTCATCAAACTAATAATCCCCCTGAAATCTAAACATGACAGTGAGTTTCAAATGTCTCTCAGATAAAAAAAAAAGAAAAAAAAAATCAGTAGTGCTATCACTTTTTGAAGGGAAGACTCTTCAGACTCCCCTGAAACCCACAGGAGTCCTTCCCTTGACTTCCGTCTGTGAGCTCAGTACGTAGAGGCATACAGTCTGGTCCCAGAGTGAAAAACAGCACTTCAAAAGTGTAAAGAAAGCAAAAATCTGAGAATTTCCCATTATGGGTTTAATCCAGATCCTTAGACATTAATGATAGCTTTTCTTTTAACATCAGGGTTTGTTGGACGAGGCCCAGGCTGGCTGTAAAAATGCTGAGCATACCTTTTATTAAACGTTTTGTTATTTAATGTGCCATTTTCTGATGTATATTTGATAAACAAATTTGTTACCAGAAGCGTTCTTGTTACCAGTGACATTTAAACACAAATGCAGATTTATATATGAGTAATTGTGTTTCAAGAGTAACTGTGTGCATAAGTCAGCATTTTGCAAATGTTACAAAAATGTACAAGCCCAAGCAAAAAAACCTACTTGCCCATCTTCTGCTACATTTGACGTAATGAAAGGTAATTACATCCTATTCACACATTAAAAGAAAGCGCTCATTTTGGATAAGACCATGATTGAAAATCTGTTGAAGTTAATGGAAGTCTTTCAGTTGGTTTTGGTGGAATGTGGCTCAGGCTTTCAGAAGGAAAGTAATGTTTCTCAGAGCTGCTAAGAGATCTCTTGGGATTACAAATGAGGGATTGTCACCACAGTGTTCAGGTGCTGTAGAAACATCTTCTCTCCTGAAACTCTTGCCTCTGGCACTCATCTTCTTGTTGCACTAACATAAAGAAAGTGCTGTTGACTCATATCTACCAGAGGTGAAAATCCAATCTCACATATGTCCTTGCCATATAAGAACATTTAGAGAAGAAATACATGTCCTTAAAATTATATCAATTCACCTTACATGACTAAGAAAGAGGCCATTTCTAAAGGATATTGATTAAAATGGAAATACATTCAAATAAATGGATTCTTGGCTTGAAATAACCTTTACAGTAAGTGAATGGTCTATTTTGAAAGTATGATGGGTGTTCTGCGGGGCACTACTGTATCTTAATTTTATTTCTTTGCTATAGAGAGTTTTCTCTGTTTATGAAAATGCTATGCAAAGTGAGATCTATGGATTTCAGAATGGGGAGGAGCAGGAAATTTTGTCTTAAAAAGACATTTGCCTTTCTATTTCTCATCATTCTTTAGTATCACCAAAGACCAGAGCCAGAGACTCAAGGGAAGATGAAGTTTCAAACACAAAATAAAAACCGATCCCTTCCCATGAAAGCTCGTATTTTAAATGAGTCAAACAAAGAATAGGACCAAGGAAGTAATAAAATTCCTGTTGTAGTGACAGGTGGCAAGAGATCTTTATCTGGTCAAATCCAGAAAGGGAATTCAGGATCTTAACTGGACAAATCTCAGCTTTCCTTACAATGAAGTGATTTTACAGCAAATTACTTGATAAGCAGGGAAAAATCCGAAGAAGCCATTAGACAACTGTGGAGCCATGGGGGAGACTGAAATTCTACATCTTCTGTGACTTGAGCAAAACACTTCTGAAAGGCTGGTCACTGCACCAACATAATCCCCATAGTCCCCATCATCTATGTCCGTATCTTTTGCATCCCAAAGATGGGCTTTGCTTTTGAGGCTGAACTGCTGCATAGGTACAACGCAAAGATTGCAGGTTCGAAAGAGCAATGTATGAGGTTGCTTACCAGTTGTAGCTCTTGGATGGTAAGTCTCACGCGTCTTCTTCCAAGGTTGCTTGGTACTTCACTGGGGAAAATAGAGGTGCTTGCAAGTTCTCCTACAACTGAGCTGTTAGCAGGATGCTTTTGCATCAGTGTCGGAGACAGATACCTAAATTCTGCAGAAGCTGCCTGGTAATTTGTTCATCCTTTTCCTGGGTCAGGCCTCACTTTGCTTGCAGAAGTCTATACAAGGACTAGGAACTGAACTCATAACTGCCATTAGCTATTGGTACAACGTGACAAAACCCCCAAAACCAGAAACAGAAGCAACTCTGGTTATGGGTAGGAGGGAGTGTTTCTCCTTGCCACCTAGCAATACTGCATGGCAACAAGACCAGGAGACTGATTCCACCTGTTGGGTTTTTTTTGCCAGAGACTAGAAAAGGCTCTCTGTGACTGACTTTCATGCTCAAACATGAGCCATTAAAAGTTCGTGTTGGAAAACGGGACCTAACGTTATATACGTCCACAAGTACTATTCAAGCAGGAGTAGGTTACTGCCTGTGCCACTGGATGTTTGCCTGCTCTTAGTATATAATACAGTTGTTTGCTTGGTTGATTTTCTGCAACATGATATCCCTTTCCTGCAAAATGACAAGGAAGATCAAATGTGGACCTTTCCAGATCCTGAACAGGAATATGAAGGTCTCAGCTGGAACTAAAGCACATTTATAAATTAATGTTGAAAGTAAACAGAGAGGAATAAAGTAGAGCTTAAGGAACCACATCTGTAAAAAAAAATTAAGTCCACTGTTTCCCCCTCACCTTCAGAAAGTGTCTGTAGGAGGGGTTAAAATGTTAAATGTAAATATTTTCCAACCCCCGAAATACCAAAATCCTCATGAACTTTAAGGACAGCCCAGGCAGTGTGGACTCTAGAACACTTCCTGGTAGATTCCATATGCTCTAGGATGTGTGAAGGCATCTTGCATCTATGTTTCTGATTAACTGGGAGAATCCCCAAAGACTTTATAGACTCTGACAAAACCGAGATATTGCAATGGTAGAGCACACAAGAGAGTGAAGGGTTTCACCAGTGAATTTGCAAGAAAATGAGTTTGCTGATGACAATACCCAAAACTGCACTGAAACTTTGGGTCTAAAGGTTTAAATACTCCCACTCTGTCCTGTTGTGCTACTCCTGTGTGCGACTTCCCAAGCAAAGACACATGCTACTATATTTTCAACCAATTTTCTCTTCTCTAGGCTTTTCTAGCCTAAAAATGGACCAATTCTATCTGTATTGAAGCAAACACCAATGGAGGAACAAGGTGTATTTCATAGAATCATAGATTAGTTTGGGTCGGAAAGGACCTTAAAGATCATCTAGTTCCAACCCCCCTGCCATTGGCAGGGACAACTTCCAGTAGACCAGGTTGCTCCAAGCCCCATCCAGCCTGGTCTTGAGCACTTCCAGGGATGGGGCAGCCACAACTTCTCTGGCCAACCTCTTCCAGTGTCTCATCACCCTCACCATGAAGAATTTTTTCCTTACATCTATTCTAAATCTACCCTTTTTTCGCTTAAAACCATTGCCCCTTGTCCTACCACCACACTCCCCGATAAAGAGTCCCTCCCCATTTTTCCTCTAGGCTCCTTTAGGTACTGGAAGGCTGTATAAGGTCTCCCTGGAGCCTTCTCTTCTCCAGGCTGAACAACCCCAACTCTCTCAGCCTGTCCTCATAAGAGAGGTGCTCCAGCCCCCTGACCATTTTCACGGCCCTGGTTTTGGCATTTTATGGCGCATGAAAATATAAAGATGTTGGTCCATATTTCTTTATAAACTGATAAACTACTTCTAGGCATATCCTTAATCAGTCCACTGATCATGAGAAAAGCTGAAAGCAAGATCTCACAGGGAAACAAAATGCAAATTTGGCTTTAGTTTGAATGCACACAATAAGAAAATGCACTATCTGCTGCATGATGCTCCTGTGACCATCACGTATTTATCCTGAAGCGAACATGTGCACCTGTTGCCATCTTGGCTTTTTTTCTGAATTTGATATTACTTGGCAGGTGAGGTTTTTTGCCAAGTAGCAACACTGCTCGGTATCTGCTGGTGCTTCCAGGTAAAGATCTTAAAATATTTCACCAAAATAGAAACTGTTATTCTGAATTTCTGAGTATGCAAGCCTTAGTATCACCATTTCAGAAGCAGACAGACACCAGGAAACATTGAATAACATTTCCAAATACATAGAGTGTATCAATGACCTAATAAGGAGTATATTCTCACATTTTTAATTGTGTGCTTCAAAATCTTGCTAACATTTTGTCAAGGGGAGGAAAGATAGGTGCTGCAGCTTTAGCAGATGACTTCCCTGGAAATAAAATTGTTAAAATAATGTTTCATAAGAGACAAGAAGAATCTGAGAAGCACCCTTGTTAAATTTATGAAATCTCCCATATGAATCCCATGTGAATAAAGTGGCTTGTGAGCAGGCAGATATTAATCAGCACACAAGGCTTTGAAATCAATACATTTATGATTCAAGGTGCTCAAAGTTGTGCTCTGCACTTCTTTGCAGAAGGAGGGGAAAAGAAGGTATGCAGATTAAAAAAAAAAAAAAAAAAAAAAAAGAAAGAAAAAAATAGGTGTTTGGACAGATCTCCTGGGGACCTAGGGGTATACTCAGGGGATTTTTCCTTGTTCTTTAAACGTAACTTAGAGAAGATACATACTTTAAGCTTTGGTTTATTTTCACTCATAATTCAACTCCTCCAGCTCTCTGCTTTTCTCTAAATTCCCTCTAGTTTTCAAAAATCTTTTTGAAAGCCCATGCCCAAGAGTGAACCTACAGTCTCAGTTGTGGCTGTCTCCCCGACTTTTATATATACATACAGAAGATATAGATAGATACTTCTTCCTGATATATTATCTTTGTGCAGCAATTGCTGTCTTGGTCATCGCAAAGGCTGGAGCCAGGAGCTGTCAGAACTAGTAACATAAGCTTTTACAACTTGCGCCATAAAATTGTTCAGTACCACAGCATTCAGCTTTCCAGCATCTGAGAAAGCTGCTGAGTGAAGTCCACAGCAGTCTTGCTCTGGTGCCTCAATTTCATGTGCAAAGCAAAGGGAAGAGCAGTGACAAGGAAACACTGAAGCAAAAGATGGGACCTAAACACGTATCATCCTTGAAAACAGCACCCTGCCTGGGTTTCTGTGCCGAGGACCTTCCTCTGGGTCTAGACAACCAATGCAGCCCAGTCATCTCCAGTAAAATGCAGCAACCTTGATTGCTCAATAGCTTAGGATTTAAGGTATTCATTCCCCTTGGAAGCAGTTT